>NC_077228.1:376677219-377012844 GCF_027887165.1 Monodelphis domestica | reverse complement strand
AAATTAGTCTCTTCCCTTAAGGAGCTTATTACATTCTAATGGAAGAAGATAGCCCATAGAAGGGAGATGGAAAGTGAAAAAGAGCTGGGAATTGAAGAAGGTAAAGGGGAAAGACTGTTGGGGAGGATGCTGTAAAAGCCAAAGAGTAAGGAGTGGAACCGGGAATGAAATGTGGTCTGAACACTTCATAAAATTTAAGTGCATACCAGGGATTCACCAGTCAGAAGAGAGGACTCTAGAGGGTAGAGACATCCCATGGTGAGGAGAATACTGGCTAGAAAGTGACAAAGTCTAAACAGTAAGGAGTAGAACTATAAGGATGATATTAGAAATTAATTCTTGTTACATTCATTTAGAGATAAGAAGTGGAGAAGCAGGCTTGGGAAAGAATTGGAGTTTGAAACAGATCTGAGACAGAGGGTCAGTTTCAAATGTTGACAGTGTGTGTGTAAGGTGTAGAGGCTTTTCTGTGACAGTTACTCTCTCTGGGTGTGACTGTTGCGCTCTCTATCTCTCTATCTCTCTCGGAATGCTGGGAGGTGACATCTTTTCTTTCTCTCCTCACTATCTGAGGTAGAAGGAAAGGAGGAAAAAACCTGAAGGAGCTAATTGATTTTCCTTTTCCTACTTGGGAAACACTAGTGACTGTCTATTGCTGTTTCATAAATTGTTTTATCTCTGAGAAGACTAAAGAAAGACCTGGTCTTTGGTTTGGACTCTGAGTCTGTTAAGGCTCAGAGTCCTAACTTGGTTCTTGCTGAGGCTCAGCCACCTAGCCTTTGTTATTTTTATAACTTGGAGACAAAAATTAAGAATTGTATACTACTTATAAGGATAATAGTGTTAGTTTATTATAGAATAGAGAAAATTTGGGTTAGTCAAATCAGAAAAGATCAGTGTAAGCTGTGAAAACAGAAGGAGTGATTCCTTGCAGAACCAGTGAGTTTTATTTGGATGGAGTTAGAATCCCTTAGAGTTAGAAATCCTTTTATATCCTTATATTCTCAATAAATAGTTTATTTTTGTATAACAAGAGTCTCCTTAGCATCCTTGCACCTGACCCTGAAGTTCATTTATGAGCTTCTCTTCACTTATATAAACTGAAGATACTTTGTAAGAACAGCAAGCAGAATATCTAATCAGTTTATATCCATTATCAATTCATTCACCTATTATTTTTACAACTAGGAGCAAAGCATTCAGGTAGACAGATTTGAATATTTCTTTATAATAACTTGTTGGTTGGAAGCTTATGGATTTTCTTATAAAATTAAATGCATTGTAGAAATACACTAATGTATTCACAGCACTATTAATAATTCATGTTATATAGTATGCTAAAAAAATTGTTTTTAATTTACTTTGCCACCTATGTGGTCCATAGTAACAAATATTTATGTTTGGGGCAAATTTCATACTTGACTGGAAGGCTTTATTAAGACCATTATACTGTGAGGAAAGGAATTTGGAAAGAATAAAGTTCCCCTGGTATGATATGCATATTTCTTTATAATTATATAATCAGAATAATTTAAATCTCTGTTTTCTTATATTTCAGGCCTTTTTATGGTTATCATGAGAAAGAAAGACACTTTATGAAGATTTATCTTTATAATCCTGCAATGGTGAAAAGGTAAAGAAATAATGAAATTAGAATCTGAATACTTTTAATAATAATAAAATATGAATATATCAAGGAACTTTTGCTTTGTTGATATGGGAACTTCTTCCACTGTATCAGATGTCAATCTACTTACATCTTTTAATTTATGATCTTAGAGAATTTGATGTTCAGAAAAAGTTAAATGAGTTACTCATGGTCACATAGCTAGTGTCATAGGCAGGATTTAGTCCATTTAAAGTCCTTCACAACCTGACCTCTGCCTACTTTTCCAATCTTCTTATACCTTGCTCACCCCCATGTACTATGTACTCTGCAATCCAATCACATTGGCATCTTTGCTGTTTCAAGACATTCCATTTTTAAATTCCAGGAATTTTCCATGGCTATTCATCATGCTTAAAATATTTTCCCTTCTCATCTCTACCCCCTGGTTTCCCTGGCTTTTGTTAAGTCCTAGATAAAATCCCATCTTCTCCAAAAAAATTTCCCAGGCCCCTTTAATTCTAATGCCTTCCTTGTGTTGATTTTTTTTTCCTATTTATCCTATATATAGCTTGTTTGTACATAGTTGTTTGCATGTTATTTCTCCCATTAAATTGTCTTGAGAGTAGGGGGCTATCTTTTACCCTTTTATTTGTATTTCAAGTGCGTAGCACAGTGCCTGGCACATGGTAGGTGCTCAAGAAATGTTTATTAACTGATTGATGCCGAGTCCAATGCTATGACAAATTGCATCTTACTAATATTAATAATAATAAAATGCAAAAAGACCATATGCTTTGTCATGCTTAATAAAAGATATAACAATTAATAAATGTGCATGTCAGTTTATATATTGCATATCTTATATCTATAGTAACTAGTCAGATAACATTTATGAAGTTCCTACTATGTGCCAAGTACTTTAATCAGAACTTCAGATATTAAAAAAAAGACAAAAAATAGACTCTTGTCTCAAGCAGATCACAATCTAATGGAGAGAATTTGAAGTAAAAAGGATTAGTTAATAGAACTACTTTCTTTGTTGTTTGTTCCAAGTACTCCCTCCACTTCTTATTCTTAAATTTTAGAATGAACTTTCCTAACCTTTATTCCTTATGTTTCTCAAAGCAAGTCCAAGGGTCCAGCTTAGGAGTTAACTTATGAATAGGCACAAGCCTCGTAAAAGTAATTTTTGCTCTTTAGCCTGTACTCGTTGCAAAGTCTTTTCACTGTAGTAGATATTCACCATTTCTGAAACTTTGAACTATAAGCTCTAGTTCTCTGGGAGATCTTTAGGTCCTTCTTGGAATGAAGTCCTCTAGATAGACTCTGAACTAGTTTATGTTTATAATAACTCTTTGACCATATTTTCTTTCCTGGTATGAATTTGTAATTTAACTCTTTGACTCCATTTGGTGTCTAATCCAAAAAACAGTATTTTTTAAAATGCAAATAGAAGTTGTTTTTCCTTTTAATCCAAATAAAGATTTTTTTATTTCTCCCTTTTCAGGAAACACTGAAAATGGGGTGTAGAAAGGGGAGAGATAGGTATTCTTTTGTCCTACAAAAGTGGTTCATGGAACAAATTTTTTCTTTAATTTCACTGAAATAAGTACCATGTAAAAAATGCCATATGACATTTCATTTCTTATAAATAACTTCTGGAGCTAAGTGATTTTATGTATATCTTCTGCTTAATTTTGAAGCCTTGAATTTTTTCTCTCAAAAAACCATTCAAATTAAATTACTTCAAGACAAGAGAGGTAATAGTAGTCTTTTTAAAGTTGGTTCATAAGTCTTCTGGTTAGATCATTTCCCTTTTTGTTAGCTCTGGTTTTTGTATTATTTCTAAATACAAGTTTCATTTTTAAGCATTTTGCAAATTCTTAAATTAAGGAAGGAAACACTTTTTGAGTTAATTAAGTTAACACAATTTCAGATTCTTCCAGATCAAAATCTGAATGTAGTGAGTAATGTTGTCTGAGTGCTTTTGTCATTCTTTCATGCTTTCTATTTCAGTCTCATATTTTTCCATTTCAATCTCATACATAAAATGCCCGTGAAATTTTATAAAAACTGAGAATGATTGTTTTCTTTCAAATAAAGAATGTCAGTTATTTTGTTAAATAAAGTTTCACTTTCGATTAAATAAAAATGGTAAAATGTGATTGCAAGTGTTATATAGTAATTTTATTAATTTGCATAATTGTTCCATTGCTAAAATAGGTGAGAGTTCCTTGGGATTTTTATTCAGGTATGGACTGAACAGGTATTGATACTTTCCAACTCTGATATTGTTTGATGAGGAAGAAGCGTGATGCAGTGAAAAGAGCATTGAATTTGGAAATAGGACTTGGGTTTGAATTCTAGTTTTGCTCTTTATTGAATGTAGGACCTTGAGCTTCCCTTGGCTTCAATGACCTCATCTACAAAATAAGAGAATTATATGAGATAATTACTAAAATTTCTTCTAGCTCTGGATCTATAACTTTTATGATCTTATGCTATAAATTTATACTTTTTTCCTCTTTAGGATATGTGAACTTTTGCAAAGTGGAGCCATAATGAATAAATATTACCAGCCTCATGAAGCGCATATTCCCTACCTCCTCCAACTCTTCATTGATTATAATCTATATGGAATGAATTTAATTAACTTGGCTGCGGTCAGGTTCCGAAAAGTAAAAAGAAAAAGTAAGATTCATTTCCTAAATTTAAATTATGTCTGTTTGTAAAGTTTTTAAACTTTTGTATTTCTCTAAAACAGTCTTCATAGCAATAGGACAACTTTGGAAATAGCTTAGTAAAACTGAAATGTGTGTTTCTATGCTAGTTTTTCTGCTTTGTGGTAATTCAACAGGTATTATACTTAAATAATAGTTCCCAAATATGAGTTTTTAACTGGATTTTGAATGAGATAAATAATAGGCCTGAATTAATAGGAAAGGGACCAGATCAACTGACACTTTCTGGATTCCTCCTGTTGGACTGCTTCCCCACTTAAATTTCCTTGTATTTATTTTTTATGTTTTGTATTTATTTATCTGTATGCACACTTTCTCTCTCCAATAAAATGTAAGGTCCTTGAGGAAAAGAAGAATTTTGTTTTCATCCTTTTATCCCCAAAATAAAGTAGATGCCTTATAAATATTTTTTTCAGTTGAATTGAGCTAAATTAAGTTGAATTAAAGACACATAACATATAAAATTGTCCCAGTACAAATTATGTTCTTTAAGTTCAACCTTCTTTTACTACTAATTGACAATTTATTCATTCCTCTTTATCTATTACCACCCTCACTTTTGGCCATTTCAGATCTATTCCCCTCTTCAGTTTCCCAAATGCCACCTCCCCTATTCCAACTTACACTAGATAATTTCAACTTCTACTTCACTAAAAATATTGCAGTTATCCAATATAAATTTTCTAACTCCTTTAATACATATTATATGCAGTTATATGCTGTTATGTACCAGTGGTCAACAGTAGTGTACCTGTTGAGTCAAATGGATTACTACTTAGTTATTTGTCAATGTACTGGCTCAGGGGCAGCTAGGTAGCTCAGTGGATACAGTGCCAGGCTTGGAAATTGGAGGTCCTGGGTTCAAATTTGTCCTCAGACTTAGCTGTGTGACCCTGGGCACATCACTTAACCCTAAATGCCTATCTGTTATTACTCTTCTGCCATGTAATTGGTGCTCAGTATCAATTCTTGGGCAGAAGATAAAGCATTTGGGAGAGGGGGAGTCATGCTGGCTTAGTGCTACAATCTTATAGCTATCACCTAAATTATATTTTCATATTCCTTTATCTTTCTGAAATGCACCTTTTTGTTTCCCACATTTTTTTTAGTTCTGATTACAGTGTAATAGACAAAATGTGTTACTAGATTAGATTTTTTTTTGTTAACAGAGGTTTAGCAGCACTTATGGTAATATTGGTCTCTGTGCTTATGGTAAAATTTAAGAATAGGATTAGGTCTTGTATGCATTACTTCCACAAAATTTTTAAATAAAAAGGTTTTTGTTTTGCTTTGGGGATGTTTAATTATGTTTACTTTTAAATGTGGTTAAGCTCATTATAAAGGAACTGAATTTCTTAATGATTTTGTGTACCTAACACAATGCTAAAACAAAGTATTCACTCAGTAAGTTGGCTGACTTGAGAGAAAGGAATTAACGTAAAAATAATACTTTATGGTACAGTATCTAGTGGATCATGAGAATGTTTGTGCCCTAGAAAGTTAAGAAAGCAGAACCCAAAAAACAACAAAAATAATGACCACAATCATATAAATAAAATGATTAAGGACAAAATAATAAAAATAATGGTGCAAAATTTTAATGATCAAAATTGGCCGTAAGCAATCGAAAGCACTTCTCACCACATTTTTGCAGAGGTCATGGCCTATGGATGAATGCATTGTCAGACTTTCAATATGATAGTTAATTTTATTCAACTCCCTTTTTTAATACTCTCTTATAAGACACTGTTCTTTGACAAAGGATACAAGGAGGAATACACTTAGAAATGTAGGTGATAAAATTTCCTTTAAAAAAATTTTTTTATGAAGAATTTAGTTTGGGGCTTGCTACATACTCAGATATTAATTGGATTTCCAAGTGAAGATGTCATATAAGCAGTTAAATATATAGATCTGAAAAAACTTATGGTAAAGTTATTGTGAGAAACATAATCTGAGAATTATTTATAGTAATGATAGTTGAAGCATGAGAATGAATCAGCTTCTCAAGGAAGCAAATATGAATGCAGAGGAACAAAAGGGGAAGGACTGATAGTCAGGATATTCCCACACTGAGTAACAGAAGAGATGACATCAAAAGAGAGTAGAGTGCCCCCAGAAACTAAGGAAATTTTTCTTGAAAATAGTCTGATCATTCATGCTTATTCCTAATTCTCAAGAAGAATGACTATGGACTCTTAAAGCCTTAAAAGAGATCATAGGTAACTTGAGAGAGCCAGCTTGAGTGAATATTGGCTTAAACACTGAAAGCAAAATGTAGCACTGATACAAAGTGAAGTAAGCAGCACCTTAAGGAAAATTTATTCTATAAAAACAACATTATAAATCAATAATTTGAAAGACATAAGAACTCTGATCAATACAATAATTAACCATGATTCCAGAATACTAATTATGAGAGCTATGCTAACCTACCTTCTGACTCACAGGTGATGATGGACTAACAAGTAGAATAATATACACATTTTTTAACATAAACAATATGAAAACGTGTTTTGCTTCATAATACTTGTTTAAAAGATTTTCTTTTGTCAGAGGGAGTTGAAGGGAAAATTAATATTTGATGATTGAAAAAAGGGAGAGTTTGGTTGGAGAGAGAGAGAGAGTAAGAGAATTAATTTGGACAATGAAAGTTTTAGTGTTTTGCTCAGGTTTATATATAGCCAGCATGTATCAGTGACTAGATTTTGAACTCTGCTCCCTTATCATAATATCAGACTACCCCATCATTTAAAAATATTATTAATGAAGTTTAATAGTTAAAAGAGTAAGCACATCATAGAGAGTTAAAGACTCAGTGAATAATGTGAGTCAGTTAAGTGTTCTTAAATCATTGAAGAAGTTTAATTGTAAATCATAAAAATTGTATGGTAGGTATTAAGAGTTATAAAAGGAAATTGTGAGTTTATTGTATAAATTCTTCCATCAATATTCTTCCTTTCTCTAATCAGTCTTCATTGCATACACAGAGTTCATCTTCAGAAAAAAACCTCCTGGGATGTGGTAAATTTTCACAGGCAGTTTCTGAAGCATGACCCCATATCATACTTACTTAAACTTGTGGGCAAACACATCCCCTCTTCAGCCACAAGTCAGATTGCCTCTACATTCACCAGAGGTTTCCACTCACTGCACCTATACATGGAATCCATTGTGTATTCCCATTCAATTTAGAGAATGAGTGCTAAATTATTTTTTTAATTTCATCTGCTACATAATTCCTATAAAAAATCTTAGTTAAATCCTTAGATATAAGCTTCTTGGGAATTTCTATTCGATACCACAATTATACAGTTTAGATATTTTTCAAAGTATGATTACATAAGTTGTACCAACCACAGAGCACATTTATTCTCCCAGAGACCTTTATTGTGAATCCTCCCTTTCCTTTTTGATTTAGAAACATTGTAAAACTTTGTAATACATAAGTAATTTTAGAACTTGTCATAGAGGTTATGAGAAACTGAATTTTAACTTAAAGAATTATACAAATAACAAGAAGGTTTTATCTCTTCTACCTTTCTACACATAGGTGATACATTACATGGAATTGGATGTTACAAAGATCAGTTACCAGGAAATTCCCTTACTGGTACTCTGTTTCGTTGGGAAGAAGATGAAATACCAAGGTTAGCAAATATTTTAAAAGTAAAGAAAGTATAAATATATCCTTCTAGTTGTAAAAGTCTCAGCTAATATCTGTTAATGAACTCATAGGCTTAAATTACCTACCATGAACAAAAAATGTTTCCATTAAAGAACCTTTTTTTTTTCCACTGTTAGTGGTTTGGAGAAAGTGTTCTGAACATCTTACACCACTCCCTTGAGTAGAATTGTTTATCCTGGTAAATAGTCATTATCAACATTCATTCTGTATTCAACTTTTCTAAGTTGACTGTTAAAATTCTGTTTTTCAAGTGAATGGTAATTTATTGAAATGGTGTTTTATTAAGATATAAACATTAAAATAATCATGTATGTTACTAAGGAATTTAGCAGTTTGTTAAAGTTACCCTATTTCAAATGAGTTGTTAAATTGAGATCCTTTCCTCTTTTCTCTGGTTAATGATGGAGCTCGAGCTTTCATGTACATTTTCAAAAAGAATTAAAGGGTAGGCTACTCTAATTTGTTGGCTAGTTTTTCCTTTCATCATCAATTATTAGACTCAAACATAGTATTCTGTCCCCTCAAATTGATTTCTTTTAAAGTAGCCATCTGAACATGAGATTTTGCTAAAATTCCTTTCTTGAGATAGTGATTGAATAAGTGCTTGTGAAATGTTTGTATGTACCTTCACTTATACTTCCAACTGACGATATAGCCAAGTCATTTTGCATATTTATAATATTTAGTCCATGAAAATGCTAAGTTTATAGACTATACCTTTTCATAGTTGTGTCAGTATTTGACAAATTGAGATTTATGAAGGCCAGATGTCTTAGTTCACAGACAAATAGAAACTTTTTTAACTTCCTCATCTCTCCGAAAACTAAAAGAAATACTCTTATGCTAAGTGATGTAGTATAATTTTCGTAAGTCTACAGTGTTTTGATTTTGATGCTTATCATGGTTTCTGACTCCTTTGTGTAGCATTCAATATGCTTTTTTTCCATGTTGTAGTTTATTCACATTTTTAAAGTAAACTTTTGCTCATGACAGTGATTGTGGATAGGGAGGAAGGTGCAAGTATTAATTGCCATCCTTTCTTTGCTCTTCCATCAATAGCAGTACTCTACAAATTTGCTTCCAAATTTGATGTTCTTTTCTCTTTTGACATCTCTATTGAAAAGTTTTCTCATATTTCTTACCAAGTCTTGTAGGTAAAATGTACCCAAATTGCTTGGCTCCATGTATCTAGAATAACTGGCATCTGGAGCAGTCCTATTACTCTAGTATAATAACTTTTCTTAAGATGATTTTCTGATAGTCACTCCAAATGTGAATAATAATATTTTACATTGTAAAAATTTAATAGAAAACATACTCTAATTTTATTCTGTTGTAATTTCACTTCATTATAGCTCTTTAATTCTGGAAGGTGTTGAACCACAAAGTACCTGTGAATTAGAAGTGGATGCAGTAGCTGCTGATATCTTAAATCGACTAGAGATCGAAGGTGTGTGTGTGTGTGTACAGTTTTATTTCGTACCATTTCTAAAAATCCAGAACTAATGACCTAATATTTCAAAAAAAATTTTATAGAATCTATATTTTAATTGGTGTGGAGACTTCTAGTATAGATTGCAACTCTTTAATATCTTTGAAAAACATCTCTATTAAGTTACTATAGTAAAAAAAAAATGTATTCTTTCATTCCTGGCCTTCTGATGTTGATTTTTGCTGAACTTAGGCTGATCCTCAGATAACATGATACAGCCCATTTTAAGCTTGAAACTTTTCCCTCTTGAAATAAAAAGGATTTTTCCACTTGTGTAACTTGTAAGGAGCAACTCAATCAAGTAGCAAATATTTATCAGGTATCTTATTATGTCCCAGACACTGTACTAGGTTCAGGAAATGAAGATCAAAAAAAGAAATAGTCCGTGGCCTTTAAGTGATGTACATTCTTTCAGAGGAGACATTGTGCACATACAAAAATAATCACAACATATATGTATGAAAAATGAATACATAAATACAAGGGAAGATATGAAAATAAGGAATTCTGATACATTTAGGTGAAAGGAAAGTACATTATAGGCATGGAAAACAAACTCAGCAAAAGCTCAGAAACGGGAGATGGGGTGTCATGGAAAAGGAAGAATAAGCAGGCCTGTATGTTTGAACCATTGAGAGCATAAAGCAGAGTAGTATATAATCAGGTTGGACCCTGATTAGGTTAGAAGCAAGTTGTGAAGGGCAATAAGTGCCAAATAGAGAAAAGTCTAGGGTTAATTGTGTACCATAATGACATTGAAATAAGATTTGAATTGCATGGCTGAATTAAGAAAGAGTGTTAGAAAATTGGGTAGTTTCAATGGTTAGTTTTAGATCCAGTAAAGAGTGCTAGAAAAATTCATTATTAGAAGATACTCATGAAGATTGTTATTCTTGTTTCTCTTATTTATCTGGTAGCTAGTCATTCATTTGTTATTGAACAAATAGCTACTTTACATTGTGCTGTAGTCAGAAAATCAATATGAATACAGGCAATGAGGTAGTAGACCTAAAGGAAGTTTAATGCTCTTTATTCTGCTTTTCCTTTTCATTCTTTGTTCAGCTTTCATATAAAAATCTGTGGAGGAGTCTTAAGTATTTTTTATCCAGTTAAATGTTTGAGTTTTCTTAGGCTAGTGATTTGGGGAGCAGGACAAGAAGCAAGAATAATCAAGAATATAAAGGAGAAAAGAAACATTGTCAAATACAGAATGGGCTAAGGACATCTTGTAGGCTTGTTTCTGGAAACTATTTGCAAGTTTCTTATAGTACACAAAGTAAGTAACCCAAGATTAAGTTGTTGGGCAGGGGAAAGAGCAATAAAATGTCAATTATTAAAAGAAGTTTTTCACTACTTTACTTTGAAATATTTGTTTTAACTTGTAGCTCAAATTGGTGGAAACCCTGGTTTACAAGCCATATGGGAAGATGAAAAGCAACGCCGAAGAAACAGAAATGAATCCTCTCAAATTAGCCACCCTGAATCACAAGGTATAAACTAATAGCACACTTCTATTTACTTTTTAGAGAATGTTTTAAGAAAAAACTTAATACATACATACATACATATAGTCTGAACTGTTAACTCCCCATACAGAAGCAATATGATAGTGGGAAAAACATAGAACATGGAGTCAGAAAACCTGGGTCCATTCACCACCCTAGATACTTAGGAGTCTTGTGGCCCAGGGCAAGTCCCTCAGCCTCTCATAGCCTCAATCTCATTTGTAAAATAAAAAAACAGGGAGGGTAACATCCCTATAGTTATCTCATGGGATAGTTGTGCTTAATGCACTTTGCAACCTTTAAATTCTATATGTGTCAATTGTTTGTATTGATTTTATCAGAATGAATTTCACAAATCTCTTTTCAGTTATCATGTGAATTTTCCCCTCTACTGATGGCCCATTTTCAATATTTCTTTACTTTTACAGAATCTAGAGAATCTTAGTTATTTCCCATTTGGGCTTAGAGTGATTACTATTCCTACTCTTGTAAACTCCATTTTAACTTTGTTCTCTTATCCTACTGTAATCCAAGCTCTTTCCTCATTCACTAGTATATTCTGATCCTCTTGCCTTCCCAAATAAATTGTGAAACACATTTTTGGAAGAACTTGTTATAATTCACTAAGCTTTGGAAGGCTAGTCATTAAGAATTGCCCCCAAATTGATTTTGTTGGTATTTTGGGGTAGTTACTCAGATTATTACTTGTAGCGCTCAGAAAATTTTGAAGTTAAAAAATATCTATACTAATGTTTATTTTAATATTTAAGACACTAAAATTATTGTTATTATATTTGAGTGCCTCTTGTATAAATTTCAAAATAATAATGTTGTTGTTTGCCAAGGAAATAAATAAACTAGAATTCCCCATTGCATTCAGGAACATAACAAATCGATAGGTTAAGGGAAATGTTTTTTTCTACTCTAAATGCAGGTTATAATTATGGAATTTAATCTTGAACTGACTTCAAGTGCCCAACATCATAACATGGGTAACCATTTTAATTTTGTTTGACATTATAAGAGAACAGCTTTTAGATAAAGGTGTTTCACAAAAGTTGGTAAGTTCCTATCACTTTTAAAAGTTCCTTGAGGAAACAAGCTTAGTGTTGCTTCAAAATATTTTATTCATTTATTACTTGTCTAAAAAAAACCTCTTCCTTTTTTGAATACACTTTTAAAATTTAAAGATCGTAGATGTGTTCCAGCAACAGAGAGTGAAAAAATGTTTCAGAAGAGACTTCAGGAAGTTCTTAAGCAGAATGACTTCTCTGTGTAAGTAGTCATTTATTACAGTTCATTGAACTAACCTTTCTCCCTGGGTAATCTAGTTAGTTTTAAAGGATGTGTTTTAATTAAGCAGAACATTATCAGGATCTGTGGACTATAGTAATGGATCCCAGGAGTTCTCTGCTGAGTTAACTTTACATTCGGAAGTTCTGTCTACTGAAACTGTTCCCTGTTCACCAGCCAATGTGGTAGAAGTCCATCAAGAAAAGGAGCTAAGCAAAGGTGAGCTTTTTAATAAGATCACCTTGAATTGTATTGTCTTTGGTAGAGCAGTCATGTGATCTCCTTTGTTAAATTGTTTTTAAATGTTGAGAAACATTTTAGTGTTTTAACTTTAGAAATTAGGTTTCATTTTGGTAGAGCAGATGGAGAGGGCAAAAAGTATGTATATTTTGGGGGCCACTAGGTGGCTCAGTGGCTAGGGAGCCAGGCCTAGAGACAAGCAGTCTTGAGTTCAAATGTTGCTTTGAACCCTGCCAAGCTGTGTAACCCTGGACAAGTCATTTTAACCCCAGTTGCCTAACCCTTACTGCTCTTCAGCCTTGGAACTGATTCTTAGTATTGATTCTAAAACAGAAGGTAATGGTTCATTTGGTTTTTTTTTTTTAAGTATGCACATTTTTAAGTAGCCCACATATGAACACCATTAATCCTTTTGTCATTTGCCATCAGCACTCTCTTTCTCCTCTCATTATGTGCTACATTTTCCCCATGCTAGAATACAAGATGATATGAATTTTGTCTTATATCTACCTGAACTTTAATGTGTCCCAGGCTCTCATTAAAATGGGATGACAGTGATAAGTTAAATGTCACTTTGAAATCTTGAATTCAAAACTTCAAGAACTTAAGTACTTTTGTGAGATGATATGTTTTATTGTCAGAAATCATGAATAAAAATTTACCATATAAACAGTAATGATTGACCTCAGGTTTAACTTTATGCAAACTGCATCATTTTAAGTTATGAGATAAAATTTATTTAAATGTTTGCCAGATGATTTAGAAAAATTCTGAAAGTTTATACTTTAGAAGATATCATAACTAAATGTTGTCCTTGTCTTTATCTTAAGAATGCTTTAAAAAGAATATTCTTAAAGAAGAAGAAGCACTTATTAATGAAGAAGCAATTCTGAACCTCATGGAAACAAGTCAGACTTTCCAGCCCCTATCCCAAAGACTGAGTCAGTCTCCAATTTTCAGTAAGTAATTTAATACCACAATAAGCATTCTATATTCCAACTTCGAGATTTTATGTGAACGGTTTTTTGGATGAATTAATTGTTTTATGTTTAAACAAAGTTAGCCTGAAGAGGCTTGCATAATACAGCTGAAAGAGCACCACATCAAGGATTAGCAGAATTGGGAATCAACCTATTGTTCATTTACTATTACTTCAGACTTAACTTGCTAATACTAAGTTTCCTCTTTTTAAAAGTAAGGCATGGGGCAACTATATGACTCAGTGGATTGAGAGTCAGGAGGTCCTGAGTTCAAATGTGGCCTCAGACACTTCTAGTTGTGTGACCCTAGGCAAGTCACTTTAGCACCATTGCTTAGTCCTTACTGCTCTTCTGCCTTGGAACAATATACAGTATTGATGCTAAGACAGAAGATAAGAGGTTTGGGTTTTTTTTTTTTTTTATGTATAGCTAGACTTGGTATTAGATCCAAATGATTTGCTGTATATAAAGGGCTTTGAAATCTAAGAACTACATACATGGAAAATAGACAATTGTATATGAAAAGCAATAGAGTATAACAGAAAGCATTTCATTTGCCATTTAAGACCTGAGATTGATTCTCTTACAAGTATTGTAATTTTAGTCAAGTTATATAATTTTAAGCCTCAGTTTCTTAAATGTTATGTAGCTTTAGAAGAGGGAATAGCTCCTGACGATAATCTGGATGCTCCTACCTTTTCAAGATTCTCCTTTTACCTTTTACCTTTTATCTACTCTGAATATATCTTGTATCTACTGATTTGTTCCCGTTATTATGTAAATTTGGAGGGAAAGAAAAGGGAGCTTTTATTAAGCATCTCCTTTGTGCCAGCCACCATGCTGCACAATTTACAAATATTATTTCATTTAATCTCCACAATTCCAAGGGGGTAGGCATTTACAGATGGGGAAAACTAAGATCTATGGAAATTAAATGACTTGCTCAGAATCATGCATATGTTAAGTGTCAGAGGCTGGATTTGAACTCAGGTCTTCCTGACCTCAGATCTATTGCTCTTTCCATTGTAGCGTCTAGTTGCTACTAGTACCTTGAGGGTACAAACTGTGACTTTCCTTGAATACCCAATGGTTAGCAAAATGCCAGATACCTACAAAGCTCTTACTAAATATTTGATTAATTGATGATCTTGTTCTACTATGCCTTAATTAGTTTACAACTGCAGCATTGTGTTCAGTTTTGGGTACTGTACAAGTACATTATAAGCTGGAGAAGTTTCAGAGGTGGGTGGCCAAATTGCTAAAATGTCTCAAGTTCAATTAAACTTATGTTGTTTGGCCCCAGAAGGCAGAACTACTCATAAAGGATAGAATTCAAAAGGGGAAAATGTATGCTTGACATAAGGAAAACCGCCAATACTAAGTCTCCAAAATTAGAATGGGGTGTCTTGGGAAACATTGGGTTACCCCTCAGTTGTTAGCACTTAGTACATTTGTTGTGAGAGGGGTATTTTTTCAGTAGGAATTGAACTATATTGCCACTAAGGGCTCTTCCAATTCTAAAACTCTATTCTTTTTCCATTGTAGAGAGTAAGAAATAAGATCATTTATGTGAAAATATATTGTAAACTGTAAAGTATCATCAAATGTGTATTAAATATAAAAATGTGGTCTTTAAGTCACTTAGCTTTGTTTTTCATTTCCTGCAAAGCTTTTTATAAAAGCCTGTTGTAAAAGGAAGTAATTCCACCACCACCACCCACTTTTTTTTTAACTTCACATTTATTTCTGGGGGAAAATAATTTCCTTAGGGAGGAAACAAAAAGAAAGAAAAAAAATCATTTGATTGAGCACTGTAATTCCAAAGGTGAGTTACTTCTGTGACTAGAGCTATACCCTTACCATGTGACTAGTGGGAATTTCTCAAGGTAATGTCTTCTAAAACTATTAGGCACTGGCTTAGAGACAGCATATGCCAAGCCCTGCTGAGTACCACTACTGCCTCATTGCCTTTACCTGTCAGTTCGTTCATTATTATTTGACTCTGAAGAAGCATCGCTTTGCTACTCTACACTAGCTCTTTATTACCTGTTTAGAAACATTCATTAGCACTTTTAAGTCCTTTATTAGATTTCTCTTAGATATTTTATTCTATCATGGTCATACCTTTTTCTAACACTTATTTTTTCTCCTTTTTATGTGGTTTTAAAATTTATTTTGTTAAAATATTTCCCAATTACATGTAAAAATATTTAACAATCATTTAAAAATCTTTGAATTCCAAATTCAATCCCTCCTCTACTCATTAAGAAGGCAAGTGATTTGATGAAGTCATGTAAAACGTTTCTACATTAACCATGTTGCAGAAGAAAACTCAGATAAAAATAAAACAAGAAAAATAATAAATAAAGTTTTAAAAAAGTATGCTCAGTCTGCATTCAGAGGTCATTTCTTTCCTAGAGGTAGATAGCATGGGTACCTTGTAACTTTATCATTTCCTTGATCAGAGTAGCTAAGTCATTCATAGTAGATCATCCTTACAATTTTGCTGTTACTGTTACTGTATACAGAGATGTATAGGTATTCAAAGAGGACTAGCATCTCTTTTGTGATAGCTTGCCAAGCCCTTTTCAGGACTTCTCATCCACCTTTGGTGTCCACCCAATTCCCATGTTGGCAGATGAGCTAGACCAGGCTGAGGGTAACAGATGGGCCACAAACCTATTGGTGAGTTAGAAGAGTGTAAAAAGTTCCCTGGTGGAATGGGAAGCTAATAACAATTTGTTCTAGCATCCATGAAGTTACCTGAAGTTGGTACTGTGGGAGCACTTAGAACTTTATTAGACATCCAGGATGCCAGAGTCATCTATTACATCCCAGGCTATCACCAGACACCTTGACTTTTGTCTTGCTACTTGACTTTGACAATTGCACTTCTGCCTCACTTAAATCTAATTCATCCACAAGACATCACCCCATGATGTCATATGTCCTCTTCAAAAATGAAGAACAAATTACAGCAGTATTGTGTAGGTTGTTTTCTTGGTTCTGCTCACTTCACTTTGCATCAGTTCATATAAGTCTTCGCAGGGTTTTTGGAAGCCATCTTGTTTGTCATTTCTTTTATAACACAATAGTATTATATCAGTCACATACATCTTGTTCAGTTATTCTTCAATTGAAGATTGTCCCCTTGATTCCAGTTCTGTGCCACCACAAAAAGAGCTGGTATCAGTATTTTTGTAGAAATGGATCCTTTTCCCTCTTCTTTGATCTCCCTAAGGATATAAACCCAGTAGCAATATTGCTAGGTTAAAGAGTATATAAACAATATAGTTCTTTGGGAGTAGTTCCAAATTGTTCTCCAGAAAGTTTGTACTACTATAAAATTCCACTAGCAGTTCATTAGGGCCCCAATTTTTCTACACACCCTCCAGTATTTGTCAATTGCCAATTTTCTATCATGTTAACCAATCTGATAGGTGCAAGGTGATATCTCAGAGTTGTTTTGATTTGGCATTCCTCAATTTGCTATTACATGTAATTGGTTATATTATAAATGACCAAATACATATACATAAAAATAAATAACTTGCATTTCTCTGATCCATAGTGATTTAGACTATTTTTTTTTCATATTACTAGTGATAGCTTTGATTCCTCCTTCTGAAAACTGTCTATTCTTATTCTTTGAACATGGCTCTTATTTTTAGAAATTTGGCTTAGTTCCTTATACATTTGAGAAATGAGAACTTTATCAGAGAAACTTGCTACAAAATTTATTCCCTGTTAACTCTTTTCCTTCTAATTCTGGCTGCATTAGTTTTGTTTATGCAAAAAAATTTTAATTTCATGTCATGAAATTAATATATTTTACTTCTCATGATCCTCTTTATCTCTTGTTTGGCGATAAACTCTTGCCTTATCTATAGATCTGACAGGTATATTTTTCCACGCTTCCCTAATTTACTTATGATATCACTCCTGATGTGTAAGTCATTTAACTGTTTTGACCTTTCTTGGTTATACCTTGTGAGATGGTTTATACCTCATTTCTGCCAATTTGCTTTCTAGTTTTCCCAGAAATTTTTGTCAAGTGATGAGTTCCTGTTTCAAAAGTTTAGATCTTTGGGTTTATCAAACAGAAGATCACTATGGTCATTTACTACTGTGTTTCTTGTAGACACTTATTTTTAGAAGTTAAGACATAAAGTGGCATAATTCTGACTTATAGCATATTACTTAATGATCTTTTACACTGGTCATTACAACTTGGGGATGGGGGGAGGTTCTCTTGCTTGTGACTTTATTTTTTTTTTAAATGAAACCCTTACCTTCCGTCTTGGAGTCAATACTGTGTATTGGCTCCAAGGCTGAAGAGTGGTAAGGGCTAGGCAATGGGGGTCAAGTGACTTGTCCTGGGTCACACAGCTTGGAAGTGTCTGAGGCCAGATTTGAACCTAGGACCTCCCGTCTCTAGGACTGGCTCTCAATCCACTGAGCTACCCAGCTGCCCCCTTGTGTCTTTATTTTTTATTAATCTTTCATACTCTAGAAACATCAAATATTATCCTCACTCCATTTTTTAAAAGTTCATTCTTAGTAGTTTATGGTTGGACACTTATTTCATCTTAGAAATAAAGATAAATAGAATTATTGAATTATTGAACAATTGAACAAATATTGAAATAGAAAAATTGAACAAAAGGAACAATCATCTTTATTAAATTGAACAAAAGGAGCAAGACCCCCTCCCCCCAACACCTACCAAAACCATGAAACAAAGCCCCAGTGACACCTGCCTGGCAGGACACCAAGACTGTTCCCTCAGGCTCGGAATCAGCCCAACCCCCTCAGGGCCAGCCAATGAATGGAACCCAAACAGCTCACCTGGCCCAGAGAGAGCCGACAGAGGGGCCACAGATGACTTCATCCTGACACCCTCTATTCCTCCAAATCTGTAAGAGCTGACACCCTTCTCCACCCAGGTGGGGATTCAGCAGCCATCTTCACTTGCTCTCCTCCCTCCCCACCACAGCCACTTCTTCCCCTGACGCTCCTTCCCTCCATTACCCACTTCCTTTCCTCCAATAAAGCCTTGGTCTACCATCTCATTCTAGTCTCATTTGTGTCAGACTGACGCCTTACAAACATTATATAAATGCCAGACATTATCATTATAAATCCCTTGAGTTAGCTTTGCTTAGTTGGGTCTCTTTGATATCTTTCTTTAGACTAGTCTTGTCTAAAATTTTACAAAAATATTAATATTCTAAATTGATAATGCCTTGGACTGTCAAGTTAAATATTCACTTAGACAGGGTTTGTAATCAAAGTAGTACAACTGATGCAGTATATATGAGGTATTGCCTGCAGTCAGCACTGCATATGAAATATTTTTGTTTTCTCTACTTAGTTCTTTGGTGCTCCTGATTTCAATGGGGAACTTTTCAGTCAAGAAAAAGAGTTCTGCAATGAGTTTTTGGATACTTTCTGGTATAGGTGTTTTATTGCATGTGAATCATATCTTTTTGGTGAAGCTATAAGCTGTAATAAATATTTTAGATGCCAAGACAGGAAATAACCCATACAGTATAAATTTTAAAACTGCTTCTATGCAAAATGATCACTTGCCATTCACAGCACTCAGGAATATTTCCTAGGTAAATGGCTATATATTTTGAAAACTATTGGTTACCTTTTTCTTTTAACTTCTTTCCATTTCATTCATAGTTCTCCCATGTTTTTCAAAAATAAACCTTTTTATGAATTTTTTTAGTTCTAAGTTTGCTAAAGGTCCAAACTGTAAAACTATGTGGAAAATTAAAACTATCATAATGGAGATTCATTTATTTTTTGTTTAGTGGATAGCAATCCTGATGAGTCTTTGGTACATCTTCTGGCTGGTTTGGAGAGTGATGGATATCAAGGGAAAAGGCATGGCATTTCATCTTCACATCCTTCCTTTGGAAGCTCTAGAAATCCCCAGAATAGTGATGATGAAGAAAATGAACCACAAATAGAAAAAGAAGAAATGGAGCTTAGTTTGCTGATGTCCCAGAGGTGGGACAGCAATATTGAAGATCATTGTGCTGAAAAGAGGTAATTTGTTTATTAGTTATTTCTATTACATTACCCATTAACTTTGTTTTCTCAAAATGATTTTCTTTAACCAAAAATTGTTTCTTCCATTAACTCTAAAAAGTTAATCAGCTTCCTTTCACCCAAATCTTATTTTTAATGAGTTATTTTCTTCATTGATTTTTTTAGATATTTTTCCAAATTTTCTTGGTTTTCTTGCATTGATTTTTACTTTTTATTTTTCTAATTCATCCTCAACCTCTCTTAATTGGTTTTTAAAGATTTTTAAGCTCTTAGATGCCCTCCCTTCCTTAAACCTCTTTCTGAATAATTTTTATTCTCCCATATGACCTCCTCTCTTCTTGCGTATCAGGTGCATGCTGTTGACATAGTACATCTATTCATTGTTCATATGTCTCATTTATCTACCTCTCAGGATTATTGTGAAAGTCCAGGGATATGATATATGTGAAGTGCTTTACAAACTTAAATAAGTGGCACATAAAATTAGCTATTATCATTTTTCCTTGGCATGAAAACATAAAGATAGCAGAGATTATTCTGTTGACAATATTGCCCAAACTACTGTTTGAAAAGTGAAATAACTATATTGGTCTGGTAATTTATTTTTTTTTGTCGATGTCACATAATCGGTTTATCTAATAGATTGAATATTTTGGTGTTTTCTTCAGTTTCTACCATGCTTTGGGTTTTATAGTCTATCCTCTCTTACTTGCTTTCAGTTTGTTTGCTTTTTCTTTTGTGTGGTTTCTCTTCTCCTATTCTTACTATTTTCATCTCTCAACACTCATCATGGACCTCATTTTCTACTATACTTTCACATTTCCTAACTTTTATCATCTACTAATTAGCTGAATAGATTTTATGGGAATCTTAGTTGCCACATCAAAACATATATATGGTTATATTTACATTTATGAGAAGAAATAAAATATAGTCTAATGGAAAGCAATGCACAAAGTACAATTCTAGACACTTAAGTTTTTATCCTGGCTATACCAAACAACTATGGGACTTTAGAGATATCTTGCCATGCCTCCCTCTGCCACTCTAGGTATTAGGAAGAAAATGGAATGTTTTCAAAAAAAGTTTACCATATACAAACATTTTCAGAAATTGTATTACTTAGAGGCTCATGAGTTTTGATAATTCCTGAGTAAATCATTTGGGTATCTTTGCATTCAAATTCAAATTCAGATTGGAATGAGGCAAGAATGTTCACAAGTTCCATGAGTAGATTTTGAATTTATTAAGAACAAATAAATCTTATAAGCTTGCTAGTATGGTTTTTTAATTTTAGTGAGTCAGGAGGTTTTCAAAAAAGGGCATTGTGATACCCAGTAGGAGGTTGTCAAATTCATCAGGAAATCAGACACTAATTCTCTCTGAAGCAGGTAAAATTGCATCTTTAAAGGTCAGGGAACTGAGTCTCTGATCAACATATCATAATGCCAATCAAGTGAAAATGAAGCCAGAGATAAAACTAGAAAACAGTATTTTACGTGTTTGCAGTATTTTGCTCAAATAGAGAGTAAATGAAGATATGTTGAGCTAGTATTAAAACTATAAAACTTCAGAAGAATTAGATAATTTATAATGAATATTTGGAGGACCAATTGGGCACCTCCCCCTTTTTATTTTTGTGAGATTTTTCTGTATATTTTTATTATTACGGATTTTGGGTAAAAATTAGTTGAGTTTTCAAAAATTCCTATTTCTATTGCCTGTATTTAATATGCTTACCTGGTAAAGTATTTGATCATCTATCTATAAAAAGACTCAGTTTTCAGACCCAGCCCATTAAGGGTATATCCTCTTCCATTTTCAGACAACTCATAATAGAGGCAGCTAGGTGGGGCTCAGTCAATAGAAACCCAGACCTAGACAATTGGTCCAGGGAGTGGTATTCTGGGTTCAACTTTAGCCTCTTACATTTCTTAGCTATGTGCCCCTGGGCTAGTCACTTAGCCCAATTTCCTATTTCTTACCACTCTTCTGCCCTGGAACCAATACTTGGTTGGGTCTCTTATGATTTCTTGGTATAGGAAGCTCTTTGTTATGGTCTATGTACATTCACCAGGAACTTAACAATTGCCCATTAGTTGACCCTTAATTTTAATTCTTCAAAGATTCCGGCATCCTATGTCCTACAGCATCACCTTGTTTTGCGCCTTTTAGCTATATGAAATTAATTTGATCATGTCCTCTACCCCCAACTACCCTAGCCAAAAAAAAATCCCTTCTGATCTTCTCTTCTCCATGCTAACAATCCCTAGTTTTTTCAACTATTCCTTATATGGTTTCTAGAAGGATTCCGTACCCTCTTTATTGTATGAAATCCAGATTGCCAATGCCTCACCTGAAGTGAAATACTCAAAAGTTAACTTTCTGAGCTCAGTACACTACTCTGTATGTGCTCAGACCAGTGCAAAATATAATGGAACTATTGTTTCCTTTGTAAGATTATACTGCCTAAGAACATATTAGCTTTCATGACAACCATCTCAAATTGCTGCTGATTGAGTTTACAGTCAACGAAAGCCCTAGAGATGATAACTTCATTGATTAGGAGATCAGAAGAGATGATTTTTGTCATTCCATCGTAGAGATGTAGGGATTCTCAGAGCCGGAGGTGAGGAGAGTGTACACTCCAGGCATGGGGCCAGTCCCAGAGGACCAAGAAAGAAAGTGGTACAGTCCTTGGGAGGACCGGTGAGAAGAGCAGTCTGATCAGACTACATTTGTTCACAAAGGGGCGTGGTGTTCAATGAGCTTGAACAGGGAGGAAAGAGCCAGACTGGAAATAGCTTTAAAAAGAACCCAAACAGGAATTTATATTTAATCCTAGAAATAATGTAGTACCACTAGAGTTAATTGATTAGTGAAGTCACATGTTCAGATCTGCACGTTAGAAAAATCACTTTGGTATCCTCCTAAATAGAAGAGAGATTAGTAGAGAAGAGCCTTGAGACAAGGAGACTAATTAAGAGACTATGGAAGCAATGGCAATAGTACAAGCAAGAGGTAATGAAGACCTGGACTAGAGTGGCAATTCTCATACGGATTTGAAAATTATTGTGGAGGCAAGAATTGAGAGTTGTCTAGAATTGTTGAGTAAGAGAGAATGAAGTGTCAAGGATAATGCTGAGGTTGCCAATATACATGCCTAGAAGAATGGAGATGCCCTTGAAAGAAATAAGGAAGTTTAGAAGAGGAGTGAGAGGGGGGAAAACGTGTGTTGGGTTTGAAATGTCAAGTGAGCCCCTGGTGACATGAGAATGAATCTCAGGAGAGTGACTGGATGTATCAGTCTGGTAATTATTAGCATAGAGATGAGAATTAAACTCCAATGAGGTCATAAAAGCATATAGTCATAAGGATTATGGAGAAAGAAGGGAAGGCCTACACCAGAGCTCTGAGGTACACTCATACTTAGGGAATGAGCCATGCATGATGAGACAGCACGAGAGAATAAGAGGGAACAGTTAAAAAACAGTATCACTAAAATGCAAAGCATGATTAACATTGTCACATTCTACAGAGATTTCAAGAACAGTATGAGAATTGAGAAAAGCTATATTTGGCAGTTAAAATAACTTTGGGGAAAGTGGTTTCAGTGGACTGATAAGCATCAGATATCTATACCTAGTATAGCTAATACCTAGATGAAAGATCTTAAAGGGGAAATTTGACTTAGTAGCTACCACTGAAATTTGAGATAACTCATGACTAGTGTATTTCATCAAATCCAAGATTTAAATTTTGTTCGAGATAAATCTTCAGAGAAGAAGCTTGCTAACTAACTGAATCCAGAGAATGAACTGTTTGCAGAAAGATATCTAAACCTTTTCACTACAGGAAGATCCAGAATGAACCTTGGGGTGTGGTTGATTGAACATTTTTGAATGTACACTCTTATGCCAAAGGGGACTGCCCCCTAATTGGTTTTGTCAATGCGCCCAGCAAAACATTGGTTTGCTGTCTTTCTCTCTCCTCTATTTCCCCATATTTACAACTATTACAATTTTCCTCTTAGTGGGTAAAAAAATTTTTGTATACACTTATAGTTAGAAATTTTTGGGGTGCAGTATGCTTATGTTTAGTGATCAATTGGGGAGACTAGTCTCCCAATCATCATCAGGGGGGATTGTGAATTTTAAAAGTCTCCATCTTGGTCTAGCACCCAAAAATTGTGCACACCCACACTACACGGGCATGCGCTAGTCAATGACAAATCAGAAATAACTGCCCACCTGGGCTGTCCTAAGCCAAGCTAGAGCCAACCATTGGATTTGTGAGACACAGGAAGTGAGGTAGGGAACAGCCTCTGGGATTCGCTCACTTCCTGGGGAGAGAGCTAGAGGGGAGTTGGTGTTAGGAGCTTGGGGAGGGAGGACACCCGCAGACAGCTTTCCTTCAGATCGGTCACGTGAGTTAAGGACTGATTCATTCCACCTGGGCCTTTGGGCCTAAAACTCCCTCTGCCTTGGTCAGAGGTTGAGTAGCCCCTTTCCCTTTTCTCTTCTCTCCTTCTCTCCCTCTCCTTTCTCTACTTCCAGTGTGATTAAACCTCCATAAACTCTATTCTGACTTGAGTGTTTCATTTTAGGAATTTCATAAGTAAATTCCTTGGCGGCCATTGTTCAATATTACATAAATCCTGTAGCCACATTTTTAGCCATTACAATATTATAGCCTCTCCCAGAAGCCTAAAATTTCTACATTTACACTAGATTGTGAACCTGGAAAAGGGATAGTTTATTCAAATGAAGGAAGACTGGTACAAAAGGATAGGAAAGAGCACAGAAGAATACTGTATGGTTAAATATAAATAATGTGTGTCTATATATATAGACACACATTCATGTGAATAAATCATAGAACCAGGCAAGAAAAGCATGATGGACAATATTTGGCTAATGACCAATGAATTAGAAGTAGAAATTGTTGTCAGTGGAATATATATATTGCAGACCACCTGAACAGGAAATGGAAATAGATGAGGAGCTTCAGAAGATCCTACTCTTGATTTGGAGTCATAATATAGTACTGACAATGCACCATAAATTTGGGGAATGAGCTTCAGAAGATTCAGAGGAAGAATAGGTAGAATTCCACGGACTAACGTTCTTCAGAAGACATTGCCCAATGGAACTATGCCCAAAGGGCTATAAAACCACTTACTAGGTCTGTATCCCAAAGAGATACAAAAAAAGAAGGGACTACTTGTACAAGAATATTCATAGAGACTTTTGTGTGGTGGTAAAGAATTGGATATTGGAGGGGATGTCCAATTGGGGAATGGCTGAACAAAATGTGGTACATAATAGTGATGGAATACTATTTTGTTATAAGAAATGATGAGAAGGGTGATTTCAGAAAAAGCTGGAAAGATCTGCAGAAACTGATCCAGAGTGAAATAAGCAGAATCAGGAATAACACTGTACACAGAAACAGCAATATTGTACAATGATCGATTATGCAAGCCTTAGCTACTCTCAGCAAGACAATGATCCAGGACACTTGAAGGACTTATAACAAAGAATGCTATCCACCTCCAGAGAAAAACCTATTGCAGTCAGAATGCAGAAAAAAAGCATACTATTTTTTATTTTAGTTTATTAATGTTTTTATTAGAAGTAAGTTTTGGATGATAATATTCATTTAACCCAGATTAAATTGCTTACCATCTCCAAGATAGGGGAGAGAAAGGAGGGAAACAATTTGGATCTTTTAATGTCAGAAAATGTATGTTGAAAATTATTATTACATGTAATTGGGAAAATAAACTGTCAAAAAGAAAAAGAAGGTTTTGTCCAAAAGGGATGGGAAACTCCCAAGAATAAAAATCTAGGGGGCAGTTGAGTAGCTCAGTGGGTTGAGAGCCAGGCCTAGAGATAGGAGGTCTTAGTTTCAAATCTGGACTCACACTGCCTAGCTTTGTCATTTAACCTGGGCAAGTCATTTAACCCCCATTGCCTAGCCCTTACTATTCTTCTGCTTAGAACCAATATTGGTTCTAAGGTGGAAGGTAAGAGTTTTAAAGGGGAAAAAAATTTGAAAATGCAAAAGAAAACAACTACAACGAGAAGAAAGAAATATAAGTTGTCTAAGATATTGAGGTCAATAAACTATGAACTCAGCAATTTACTTAGTTTTAGAAAAGATGGGCACAAAAAACAAGCAAGGACAGGTGCAGAGGATAACTACAAAAATATACATTTTTGTCAGAATAGGAAGGAGTGTTAAAGTTCAGAATGAGCTGAGCCTAGAGAAGACAGCTAAAGACAACAAAAAGTGGAAGAGAGGAACAGTGAAGAGGAAGATTAAAGGAAGGATAGTACTGCTTTTGGGAAATGATAGAGAAGACATAGCTGCTCAATTATTTTAAGGAAAATAATCTTTGGACTTGAAAGGATGGATCAAATAGGCTAATAAAGAGTTAATAGCTAAAATAAATAAGAAGATAATATATGATCATCTAGCTGACTTGAAGAGTTAAGTAACTCAACCCAAATAAATTACCTTTTTGGGTACCAAAAGGAGCTGGTGGGTATGTTTGCCAAGACATTTTTAATGATCCTTGAAACAGGATTGGAGATGGTCAAATGTCCTCATTTTCCAGCAAAAAAGAATGGAGACAACACTGGGCCTGTCTTTGATTCATGGCAAAGTTTCCTACTTACTTTTAAAAGAGATTGATCTATAACAAAAAGAAGTGATTATCACAAAGAGCCAGCGTAGCCTCATCAAGAACAGGTTAAACCAAAATAACCACCTTTTCTTTTTCTTTTTCTTTTTCTTTTCTTTCTTTTTTTTTGTACAATTACTAAGCTGGTTGGTGAATGAGGGGGATATTGTGGATATAGTTTACCTGAATTTTTGCAAAATATTTCTTAAAGTCTCATTATTCTTGGGGAAGAAAAGAAAGGATTTGGAATTAGGTAATAGAACTATCATTTGAATTCAAAATTGTTAGAACAACTGTTTCCAAAGAGTTTTTCATTAATGATTGGTTGTCAGCTTACAGAGAGATGTTCACGAATAAAATGGTTTTTTGATAATGGTCAATGCATATCAAATATTAAGACTAGCAGAGTGTAGATGCCCCATCACTAATAATAAGCAAAATACAAATTAAATAAATTTTGTGTCTTCTCTCATTTCCCATTGCAAGTTGGCAAAGATTATAAAAGATATGATCACTTAATGCTAAAGAAACTATGGAGAGGTAGATACACCAAAGTTTTGTTGTGAAGTCTCTAGCTGTTCTAGATTTCAGTTGGGAATTATGTAAAAGAAGTTCCTTAACTCTCCATCCATGTGCTTTGACTCAGCGGTCACCTTATTGGTTATCTACTCCTGAAGAAGTCAGAGTCAGAAATAATGATCCTATATGTACTAAAATATTCACAGTGGTATGTTTTGTGGTAGCAAAGAATTTTAAACAAATAGGTGCCCATCTGTTAGTTTAAAACTGTGGTAAATGAATGTAATAGAATACTATTTGGCATAAAATAGTAATATAAGGAATTCAAAGAAATGTGGAAAGATTTTTATGAACCAATAAGAACAAAATTTGCAGAATGAAGAGAAATATAACTTATACACACACACACACACGCACGCGCGCGCACAGAAAGACACTATCTCTTTTCATAGGATCAACATTCAAGTTCTTACTCTAATACTTAATAGGTATATAACCCTGGGAAAGTCCCTTAACTTTCTTGGACCTTATTACCTTATCTTTAAATTGAGAGAATTGGACTAGATTCCTCTGAGGTCCCTTCCAGCTCTAGACTTATGCTTCTTATACAACTACAACATATAAATTAAAAGATTACTAAAAGAAAGCCGACCTCTGAATAAATGGAAATCTTCCTCTCTTTCTACCTCTTCCTGCCTATCCCCTATCTTCCCACCAACCCCAGTCCTCACACCCCACCCAAAAGAGAGGCAGAGGACTGCTGGAATAGAGTATTGCATACCCTTGGATACTGTCACTATACTGGTATTTTTTGCTTAAATATTTCTGGAACAATGGAGAGCTTGGTATCCTTGTTGGGGAGAGGGTGGAGGGGTAGCAATGTGGTTGAAATATCTGTAGCATAAGTGTGCAAGGCATCAATGACTTTATAAAGGCACAGATGATATATTTATCAAAGTTGCAGATGACAAAAAGCTGAAGGGAATGATATCAGATTGGTGCCAGAACCAGGATTTTAAAAAATACTTTGATAGATAAGGACATTGGGCTGAACTGAACCTATACCAGATAAATTTTCTATACCTATACCTATACCTATACCAGAAAAAATTCTAAGGTAGTAGAATTCTCCTATGATGATATTCAAATATATGATCAATGATTTGAGAACTATTAGTTTAGGCTAATGCAGTTAGAGCACTATAGTCTTCTCCTGATGAGTTTTTTTATAGGCTACTATATTTTTGCTATAGTTAATTATAATTTTTTTTCTATTATAGTGAAGAGTCAGCACTACTAAAATGGATAGCTACTAAAACATAATTGTTAAAAAGATTTATCATCTCAATTTGTATTTTGTTTTCAGAAAGCACCCGTGCATTTGGGGGGGAGCAAATTTAAGGTGATTACAATTAACATGCAATTTCTTTTGCTTTAAAAAGAAATTCATGGAAGCTATTGTCATTTCATAAAGAATTTAAAATTTTCATATCTTTTAATTGAATTGCAGTACCATAACTTCAAGTATGGTAAATTATTTTCTTTAAGTCTAAAGCATAAATTTTGTTCCCATATGGTCATACTGATGATCTTAATCTTCTCTAGATCACCGTGCAGAAACATCCATAGAAGTTCAACTGAAGAAGAAGATTCTTCTTCAGAAGAAGAAATGGAATGGAGTGGTAACAATTTGCTTCTTGCTAATCTTTCTATACCTCAGTTAGATGGAACAGCAGATGAAAACAGTGGTAAGTGAACAAAACTATTTTTAGAGTTTGCTGGCTTTAAGGGGAAATATTTAGAATAGCACTAAGGCAAGCCTTAATAATATAGTTTTTTACAGGTATAGATGGTTTTGTATACATTTCTTGTATATTTCCTTTGGAAAGGACTGGATAACTGATACTTTATTTCTAAAATGTATATAATTTTCTGAGGCATTTGTTAGGCTTTGTAGGCTTTCTGTGCTTTCAGCTTGGTATACAGTAGAAAGATCCCTAGCTCAAGTCAGAAGACATGGGTTCAAATCCTCTCTTTAGCTATTTGACCTTAGACAAGTCACTCAACCTCCCTTGACCTCATTCTTTATCTGTAAAATGAAGAGTTTGAACTAAATGGCATATACCCCAAAGAAGTCAAAGACAGAAAAGTCCCAAAATATATATTACAGCATTTTCTATAGCATCTAAGAGTAGTGAAATACTAGAAATACAGTAAATGGTCTTTGATTGGGAATGGCTAAACTACTTTTGATCTGTGGATATAATGGAATATTATCTTGCCATCAGAAATTATAAAGAATTTAGAGAAGCATGAGAAGATGTGATATTGAAATCACTTTAAAAGACTGATATATATTAATTTAAGGTCTCCAAGGAATTTCCTTATGTAATTCCAAAATGAAACCCTCATGTCAGCTGCCAAATTTTTGGCTTTAAGGCCTTGGATAGCCAAGGCAAGGAAAGGGATTATGTCCTTATCACTCACGTGATCAATCTGAAGGAAAGCAGTCCGTGGGGCTCCTCCAGCTCCAAGCACCAGCCTCCAACTGCCTCTAGCTCTCCTCACAGGAAGTCCTTAGAACTCCAGAGGCTGTTTTCTACCTCACTTCCTGCGTCTCCATGTGCCAATGGTGTCTCTAGCTTGACCTCGAACCACCCAGAGGTCTGTCCTTTTTTTGCACATGTCTGTTGAAGACCATATCCTCAAAATAACTAAATCTTGAGTTTTGCTGCAGCCCTTCCTAATCTTGTTACCCTGAGTAGGGTGGAGATTGTAGTTTCCAAGACCTGATTCTGTTATTCCAAGTATCTCTATTGTTATTGATCAGGAAACAGCTAAATCTCATCTTCTAAAGGATGGTCTGAATAGGGTAGATTAGTTTTGAAATTCACAAAGACTTGTATGAAATGTTGCAGTGTAAATTAATCAGAACCAGAAAAACAATATACAAAATGACTACAGCCATTGGGAATAACAAAAAAAAAAAATCTGAAACTTGACTAGATGACCTTCTAGTTCCTTCCAACCCTAGATATCTTCTTTAAAATTCAAAAATCTTTTTATTCGCCAGTTACATGTCGTAATTTTCAACATATGTTTTCCAAAATTATAAGATCCAAACTTTCTCCCTCCCTTTCTTCCCTTTCCCCACTTGGAGGTTATAAACTATTTGATCTGAGCCTTACATGTTTTATCATGCAAAACACTTCAATACTGATTATTCCATATTGTAAGAACACACTCATACAAAACCAAATCCCCAAAATAAAACTGCAAGTAAATTGATATGAAAGATAATGTGCTTTGATCTGCATCCATCCAACTCAACAGTTTTTTCTCTGGAAGTGGGTAGCATTCCCCATTGTAAATCCTTGAGAATTGTCCCAGATTGTTGTATTGCTGAAACCAGCTGAGTTTTCACAGTTGATCATTGTATAATATTGCTGTTACTGTGTACAGTGTTCTCCTGGTTCTGCTTCTGGCTCTGCATCAGTTCATGTAGATTTTTCCAGCTTTTTCTAAAATCATCATGCTTACATTTTTTATAGAACAATAATGTTCTGTCACCAACATATACCATAATTTGTTCAGCCATTCTCCAACTGATAAAAATGCCCTTAATTTCTAATCCTTTTCCACCACAAAAAGAGCTGTTAAAAATATTTCTGTACAAGCAAGTTCCCCCACCCCTTCTTTGAGGTACAGACCCAGTATTGGTATTACAGGATCAATGGGTATGCTCAATTTTATGGCCCTTTGGGCATAGTTTCAAATTACCCTCCAGAATGGTCAGATTAGTTCACAACTCCACCAATAATGTCCTAGTTTTGCCACATCCCCTCCAATATTTATCACTTTGCTTTAACGGTACTTTAGCACAAGAATTTAGAATATTTTTTCATATAATTATTAGTGGATTTGATTTTTTTCACTTGAAAATTGCTTATGGCCTCTTGGGAATTAGCCCTAAGTATCTAATCCCGTGGTCATATAATTTAGACAGGAAACAAGGAAAATAACCTACTTTATTATCCTTTTCCAAATAATACCTGATTTAGAAAGTATCTGAAAATGTCCCTTCCACTTGAAATAATAATACAAAAAGGTAAGTTTGTATTAGGACTGAATTAATTTTAGTTATGTTTCATGGTTAAAATAAATATTTTTTCCTTTTCTTACCTCCAGTTTCCCAATTCCTGAATTAGAGTAAAAATGTTAGGATGATCAGATTTTACACATTTAATAATGTATGTTCCTTTGCATCAGCTTTCCCCCATGCCTGGAATGCATTCCTTCCTCACTTACACCTTGAAGAATCCTTTCTTTCTTTTTTTAAACCCTAACCTCCTTAGAATTTCTACTATGTATTAGTTCCAAGGCAGAATAGTGGGAAGGACTAAGTAATAGGGTTTAAGTGACCTGTCTAAAGTCACACAGCTAGGACATATTTGAGGCTAGATTTGAACACAGGACCTCCTGTCTATAGTCCTAGTTCTCTGTCCACTGAGCCACCCAGCTGCCCCTAATTCTTTGTTTCTTTCAAAACTTAGCCTTTGTCATGAAGCTCTTTCTGATCCCTCCTCCAAATCTCACCCAAATTATCTCATATTTAGTTTGCCTATTTTTATGTCAGTTTTGTCTACTCAGTAAAATGTCATCATCTTAATTAAGTGAGCTAATGAAGTACAGTGAGCCCAAAGTGCAAATAATAAAAAAAATAATCTGTTCTTGACCATAGGTAAGGTTTAAATGATAATTGTTTGCAAGTCTAACTTCCTAATATTAAAATTAATTCACATTTTCTGAGCATATTCCCTTTTGCTGAAATAATCCTCACCCAGGTAATTAGGAGGCAAGTAGGTTACTCAATGAGTAAAGTAGTGGGCCTGGACTCAGAATGTCTTGAATTCAAATCCAGTCTCAGATACTTGCTATGTAACCCTGAGCAAGTATCTTAACTTCTGCTTTTATCTACGTGAGAAAGAAATGGCAAACCACTTCAGTATCTTATGGGGTCATGAAGACATGAAGAGTCAGACAAGACTGAAAAACTGAACAAAGTAATTAGGAGTAGATCATGAAACAAAATTTACTATTGAACTTCCTAGATTATGTAAGTAGAAAATATTGTTAGGGAGTGAGGAAAGGTTCTCTTCCTTTGACTTTCTACATTATAAAGAAGAAAACTAACTCCCTCTACAAATGCAACCGGTATCTCCTCTGTCATGCATCTTCTAGAGCTTTCTAGGACCTTGAAAAGGTAAGTGACAGGGTCAAACAGCCCATGTGGGAGCCCAGGTCTTCCTGCCTCTGAGCCTGGGCCTTCTATGCCTACTGCCTTTGATAAGAAAAGAGGAGAATGTAATTGTAGATGCTTGAAAAATGTTGTAGGAGTATTGTATACTTGGGCGTGTTGTAATCATTTTTTAGTCTTCAGTTTTTTAACAGTGGAGACCTTTTGTTGATGTGAGTCATAATCAATAACATAAGTATTTGATTATGCATAGGTTCTTTCATCATGATTGTATCTTGATATGAAAAGGTATTTTAAAATAGATCTTTACAAAGAGGGACAATTTAAAATAACTAACTTATTTTCTCTTTACAGACAATCCATTGAACAATGAAAGTTCCAGAACTCACTCCTCTGTTATTGCAACAAGCAAAATGTCAGTCAAGACCTCCATCTTTCACAAAGATGCTGCTACATTAGAACCCCCATCTTCTGCTAAAATTACCTTTCCATGTAAACACACAAGTGCCCTTTCTTCCCATGTTTTGAATAAGGAGGATTTAATAGAAGATCTTTCACAGCCAAACAATATAGAGACAGGACCTGACCACACAGTCCATTCTCTTACAAATGAAAGCCCTTATTCCATGAAGTACCCAGGGTCTTTAAGCAGTACTGTCCATTCTGAAAACTCTCATAAAGAAAGTAGCAAGAAAGAAATCTTTGCAGTTTCTTCCTGTGAAAGTAGTATATTTGACTATGAAGAAGATATTTCATCTTTGAATAGACAAATATCAAATAGAAAGTATACCAGCATTAGAAAGGTAGAAAAAGATGCTTCTTTTATGCATATGAGTCACCATATTAATGAAAGTACATTGGGAAAAAACTTCAACTTTTCTGATTTGAGTCACTCAAAAAACAAGCTAACCTCTGAAGGAACTGAAAAAGGTAGCAGCACAGCTCTAAATAATTTTTTTCCCTCATCATTAACTGAAAATTGTGAATTAGTGTCTTGCTCAGGTGAGAGTAGAACTATGGTGCATTCTGTAGAAGGTGCCAGTGATGAAGGTGGAATCAGTAAACTTAAAATTAGGTATGAAGAATTTCAAGAACATAAGATTGAGAAACCAAGTCTCAGCCAACAAGCAGCACATTATATGTTTTTTCCAAGTGTTGTTCTTTCTAATTGTCTTAGTAGACCACAGAAACTATCCCCTGTAACATATAAACTGCAACCTGGAAACAAACAGTCTCGGTTAAAGCTAAGTAAAAAGAAACTTGTAGATCATCAGGAGAATCCTCCCAGTATCAATGATATTGGGTCCACTAAAGAAGGTTGTTATTTGCAAGGTAGCACTTGTAGTACTAATTCTGAGAAAGATGATGCACTATCCAATGATGTAATTAGAGTTGCTCGTGAAGCTTTTGAAAATAAAGCACCTGCAGATAGTTGTATCGACTGTCACTTTGGAGATGGAACTTTGGAATCTGAGCAATCTTTTGGACTCTTTGGAAATAAATACACACTAAGAGCCAAACGTAAAGTGAATTATGAGACTGAAGATAGTGAGTCAAGCTTTGTCACACACAACTCAAAAATTAGCCTACCTCAATCCATGGAGATTGGTGAAAGTTTAGATGGATCTCTAAAATCTCGAAAACGGAGAAAAATGTCTAAAAAACTGCCACCTGTCATTATTAAGTATATCATTATTAATAGATTTAGAGGGAGAAAAAATATGCTTGTGAAGCTAGGGAAAATAGATTCTAAAGAGAAGCAGGTAATACTTACAGAGGAAAAAATGGACCTGTATAAAAAGCTTGCACCTTTGAAGGATTTTTGGCCAAAAGTTCCTGACTCCCCTGCAACCAAATACCCCATTTATCCATTAACACCAAAGAAAAGTCATAGAAGGAAAGCAAAACATAAGTCAGCAAAGAAAAAAACTGGCAAACAGCAGAAGACAAATAATAAAAATATCAAAAGAACGTTGTCTTTTAGGAAAAAACGATCACATACTATTCTTTCTCCTCCCTCTCCATCTTACAATGCTGAAACTGAAGACTGTGACTTGAATTACAGTGATGTTATGTCTAAGCTTGGTTTTCTTTCTGAGAGAAGCACAAGTCCTGTGAATTCTTCTCCACCTCGCTGCTGGTCTCCCACAGATCCAAGAGCTGAAGAAATTATTACTGCTTCAGACAAAGAAGCATTGTTGCTTTTTAAGGGTCCTAATATATATAACAGCAAGGCTATTAATTCCAGTATGGGAAAAAATAGTCGAGCAAAAGCTCAGGTTAAGAAATCAAAAACAAAACTTGTTAATCCCTCTGTAGTTTCTAAAAAAAGGAATAAACGAACTCAAACTCGAAAGCCAGGAGAGGATGGAAGGAAGAAACCTAGAGCAAAGCAGAAACAAAAAATAAGTGAAAAAGGCAGTACCTCAAGAAAGCACATAACATTCAAAGACGAAAAAATAAACACACAAACAAATGCTGAAGTTAAGTTTGTAATAAAACACCAAGATCTCTCTGAGACTGCCAACAACTTTGGAGGTTCCCAGTCACTTAATAAACAGAAAGATGTTTCTGTGCCTAGCCCTGCTACCATACATCCCCTCTCAACTCCACTCCCTTCAATAGTTAATGTGCAACAGAAGTCACCAGGCTGCTTTCCTTCTTCCTTAGAAAATAAGTCCATAGATTTGCAAGCATTTTCTTCTCCACAAGATGATTTATGTTCATCATTAGTTTCTACACCTATAGGTACCGGAAAGGAATTATCAAAAATGAATACTCAATGGTCCCATAATCAAAGTACCATTTTTAGTATAAAGGAGTCAACTTTGATTCAAAATAATATATTTGATCTTTCCAACCATTTGTCTCAGGTAGCTCAGAATACACAGTTATCTTTGAATATGATGTCTACAAAGGCAGAAGAAAATGCAAATTCACACAAAAAAATTTTGTCATCTGTTGGAAAATTAAATGAACATCACAGCTCCCTAGATTCAGTGAAATCAGATCAGCTACATGCCCCTAATTTTTTGCATTGCAAAGATAGTCAACAGCACATTGTTTGCATGCCAGAACCATCAAAGCACAGTGATCCTTATTCCCCTATACACATAGCCTCTGAAGAAAACCATGGATCTCTTCAGTTACCTAACAACTGCTTTGTAACTTCCTTGAGAAGTCCAATAAAACAAATAGCATGGGAGCAGAAACAGAGGGGTTTTATTTTGGATATGTCCAGTTTTAAACCTGAAAGAGTAAAGCAGCGATCACTGTCAGAAGCAATTTCACAAACCAAAGCACTTTCTCAGTGCAAAAATCGAAACGTATCAGCAGCTGCATTTGGGGAAGGACAGTCTGGATTAGCAGTTCTGAAAGAATTACTCCAAAAAAGACAGCAGAAAGCACAAAATGCACATGTTATGCAAGACCCTATATCAAGTAAACCTCAACTGAACAGAAGCATTTCTTGTTCTCTTGAACCTAATAAAGCAGTCAAAAGATCACGATCAGTAACATCTCCAAGAAAACCTCGAACAACTAGAAGTACAAAACCTAAAGAAAAAATCCCCAAAATTTTAAAATTAGACTCTTTGAATTTACAGAACACTGGTCAGATAGACCACTCCATTTCTGACGATAGCCCTATCTTTTTTTCAGATCCAGGTTTTGAAAGTTGTTACTCACTTGAAGATAGCTTGTCACCAGAACATAATTATAATTTTGATATTAATACCATAGGGCAAACTGGATTTTGTAGTTTTTATTCAGGAAGTCAGTTTGTCCCAGCTGATCAGAATTTGCCACAGAAGTTTCTAAGTGATGCAGTTCAAGATCTGTTTCCTGCACAAACCACTGAAAATGAGTTTTTAAGTCATGATAGTCAGAAGTGTGATGAAAACAAGCATCTTTCAGCAGACCCAGCCTCCTGGATTAGATCTGGTGCTTTAAGTCCTGAACTTTTTGATAAGCCACCAGTAGAAGGCAATGAGAATCATCGGCACAGTCAGTGGAAAAACAGTTTACACCCTCTATCATCTCGATCTAATTCAATAATGGATTCTTTCTGTGTCCAACAGCCAGGTGAATGTATAAATGAGAAATCCATTTTGAGTAGGAATTCCGTAAGCAAAGAAGTGTTTCTTAGCCTTCCACAGCCAAGTGATTCAAACTGGATTCAAAACCACACTAGAAAAGAAACTTCTTTTGACACAGTACAGTCCCTTGATTCCATCAATACCTCTTTTACTGCAATATTATCCTCTCCCGATGGTGAACTTGTAGATGCAGCTTCAGAAGACTTAGAATTATATGTTTCAAGAAATAATGAGATGTTAACACCCACTCCAGACAGTTCACCAAGATCTACCAGTTCTCCTTCACAATCTAAAAATGGCAGTTTCACACCTCGAACTGCTCATATTCTGAAACCACTCATGTCCCCACCAAGTCGGGAAGAAATTATGGCAACTTTATTGGATCATGACCTTGCAGAAACTATTTACCAAGAACCATTTTGTAGTAATCCTTCTGATGCACCAGAAAAACCAAGGTAATAATGCCCTTTTTTTTTTCAAACTGATTTAAACACCTGCATAACGATAATATATAGCCTCACATTCATTGTCATTTGTTTTATAACTCCTTATTTCAAACAGTCTTTTTAACAGTCGATAGTTATCAATAGATAGATATCAAATGTGGATAGTTATTCATAAGGACTTCAAAGAAAGGGACTGTTGCAAGCCTAATACCTTGACTCAGAGGACATTCCTAGTTTTCTTTGTCAGGAATACACACACTAATTAAATCACAGATCTGAAGCAAAAAAAATAAATTAAATTAAAATAACACCTAAGCATGTGCCATTCTAATACTGACTTATAAAACATGAAATATGCTTGAAAAATTCCAAATGCTATACAGATAATTAACATGATAGATATTGCATAATAATCCACCTATTATATTGCTCAGCAAATGCTCATTAAATGAATGAATAATGTTATTATGAGAATTCACAACCCCTGAGATTACTGAGTACTACATGTAGTCAAATTAATTTATTTTTGTGGTATAAAAGGCATACATAATGAGTAGTGGACCCATATTTAGTACTATATATTGAGATATTAAATACAAAGATCAGTGGACTTAGGAGTCAGAAGATCTATGGGCTGAAACTGGCTCTACTATTTATTACACATGGATAAATTAAGGCAAGTAATTTCCAGAGGTTTATTTTTTTCAGTTATTTTTTAAAATTGGTTTACTTGCCTTTCATACCTAAAAAAGTTATTGTAGCAAGTGAAATAATGTATGTGAAAATATTTTTAAATAATAAAGTACTATGTAGCATAAGAAATTGTTATAAAATATCAATTAGAATGTTTAATAGTTATATAGTACTTTGATGGAACATTGTAGAGAGCATTGGTTCTGAAATGAAGACCTATGTTCATATCCTACCTCTGTCCTTTACTGCCTCATGACCAATCAACTTAACCTCCCTGGACCTGTTAACTCATCTATGTCATGAGAAAGTTGGATTAAATATTTTAAGCCCCTTTTAACTCTATAGCTGTCATTTTATCATTTTTAAACAGATTTAATGTTTCAGTTTTAAAATGGTACATGCTGTTATTTTGGCTTAAGGGGGCTAGGGGAGAGGGCAGACTAGTGATTATATTGGATTAGAGAACTTCTGAGAAAGGAAACTGCTACTGTAGATTATCTGCCATTCTTCAATTTATATTCTTAGAGAGGTGCCTAAGCACTAACAGTTTAAGTCGTTTGCCTAGGATGAAACAACCTGTATGTGTCAGAGATGGGACTTGAAAACCCTTTTCTTTACTTCAAGACTCAGCCCTCAATCTACTGTGCCATGCTGTCTCTTTTGAATATTAAATTAAGTTAAATACCAATCATGGCCCTTCCATAAAGGGAAGTTTACTCTCTTATTCAATTAATTAAATTTTAATAAATGAATTAAAATCCTATTAAATGAATTGACTCTAGACAAAAAGGCAAACCTGAGTTTAAATCATGCCTCTGATATATATAAAATTCCTCACTTAGTATATGTGGAAAATGGTTAATAATGCAGTTATGAAACTAAGATGAAATATTTTCTATAAAGCTCTTTGCAAATCTTGAAACACTAAATAAATGCCATTTGCTGATGGTGATGAAGATTGATAAACTAAAAGTGTACTTCTTACTCCCTAGATTTCAGTACTTCTGTTTCTTAAAGGCAAGTACTAGATGTTGATTATGGAAGTAAATAAAGCTACTGAAAATATCTCATAGAGGACTAGCAGGAACTTTTAAAACCTACTTTTCAAATCATTTGTAGTTATAACATATATTTGAATGCTTCATTAAATATTTGGTTTTCACTCTTCATCCCTAATACTACTTTACCACACAATTTTTCCCCGGAGAAGAATACTATTTGTTTCTGTAACATTCAGAAAGATAGCAACATACTCTACTCCCTCCAACATAGTCCCTCTGTTTCAGATCCCTGTGAAGTCCTAAACTTATGACACAGAGATAAGAGAACCTTTTTGTTTCTAGTTATTTGGTTCTGCTGCAACTGCTATTTGGTTCAAAATTGTGAAGTCATTCTATTTTGTATGAGTGGGCTTTTGATCTTACTGTCCTCAAAATTATCGGTAATGAAACAGATTTTCTATGTAGTATGTTTTTGCTCTGTAAGGACTAGGACATAGTCTTATAAGCTTTTTTCACTACACAGAAAACTTTGCTTTCCATAGAGACTATGCCAGGACTGACATCTGGCCACAAGGTATAAAGAAGAAAAAATGCTCTTGGGAATATTTCTGCAATTCAAATTTATTTCACAATGAGATTTAACAGTTGATATTTTTTTAATAAACCCTTACTTTCCACCTTAGAATCAATACTATGTATTAGTTTTAAGGCAGAAGAGTGGCAATATCAACCTAAGACATTAACAGGTTATAGAAAGAGCTCTCTGGTCTATGGAAGAGCTCTAACTTTTAAAGAAACTGCTTCTATGGGAACCTCTTTTTGAGGTTTTGGTACCTCTATTATCCTGAAACAAGAATATTTACGAAGCATATTTATTGTTAATTTGAGAAACTAGAATAAATTATTCTACATAAAGGAAATAGTGTGGGAATTCATCTATTACTTCAAATGAAATTTAATGGAACTATGTGAATTCAGTCAGTAATCAACAAGCATTATTCAATGCCTTCTATATTTTAGACATTTGGCCCCAATGTCTTAGGCACTAAGGATACAAATGCAAAAGCAAAATGGCTCCTGCCCACAAGGAGCTTACTTTCTGTCTCAAGATCATAGGTTTTTATCTGAAAGAGACCTCTGACATTTGTTCCAACTCCCTGTTTTATAAATGAGGAAGCTGAAGCATACAGAGCTTAAATGATTTACCCAAGTTCAAATAAGTAGGAAGTAACAGCCAGTCCTGTCATTTCCTATTATTGTGAAATCTAAGTCTAGTCCCTGTTCTTATCCCTATAATCTGAACCTTCCAATTATCTGTCTACTGTACTTTGCTTCCCATCTTAGTGGAAATGGCATATACACATATAAATAAATACAAAACACATACCCAAATATGAAATAATTTGGAGTGTACCGGTAGCTAGGGGGATTAGGAAGGGCCTCATATTTTAGGTAACTCAAGTTGAGTTTTGAAGGAAATGAGATTCTGAGAATTGAGGAGTACATTCCAGATATGGAGCACAATCTTTTGAAATTGCAAGAAAATGCAAGATATGGCATAGGAATTGGTTTGAATGTGATATCATATCTGAGAGAAAAATTCTATAGAATTAAGAGTGTCGAAGTGAAGAACAAATGTCCTTCAAGTGTACTTTGGCTTTCTAAAAGTAAAACAGATTATTTAAGTAGGTGGTATATTTCTCTGTAAGTCTTCATTAAGAGGTTAGATGGTAACTTCTCAGGGATAGAGAGGAATCCTATTCAGATATGGTTTAGACAATATGATCAGCAAGATCTTTTCCAACTGAGATTCTGTGGCTATTTTATTGAAAATATTGAGAAGAAATCAGTTACTCAATAAAGTTAAACTGTTTACATTTCTAAAAAAAAATTGAGTAGCTGTTATTCACTCATTTCAAGTACTGAATAAAAGCACAAGTTCTTATAAGTAAAGGTGAAAGATAAGGAGAGTCTTTGCATTATCTGAGGATTTAGAATGATTTCAGAGCAAGAGCTGGTGTTTCTTACAACTTTTGGTTATCAAAGAAAATCAGCATCATTTGCCATGAGCTCCTTCATTTCTCTATGTTTCATAACTTCTTAAAATCATCCTCTCTTGCATTTTATTTCATTCTAATTATTGATGTCTTGATCTTCCACACCAAGACCTACTTCTCTTACATATACCTTTAATCTTACTCTTTCCATCTTCAGAAAATTGTTCCCATAATCATATTCTTTCTCTTTATACTGTTTAGTCCTTCCCTTCTGCTTACATACATGACCATGTCTTCCCCATCCTTTAAAAAAAAAAAACTTTCACAAAAAACACTGATGAATTAAAGAGTATTCAGAGAAGTTCAAACAAGATCATTGAATTTCTACAATAGGGGAAGAGTTGAAACTGGAGATTTTTAGCCTGAAAGAGAAAAGACCTAGGGAATGCATGGTAATTGTCTTCAGCTTTTAGAAGTTCTATCATGTGGAAGAAGGATTTAACTTGTTCTTTTTTGGCCAAAGAAAGTAGAAAATTAATGTGAAAGAAGATGTAGAAATATTCATCTTGGTCACGGTTGTACAAAAATCGAATGGATTATGTCAGTGGACCTTCTTTGGAGATCTTCCAAGTAAAGTTTGGATAACTACTTGTTAGGTATATGGCTGAGTTTTTTCAGCAATAAGTTAGATGACCAGTAATTTCCTTTCCTTCTTAGAAAGTCTGTGAAAAATCTATGACGATGAATGTAAAATATGACAATATGTCACCTGTCATTATGAAAGAGGAAAAAACACTTCAACTAGACTCTACCATCAACTCTGCATATCATTCTGTATCTCTCCTCCATCTCAGTTCCCTTTAGATGAAACTGTTCATACTCATTGCCTTTACTTGACTCCTATTGCCTCTCATCCCTCTGCAGTTAGAATTATCATCCAACTAAAACTGCTCTCTCCAAAGTTGCCAGTGAGCTTCTCATTGCCAAATATGTTGGCCAAATATGATGATGTTAGTTCTCATCCTTCTTGACCTCACTACAACATTCAACACGGTTGATTATATTCTCTTGGATACTTGCTTCTATTAGTGATAATTCTCTCGTTTCCCTTTCTTTCTGTTCAGTTGAATTACTTAATCTGTTTCCTTTACTGTATCACACCACCCATATTATACACTTTTACTGTTGTTCCCCCAGATTCTCTCCTGACCCCTCTTGTTTTTACAGTCTCTCACTTTGAGACCTCATTGACTCCCATGAGTTCAATATCATTTCTATTCAGATAACTGCCAAATCTATATATCCAGCCCTCCTCTGTCCATATTCCACCCTTGCATTACTAATTAAATATTATGTTTTGAACTGGAACACTTCAGGAGATAATTGGTCTTCCTTTCTTAGAATTGTACAAGGGAAGATGCAAAATAAAAGATATTATCACATGTGGCCAAGAATTATCACACTGCATTGCCTTTCAAAAAAGAAAGACAAAAATTAATTTATCAAATTTTTCCTCTCCCTATACCCCCCCAAGCCATAAGTAGGTATTCTTTACAAAGAGACCAAAGTGGGATCTGAAGCCAAAAGCATTGACTTTGCATTCCAACCAAAAATAAATAAATAAATAAATGAAACTCGGAGCTAATGAGCCCTGGAGGCCAGAAATAAAATCAAAGAATATTCAGACCAGGACAGGAAAGGGTCTAGAAGATTTACACAGAGATGATAGAAAGAACTTAAAACATGTATTAAATGGATTGAACATGAACACATTCAAAAGATTTCTGCCCATAGTAGTCAAGAATGGCTCCATGAAGGAGTTGGAATTTTAGTAGGAATCTGAATTAGGTTAGAAATTAGAAAGAACTTTGCAAAGACTGATCAGAAGGAGAAAAGAAAAAAAAAATTTTTAATATATTTATTTCTTCTCAACAGTGATAGCAGGCTGTCTCTAGGTAGTGAACTAAATCCCCATCATTGAAGATATTCAAGAAGAGGTTGCTATAATGTAAAGGTTCTTTGCTTATTTTTGCCATGACCCCTTTTGGCAGAATGGTAAAACCCATGCACCCTTTCTCAGAAAATGTTTACAAAGGAAAATAATTATATTGAAATATAGTTATCAGATTTCTTGAAAGCAAGTTTATGGATTTCCAAGACAAGGATTTCCTAAATTTAGGGGCAAGTTGAACTCAACCAAGATCTCTTCCAACTCTTAGGTTCTCTGAGTAATCTGAGACTATATTTAATTTATTTCTTCATACGCTAAATCCAAAATTCCCTCCTATTTATACAAATGAACTGAAGTATAGTGATAGATTGTCATTAATTGGACTTAGAAAGGAGGTCATAACTAGAGAGAGGAGAAAAGTAGGGAAAGGCTATATATAAAAGTTGGCAATGTGATGTAAGCAGTATCATTTTTTTTTAACCTCTAGATGATAATTGCAAAAAATGGGGGGGAGGGGCAAGAAAATAGAAGCAACTTGAAGTTCAACCTTCTACTTAATGACAACCTATTTTTCCAAAAGTTACTTTACTTATAGATAAAGCATATAAATTATTTGAGAAATTATGAGAATACTGTAATACAATCACTATCCTCCCAGGGACAAATGATATACTAGGAGACCCTATCCAATATTCACATGCCTATACTGAAAACTGAAAAACATATCCATTGTGCAGACTCTTTAGAATATCTCAGTAAGAACTGAAAATTTGGGGGGGCTTCATTGAGTCTAAGAAGGATTTATTTACCATCCCTAAAGGTATGGAATAAACTTTTTGATCTTTTCCTTTAAGGCCGAACACTAAAATATTTTCATTTCAGGGAGATTGGAGGACGACTTCTCATGGTAGAAACCAGGCTTCCAAATGATCTGGCTGAATTTGAAGGAGACTTTTCACTTGAAGGACTAAGATTGTGGAAAACAGCTTTCTCAGCAATGACTCAGAATCCAAGATCAGGATCACCACCTCGTAATGGCCAGGCGGTAGCCAGTAAAGGATCAAATAATAGCCATAAAACTATGGAAGATAAAAAAATTGTGATTATGCCTTGTAAATGTGCCCCAAGCCCCCAACTGGTTCAAGCATGGCTTCAAGCCAAAGAAGAGTATGAACGTTCCAAGAAATTGCCTAAAATTGAGCCAACTGAAATAGTAAAATCCACTGAAAATTTAGGCTATCCAGTTAACCAAGATGACAGACCTGTAGTGCCTCCTCAAAATGATACTGTTTTACATGTGGCCCCTTCCACAACAGGAATTAAGGAAGACTTATGTAATTCTGAGCTTCGTGCACAAGTCCCAAAGGGTAATTCCACAGAATGTAGAACTGTAGTTGAAAGTCAGACACTGCCAATTGTGTCTTCTGCAGGAGAACCTGAAAAAGATGATGCTGAAGATGATGATTATTATGTTAGTTACAGCTCCCCAGATTCCCCAGTACTTCCTCCTTGGCAACAAGCAGCATCCCCAGATTCCAAATTGTTAGATGTAAATGATAAGTCTTGTAAGATAAACCACAAAGACCCATCACCAAAAGAAGAGCTGAATTCCTTCCCTATGGAGAGCTTCCCAAAAGCTAAAAATGGCATACAGGACAGTCCTCATAGTGAGACCCAAGAGACTCAAACTAAGTCCCCCTGCCAATTTAGAGCAAAAAATGGAAAATGTGATTCATATTGCCTTCATAGTACACCCATCATTCAGAGAAGACATCTAGATAGGTTACCTGAAGCAAATGACATTAGTCCTTTATCAAGAGGTAAGTGTAAAAGAAAAAATTATACCCAGTATTTCTTGCAGTGGATCAGAATATCACGATGTATTGAGACCAGAGGCTTTGAATGAACCCATTTATTAGGTACCTACTATGTGTAAGGCATTGTGTTAAACACCAGAGATGCGAAGAAAAATATAAGGCCCAACACTCAGATTAACAAAATTAAAGGGGATATAAAAATGTACTTATCTCGGGGAACAGTTCAGTCTTCATGGAAGAGTTGGCATTTTAACAGTCTTGAAGAATGAGAAAGATTTCAATAGGTAGAGATGTCAAGGGAAAGCATTTCCCATCGTAGGGAACAAAGCAAAAATAAGTGGAAGTGAATGCACTATCCAAGAACTTTTCATAGAATTTTAAGTATAGGTGTATGCTGCTTAATGTCATTAACAGGCTGAGTATCACCATGTTTAGTTCTTGTTAATTTCCTAAATCGCCAAAAGGTTCAAGCATGGCTTTAAGCCAATATTCAAAATGTATATTCCATTTTAGGAAGAATATTGTCAAGTTAGAACATGTCTAATTGGGAATGCCAGAATGATAAGAGAACTTAAAACCATACTATAGGAAGGTCATGTAATTAATATAAAGATTGGTTGAAGTTACTATGTAAATTTGACCAAAAGAAAAAGCAAGAAAGGGTAGATAAGACAGCTGTCTTCAAGTAGATGAAAAGTTGACATGTGGGAATCGAATTAGGTTTTTACTGTATTTTTAAGTAGTCCTTGAAGTCAAGAAGCATGACCAGTGAGTGCAAGTTATAGAGAGCCAGATTTCAATTTGTTATCAAGAATACCTCCGTAAAATAAAACTGAACAAAAGTAGAATGCATTGCTTCATTAAGTAGTAAGTCTGTTCTTTAGGAATGTTCAACTAGAGACTAGATAGCTATTTACAAAGACTTAGATTTTAGAGTTGGGAGGAATCTTCAAGATCATAACATCCAACCTCATTTTACAGATAGAGAAATTGAAGCCTCCAGAGGTTAAGTGACATACCAGGGTCACACAGATTATAAATAACATCCAGAATTCAAACCCAGTACTTATAGCAAATCTAGTACTTTTTGCAATATTGTTAAAGGTATGAGAGAGAGAATTCCAGCTAAGGGCATGGATTATCTTGGAGTCAATGATTCTGAGGTAAACATTAAGTGCCAATTTGCAAGGCACTATGATGCTAGGTTCTGGATCTAGAAATATGAAAATATATTCTGTGTCCTCTTGAGGCTTATAATGGAATAAATAAAAGTCAATTAAAATTAACCAATAAGATTATATATAATAAATGCAAAAGAGAGATCATGGGGGTATGAAAGATTCAAGGATTGCTTCTTGCTGGGGTACTCAGGAAAGGTTTTGGGGCACTTTAAAGTAATCCTAGAAGGAAAGGATTTCAACAGGTATAGATTCAGAATAAGTGTAGAATTCATTCCATATATGAAGGATGGAAACAGTTCTTGTGCCAGAGATGCCAAAATAAGTGATCCAGTTTGGCCAGAACATTGAATATGTGAAAAGCACTAAAATAAGAATGGAAAGATAGATTGGAGCCAGATTTGAGGTAGCCTTAAATATCAAGCTAAGGAGTTTGTATTTGATTTAGTTTGTTAACTTGGAAATAACACACAACTACTAAAGTAGTCAGAAAAACCAAGTCTTTAATCAGGAAAGAGATAGGTCCAGTAATCCCGGCTAGCATGGAGCCCAGTGCCAAAAACTACTCAGGGTCAACACCCTGGGGGTTCCTGGTACACATCCCTGGGAAAATGCACCCTGCCAGATGGTTTCTCCAAAGAACCATAGGACTTGGGGAACTTGTATACCTTTTGGGGAACTAAGGACAGAGAAGTATGATTGGTTGGCATTACCATGGTTACAAGGAAATGGAAAGTCCTCCACAGGATTATCTGGGAGAGAGAGGCTAGTGCTTTACAATGGATACAAAAGGGAAAAAATCCAGCCTAGGACTGGGCTACCTAGGAGAGGACTTTGATAAAATGGGGGGAAACTACTTCCACAAAAGGGTACTTAACATCTGATTAGGATTACCTTTAAGTCTATTTGTTCAGTCTGGGACTTATGTCCCAGTGAGTTCTCCTGGGATTGGGGCAGACTTGGGATCTCCAGATTTCAAGTTGACAAGTTTCTACTGGTTTTTATGCATGCAGTCAAACTGTAAGCCAGCTAGGTGGTGCAATGAATTGTCAGGAAAACTCTTGTTTCTGAGTTCAAATTTGCCCTCCAGGTTTTCTTAGATTTTCTTCCCTATAAAATGAACTAAAGAAGAAAATGATATTCCAGTATCTTGACCCAGAAAACCCAAATGGTGTCACAGAGAGTCAAACATGACTGAAATGACTCAGGAACAACAAATTCTTCAAACTACTATGTGCTAAGGGGGATGGGGGAGGAAGGAGAAAGGAATAAGCTTTTCTGTAGTGCCTACTATGTGCCAGTCATTCTGTTAAGTGTTTTACAAATATTCTCATTTAATCCTGTGAGGTAGGTGCTATTATTATCCCCAATTAAACAGTTGTGAAAGCTGAAGCAAACTTAAGCAAAAGTAGCTTGCCCAGGGTCAGTCAGTGATTGAGTGAGACCAGATTTGAACTCTAATGTTCCTAACACCAGGCCAACTCATACTATGCCATTTAACTGCCTCTAAACACTAGGATACAGACACAAGCAAAAAGAAAGACAATTCCTGCCTTCAAGGAACTTGCATTTTAATGGAGGGAAACTATAGCTAAAGGGGGACTGAAATGCTAGGGTTGTAGAGGAAAGGCCACCACAGAAAGGCGTGATGATGACCTTCAGATCACCCCCATAAGGAAGCCCCTGAAGTTATTCACCAATGGGAGAGGTAGGCCAGCCTGACAGAAAGCCCCCAGTGTGTGGAAGGAAGTTCCAGGGTGAGAAGACAGCAAGCTGTGTCATAGGAGCAAAGTCCATAGGTAGAAGCATAGCCAGAGGGAGAATAATGTGGTCAGATCTGTTCTTTAGGAACACTGCTTCTAACAACTGAGTAAAGGATGGATTGGAGAGAAGATACTTAGGAGGAAAGATCACTTACAAGGCTATTTTAAACATTCAGTTAAGAAGTAATGAGGATTTGAACTAGTATAGCAAGCAATAGGAAGAATGGGAAGGATGGAATGTGTGCAAAAAATATTGTGCAACTAGAACCAAGCCTAGCCTTGGCACATGACCTCTTCCCATAAGGGGAAGAGAAAGAATAAAAGATGACCTCAAAGTTTTAAGCCTTTGTACCTGGAAGAACAATAGCCCCATCAACAAAAATAGGAAAGTTGGACAGGCAAAATTTTTTTTTCCCCTACAGAAAGGTGGTAAGTTTTAGTTTTGAATATGTTGAGTGTAGTGCCTCCCCCAAAACATCCAAGAAAATATGGTCCACAAGCATTTGGAAATTGTAGTATTGGAGCTCAGGAGAAATCAAGGCAAGATATAAAGAGATTTGGGAATCATTTCCATGAAGTAATAATTGAAGCAGTGAGTGAATTCTTAGGAAGAAGAGGGTCAAGGACATTGAGGAAAAGAAGAACCAACCAAAGAAATACAAGGACAGGTCATAGAGGATGGAAGAGAACTAGAAGAAAGCAGGGTCAATAGGATTACAACGTAATCAACAGTATCATATATTTTAAAGAGTCAAGAAGGTAGAGGACTTGGTTGGGCATGGGTGACCTTGAAAAGATCAGTTTCACTGGAGCCATGAAAACAAGCTTTAGTGCAAAGGGTTAAGGAAATAGATGAAAGTTGTGAATCTTAAGTCTCAGTGAAGGATGTGGGAGAGATTGGAGAAACTAACTTGAGAACATAGCAATGATAAGAGAACTTGTTGTTTTGAGGGTTTCTTTTTAAAGACAACTCACCAGAGCATATTTGTAGACTAAGAGATTAAAGAGAAGAGAGTTCTAGTGATTGAGGGAGCAAGAGCTTAAAGGAATGGTAGGAAATGGGATATGTAGAGTGTGGTATTGGAAAGGAAGCAAAACATCCTTTGAAACTAATGGGAATGAGGAAAAGATGATTAAAGACCTATAGTTTTTGAGGTGGATAGAGGAAGAAGATGAAAGAATTCACATTGATAGGACTTAATCTCATTTAAGTAAATATTAAAGTCATCTAAAGGAGAAGAGGAAGGATGGAGATGGAAGGCAGAGGAAAAAAAATAATTTTTAAAAGATTCTTTGGAGTATGTGATAGGAAGTCAGTAAAAAGATGCATAAAAGGAAAGAATTGCTACAAAACAACATCTGCTTGAATTTGGTTGGCATGAGTTTGAAATTGACTCGGTTGTCATGATTTCATGTCTTTAGCAGGAAATGATTAATATGTTATTCACAATTGGGGAGAAGGCAAAAGGCTCAGGATATAAGGTAGAATTAGTATATAATGGAATTGATTCATAAAATAAAAGCTAGAAAAAGAATGAAGCTAGAAAAGGAATGATGTAGTGGGAGTAATAGGTGAAAAATCATTAGACCAGAGATCATAATTAGGGCATAGACTAAGGATATGGGAAAGTATATTAAATAGATGATTATGATAAATATCAGAATTCATTCAATATCTTGGCCGCAAAGTGATTTTGAATGATAATGAGCTCTAAGATTTGATCACCTCACTAAGGCAGAGACTGAAATAGAGGAAATTTAAGGAGCTCATAGAATTATTAGCCCCATAGTTCAAGTAAGTGCCAATTTGGTAATTCATTATTAGTATTCCTGATTTCTTTTGACTTGGTTATAGAGCTAGATATGGTAGACAGAACTATTAACCAGATCTTTAGAACTGCATATTCCCACCACTATCCAACACTAGTGAATTCAACACACTTCCATTTGATTGCTTTGAAGAACAAGAGTTAAACAGCCATAGAGGCTTGAGGAGATGGAAAGGGTGAAGTTAAACATTAAGTTTTGATTTGTAGAGGAGAGTTTTGAAGAGCTCAGGTCAGATTAGTCTTCCTAGTAAATTATTTGAGTGGAAAAAATAGGAAACTATTTTGTTCCATATGCTAAATATTAACTTTCTTTCTACAGACCCCAAAACACAGAAACTAACTCACAGGAAAGGAAGTAGTCCTGACTCTCTTAAAAAAAGAATTCTCTTAACGACACAAGCTAAGGTAACTATGCCAAAATATACTCAGAGATGAGTGGTGAAGCCATTCCTTTATTCTCAGTTCATTTAGGTTCTCTTTATACAACTCTGTGTCACAATTAGAAAAATTTTATTTCTACTTGCATTTTATATCATCTTGTCTTTTTTTAACAGTAAGAAATTGTCTATTATTTTTCAGTTTTTATTTTATTGTTGGGATCTAAAAGGTTCTTAATATGCCAAATACAAGTATTACAAAGAAAGTGATCTCATAGCCAAAATGTACATTATAAGGATACAAATATATTAATTAGTTGCTGGCAAAATCAGAGATATCCATAACATCAGAGCTCTCACATAAGTGCTTTTCGGACTCCAAAAAGAAATGTCCTTTTCTTGACTAAGTTAATTTTTTTGTCAAAATATACCATTATATATTTTTCACTTAAATATATTTCATAATAGAGGAGAGAAGCATTGGTTTACCATTGGTTTTATATAATTCATAATTATTTACACACAAGTGCTAAACATGCATTTATGCTAAAGCAGATAGATATGTGAAGAAAGTAAATATTAAACATCATCTGGAAAATAAATGATGCAAAAATGACTTCCACCCATACTCCACTTCTCATACCACAATAGATTTTGTTTTGTCTGGGTTTTGAATTTTTAAAGAGTTTAGTTTCTCTGTTTGATGTACTAAAATGACATATGATGACAAAAGTTACTAATTCTGAGATATATATAAACTGTATTCTTGAAATAGAATGAACACACACACACACCCTAACTTGTTGAGAAATCTATTCTTTAAGGAAAATGGAGAATCCTGATTCTTAAAAGATTTTTTAATGCCTTGGTTAAATCTTTTTTCAGCAGTGTTCTGTGGTAAGGTAAAAACATCTACTTTGACAAAAAACATATGCAAAATTATTGACTGATTATCATGCTTCTCAGAAAGGTCAAGATGAATGTTCATGATGTATAAATGTCAACTTCAGATAAGATTATTTATTTTCAGTATCTTGGGGTTGTGTTTTGGGATATTAGCACATGTTTTAACCCATAGATGTTATCAAACATTTTGGTTCATACCCAAGTTTGGTATCCGATAATACTAACATTAAAGGGGTTTTAATAAAACAAAAATGGATTCTTCCTGTAAAGATTGACTAAAGTGAATGGCTTCAGTTAATATCATTAGGAATGTAAAGAACATAATAATAGTAACTTTAAATAGTATCTCATTTAATTTTTTCTGACTATGCATATTTCTTTTAATAGAATCAGTTTACAGCTGTAAATACCCCAAAGAAAGAAAGTTCTCAGATCGATGGACCATCTTTAAATAATACTTATGGTTTCAAAGTCAGCGTGCAAAATCTACAAGAAGCAAAAGCATTACATGAGGTACTTTTTTCTAATATTAAGGAAGATAAGCATATATTTTTCTAGAACAAACTTTTCTAGTGCAGATATAGTATATATTTCATTCTACATTTTCTATCATTTTTCTATCTGTTCTTCAAAAGATGTCCTACTTAGAGGCTTATGATGTTATGAAGGTAATCTTGGGTCCTTAAAGACAATTCCAGTGTGGGAGGACCTGGGTTCAAATTTGACCTCAGACACTTCCTAGCTTTGTGAAGCTGGGCAAGTCACTTAACGGTGACTACTCTTCTGCCTTGGAACCAATACTATATATTGATTCTAAGACAAAAGATAAGGATTCTTTTAAAAAAATAAAAGACAATTCCAGTGAACCACAAACTCTGCTAAGACTTAGTAAATAAGTAAGTAAAGCTTCAGTTATGGTGCCAGTGACTGGTAATTTCCACTTTTCCAGAGACTAACCTAGATAAATACAGACTAACCATTAAATTGATGTGGTCTTTATAAAGTAATTCTATGGCCATGGCAGGCTATGAAAATAAGGCAAAATATAAAATGCTCATGAATCCTGCATTGCCTCTTTCTACGTCTGTAATGTTGGTAACAAAATAATGGAAAAGGGGGCAGAGGAAACTTGAGAATCATAAGGGTTTTAGATCATCTGTTATAAACGTATCTATCATAAACTAATGGTGCTCTAAATGTGAGATCTTTGTCTGTGATCAACAAATCAGCATGTTACCAGAGAAACTGAGCCATATCAGTATTACATTCTCCCTATGATTGAAATGAAGAAGCACTAAGGAAATCGCAGTAACTAGAAGGATGGTTCATAAATTCTCCATGAAATTGGTTTCATCTTATGGCCAAAAACAAGAAGACGATTCACTGCTTTATGTGGTCATTTAATTTTGCAGTGCTCATTCTGGGCATAAGCAATAAGGCTACCATGATGATAGTCATAATTTATTTGCAGAAGATGAAGTGATACAAAATTTCTCTGAGAAACTTGACAAGATCTGCCAAACTAGTTAATTCAAAACAAAAGTGAATACAGTAAAGGATGGTAAAAATATGAAAACTACAGTTCAAAATTAAGATACAAGGAGTTGGAAAATTTTAGACTATCCAGAAACCTTCCTCTACATATCATGAACAGCCTTCTTTACGAAAAGAGTTGGAGAGGCAGTTAGGTTGCTTAGTGAATAGAGTATCTATAGTCAGGAGGCACCTGGGTTCAAATGTGGCCTCTGACTGCCTAGCTGTGTGACTCTGGGAAAATCATTTAACCCCAATTGCCTAGCCCTTACTGTTCTTCTGTATCAATTCTTAGATAGAAGGTGAATGTTTTTTTTTGTTTGTTTTTTAATGTGTGTGTGTGTGTGTGTGTATATATATATATATATATATATATATATATATATATATATATATATATATATATATATATATATATATATATAAAATACAGCCTATTTCTTAACATAACATCAAGTTATCAAGGTGTTATTTCCACTGAGCTATGTTCAAGTTCAGACCATAGACTTATTAGAATAAAAATTAAGATCAAGTAGAAGAAAAGATAAAGTAAAAAAAACATGCTGCAGGTAATTTTTAACAGCTCAAACTCAACCTTTTCATTCAACCTCTTGATACTAAAAAAACAAAATTAAAAGATCAAAATATTGGTTCTGTTGACCATTTCATTTAGATAATATGAAATAATCGCCATCACAAGGGAGCAAAAAGAACTTGGAAACCACCTTAGCAAATGCTTTAATCTTCTTTCCAAACAAAAAAAAATGACAGCTAGGGACAATACTAGTTTAGAACATAACCTCATTTGCAGAATATTACAGAGGAAGATGATGAATGATTATGAGTAATACAGCTATATGGCAAGACACAGTAGAGAGGAAAGCAAATCTATAAAGAAATTGGGGTGAGACCCAACTAACCAGATCATACTAAGTGCATTTATAGAATTAACTGGTAGAACAGAAAACACCAAAAAAAGGAACAAATCTTCCTTTGTGTACATTGTAATGGAATTGTATAATCTAGTAAAATGGAACTACCATATTTAGACTCTTAAAACCTTAGTCTAGAATGACTAAGTGCTATATGAAATGGAATTGTCACTTAAGAAAATGAAGTCAATAAGAGTAAACCAAAACAAGGACACAGAATAAATCCATGCTGAAGGCAATAAAATTTTGAAAGTGTTGGGGGTAGAAGAGGAATAAAATTTTAGATACCTGAAAAAATACCATTTAAATGAACAGTGTTATCAGAAGAGTATATCAGTATCCACCAATGCCAGGCTTTCCTTCTAAAAAAATCTTATGAGAATGCTCTATAGGGCATGAATACATGTATTCAGGGTATTCTCAATGAAAATAAGAGAATGAAAGAAAATAAAAGAATGGAAAATAAGAGAAAGGTGGATTTTCACAAATGATGTTCTCTTGGCTACATCTTCATTGTCAAATAACTGAATAAAACATACAAAGCCTACTAGATTACTCTATGTTTATCGTTTATTGTTCATTTTTAAGGCAAAACTTTCTAGAGCAAAATGCATTCCTAAAGGTTGTCTTCTGACAAGGTATGTCTTATGTGTACATTGTGATCACATGAGATTTCTTTGTTAGATACAATCACAGAGATAACTTTGTTCATTGATCGTAAGACTCTCCATATGATACAAGTCAAAAGACATGGAGGTTTGTGCAAACTGAAGTTGTTAGTCACTGTCAGGCATTATATAACCTGTGCACAATTCAAAAGGAAGAATTTAATGTAAATGATAAAATTCTCCAGATAATTCTTCTTTGCAGATAATACTATGCTGATTCTATTAGACCCCAAAGTACTACATGACCTCCCCTAGGAAACTCATGGCCACTCAAAAAAAAAAATTGCTTAACAATCCACACAGGGAAAAAACAAATTAATGAAGAGTACTTATTGTTCTGGCTATTGACATGTACCTGGATGATCAGTCTATCAGCATCCCCATTGTGGACTGAGACTAAATGGACAATGAGCAGAGTCCAAAACTACTTAAGCGGAAGTGAGTAGAATTTTGATTGAGAAGTTGCACTTTCAGTAATCCAAACTTATTCTGGAAACTAGGATAACTCTAAACATAAATAGCTCAGTAGCCATAACTAAATAAAGCAACAATGCATTTTTTTAAAAATCCTTATCTTCTTAGAAATCAAGACTGAGTATTGGTTCCAAAGCAGAAGAGATTTGAATTCTGACTTAACTGAATACTGATTTGACAAAATTTATCTCCTTTTGACCAAAAGACCTTTGGCACAATTCTTTTTTGCTTTTCCTTTTATCATTTAAAAATTAATTTTTCATTGTCATACCTAATTGTTAATTTTCTCAACTTTAATCAGCCCAATTTGGATAGCATACATATTCCCCCAACTATCTAGGGACCTAATTGTGAATTTCCTTTGCAAGGAAATAGCTGATATCCTTTACTCCTTCATCTGCCTCCTCAGAGAATGCTTCTTGGCATACACTTAGAACATTACCTAAGTGGCACCTAGTGGCTAGAATGAGGTATTGATGTCGGGAAGAAGGGAAAAAGAGCTGCTACATCAATCTTTTTCCCTTCTTCCCGACTTAGGAGGGTTATGCATAGTTAGGTTATCCCTTTTGTTTAACCAATCATAGCTTAGTATTTTCTCTGGCTTAAATATCTATGTCTATTCTTGATGTATCTTCTAAGCTTCTCTCCTTTACTGATAACCTGCTTCTGTACATCCCTATTAAAATGTGACTATCAAAACTGGGAGGAATTGATCTAGCAAGAGAAAATGAATTATTACCTACTTTACTCTGAGTATTTCACATATATTAATGTAGCCTAAGATCACATTAGCTTCTTTGATAGCTATATCATATTTATCAGAATTTTGTCTTTAGTTTTAAACATACGTGCTTCATTAAACTCTTTTTAAGTTAGTTCATATGTCATTAACAACAGTGGGTCAGAAATGAACTCTTATCCAAACAAGATATAGGGGCAATTACAAAAGATAAAATAGTTTTTGCTATATGAAAATGAAAAGGTTTTGCACAAATGTATCTAGGGTAAGAAAGGAAAGCATTCAACTAGAGAAAAGATTTTTGTATCCAGTGTTTCTGATAAAGTTTGGCATATGAGATATATAAACAGCTAACAGCAATACATAAATCCAAAGGGTCTTGAACATAGTCCAAACTATGAGACCTCAAACTATGAGACTCCTGTGAAAGAATGCCCCAAATTATGAATAGAAGAAATGCAAATCAAAACAATTCTAAGGTTTTGCCACTCACCTAGCGTATTAGCAAAGAAGAGAAAAAATGAAAATAGTCGATTTTGGAAGGGGTATAGAAAGACAGGTACACTAATGCATTTGTTGGTAGAACTGTGACTTAGTTTTCTGGAAAATGGTTTAAAATTATAGAAATGAAATGACTAAAATATCCATATCCTTTAAACCAGAGATTGTACTTCTAAGAATATATTCCAAGAAGGTCACTGAAAGAAGAAGCATAGCAACATTTTATACTTATATTTTATATTTATAGAAATATTTTATAGCAAAAACAAATTATAGCAACACTTTTTGTAGTAGCAAAGAACTAGAAACAAAGTAGATATCCACAGATTGAGGAATGACTAAGTGAACATAATGTTACTGTGCTGAAAGAAATTGTTAATTTGATGAATATAAAGAACTGTGAAAAGACCTTCATGAACTGATGCAAAATGAACTAAGCAGAGCTAAGTAAACAATGATTACAACAATATAAAAATAGAACAGCCACTACAAAATAATCAAAAAAAGTTCCAAATTACAAAGAAAAAGATGGGAAGACATCTGCTTCTTTTCCTTTGCAGAGGTGGGTAATTTGGCATATAATGTCAAATTTTTTTAACATATTCAAAAATATTAACATATTCAAAAAATTTTGCTGAATTTTTTTTCTTTTTATAAGAAGCTTTGTTATAAGGGATGTAAAGATTAAAATTTAGGAATATGGGGAGACTGAGGCAGGTAGAAATTCGTTTCTCTCTGCAAGGAGTATTATATTTTTATGAGGTTTATTGAAGATTAAGGATTAAGGAAAATACAGGATAAGAAAAAACGTGCCTAGGCCAGAGTGGCCTAGACAAGACCTCACCTACATTATGGAAAGAGCCACGTCTGCCCCAAAACGGAAGTCCAAGAGAATCCCAAAAACCTTTGCCACCAGGTTAAATACCTTCTCGATCTCAGCCCAGGTGAGATTACAAAGCATTCTGGGGAAGTGGAGCAAGGAATTGTGGGGATTGTAGTCCTGTATTCGAGTCTATTTTTTACATTCCTCAGTTTGATCATTGTTGGGGAGCAAAGTTTCCCCAAAAAGGATCATGAGAACATAATCAACTTAAACATTACAGTAATTTGAGGATAAGAGAAAGGAAAAAAAAGAATAAAACCAATAATTGCTGAACACATTGACAAAAAGCCAGTTGGGGGCAGTCCCCTTTGGCATGAAAGTATACATACAAATAAATGTTCAATCAACTACACCCAAAGTTCATTTTTGTGCAGCTTGTGGTCTGGAGGCTTCTTCATGGTGGCTTCTCCAACAGTTCAGTTCTGGATTCAGAGAGGTAGCATCTTCTTTATCTAAAATTCTTCTCAAAAGGAATTTAAACTTTGCAATTTAAAATAATAATATTTTTTTTTACATTCCCCTCGTTAAGAGGGTGATTGACAAATACAGAATCACTTAAGGATGCATGGCTGAGGTATGAGGTATATGGATCAATTGGCAAGAGAAATTTCAAAAGATATCAGAAAAATCAAAAAGAAAAGAAAAATTTCTATATGAAAAAATAGACTATTAAAGTCTTATGTGTAAAATTCCAAGTAAAAAGAAAAATAAATCTATAACAGGTCCTTGAATCAGGGCCCAATCAAAATGATCTGCCAGGACTACAGAAAGGTACCACACTATGAAAGGCAGAAAAGGGACCTGATTATGAGCCAAGGTTTCTAGGATACTCCGTCTGTGAGTATTTTCAGAGTGAGTGTGGACACAAGGAAAGCCTATGTCTAGCAATGATAAACATAGTAACCTCGAGTCTTCACACTAGGTTCAAGACCTTTGTATTGGCCTAGAAGTGCATCAATCCATCCTGGATTGGCTTTTCTTTGCTCTGTGCAATGGCTCTTGTGTGTATATCTTGTCCTGGAATCAGACAGAATCATTAAGCAAAGTCCCATAATTTATTTAAATAATTAGTGGCATTGTTTTTATAGTCACAAGCTTTTTAGGGCATGCATTAGCAAATGTATTTCAAACTTGTAGTACTGAAAAATCAAAAAGTTAAAGAAAATCTTAATGCTGGTGATATGTGCTTCAAATATAAAAAGGAGAGAAAAATTAAAAAAAATACTGAAATAGTATATTACACATGCAAGAAAAATATAATAATAAAAGAGCTTTAAAAATTCAAAAATATAGCTTATAATCATTGACACTCTGTGTCAGCTAAGAAAATAAAGATTACAAGACTTTCTCACCAAAAATGAGATCCATTTCCTCCTAATATCTGGCCATGATCACTGTGAGTAGAAGGCAAATGAATTGAACAAGGTTAACAATTTTTTCATTTTTAAAAATGCAGTAGTACAAATATGTAGATATCAATATCCCCAAAATTCTCAATAGCCCAATTAATTACAATAGCAAACAAACACACTTTCATATTTATAAAGTAAACACGTGGGGAGAAGGATTTTCTAGTCCTAATTTAGGCAGTTGCTAGCTAGGACCTTAGGGCCCTGTTACTAAGATCTAAAACAGCTTAATTTAAGGAGAATCAAAAAGGTTTTTTACTCACCCATTCTTGCAGCTGTAATTTTGAAGCCAAGTTAAAACAGAAAACAAAACTGACTGATAGGCAAGTAATAAAGCAAAGAGATAAAGGAAAGAGATTTCACAGAAGTCTTTTGAGGGTTTTATCACCAACTTCGTGATCAGCCATAAACTGTAAGATTTAAAATGGTTGTCTGCCATAAACTGTGGCAGTTACAAGAGTGGGAGCCATAAACTGTTATAATTAAAATGGTTGATGTTGTAAACTGTAGTGAGTTAAAATGGTGGAAGATATAAATTATGATAGATATAAGAGTGGGTGAGTAAATTTGACTGCAGAAAATGTTTCACTACAGTGTCTTGGTTTTTAAATCAAATATAAGGTGGTCGCCAGGGAAATATTCCCAATTATTCAAATACCCAAGTCAACTGGGTTTTATAGAGATTTTAATTGATACAAATGTGGAATTAAAGAAAAGAGAGAAAGAGAGAATAAGTATGAAGGACCTTAAGCCAACATGGCCCAGACCTGAGTTGTTCATCCTCTCAACTTGGCCTGAACTCTGGGGATGATATGGAACATGGAATTTGGGAGTTATTCCCAAGCTAGTATATATCTGATTTAGAAGAGAATCAGTAAAATGACTCCCCCATCAGAATCAATATGTGCTGGCAGGCCAAAGCAAGGAATAATTTCTTTTAAAAGCACCTTAGCAACAAAAGCTGCTGTGGCTCGGGCTGTAGGAAATGCTTCCGGCCATCTGGTCAGTTGGTCTACTATGACCAGACAAAATTTATATTGTCCAGCCTTTGGCATCTTTATGAATTCTATCTGCAGGTGCTCAAAGGGTGTGTAAGCCAGAGGACGTCCACCAAAGGCTTTTCCACAAAATGCATGTTGGTTATATGCCTGGCAGGTAGAGCAGGCTGAACATACTTTAGAGGCTATGGTAAGTTATACCGGGGGCTATATACTCTCTTGACAGAGCCCACGATGCCCTGGGTGCCAAAATGACCATTTTTATGAATAGATTGGCAAATTTGGTTATAGAAACTTCTAGGGAGCAGGGGTTTTCCTTCAGATGACACCCATACTCCATTAATCTGTTTTGCTTTGAATTTTTGTTTCCATTTTTCCACTTCCTTTTCATTACAGGAAAGTGATAAATTGAAATCATCAGTGGTTGTTAATGTTAAAATTAATTCAGGTCCTTCTATGGCTGCTAGCTTTGCAGCGGCATCTGCTCGATCATTTCCTCTAGAGACAGGGTCAGTGCCACCTGTATGGGCAGAACAATGAACTACAGCTAGGGTTTCAGGAAGCTGGAGAGCAGAAAGAACTTCATTAATAATTTCTGCATTAGCTATAGATTTTCCAGCTGAGGTTAAAAATCCTCTCTGGAGCCATAACATTCCGACTGAGTGACAAATGCCAAAAGCATATCTAGAATCCATATAAATTGTTGCCTTTTTATCCTTGGCAATTATACAAGCTTGCTTCAGAGCTATGAGTTCTGCTCCTTGAGCGCAGTGTCTACAGTGATTGGTAGATATAAGGTAGATGTAAGTACTTAGAGGAGGTGACATAGGAGAAAAACCCCTATATAAGAAAAAGCAGAATCTCTTGAGAAGAGAATCCTTTTGGAGAGATCTCTTATGAGGATTGCTTGGGAAGAATCTCTTGAGAGAGGCTCTGGAGAAGGGAAGCTCTTGGAGGACAATCTCTAAGAAGGTCTCGCTGGAGCTCCTCTGAGGGGACTCTGTCCCTCTGGAGGCTCTTGAGAGAGGCCCTTTGAAACAGTCTATCTGGAAGGCTCTTTGAGGAGGACTATGGCTGGAACTCTCTCTGAGGAAACTCTGTCACTAGAATCCTTGCTTGGACAAATCTTATGGTGAGTGATAAAAGACTGACTGATCTCTCTCTCTTAAGACTCAGGTCTAGGCCATGTTGGCTTAAGGCCCTTCATACTTATTCTCTCTTTCTCTCTTTTCTTTAATTCCACATTTGTATTAATTAAAATCTCTATAAAACCCAGTTGACTTGGGTATTTGAATAATTGGGAATATTTCCCTGGCGACCACCTTATATTTGATTTAAAAACCAAGACACTGTAGTGAAACATTTTCTGCAGTCAAATTTACTCACCCACTCTTATATCTATCATAATTTATATCTTCCACCATTTTAACTCACTACAGTTTAACAACATCAACCATTTTAATTATAACAGTTTATGGCTCCCACTCTTGTAACTGCCACAGTTTATGGCAGACAACCATTTTAAATCTTACAGGGATAGCTTTCTGGGCAGAGTAGTGGGAGGGAACTTGGGAAAATCTCTGCAATAGGAACACAGTTATCAAAATATTCATTTCAAATTCCTATTGAAAATAACCAAATTTATTCCTAGAAAAGACTTAGAAAGTGCACCTATTGCCCCTTCTCTATAAAGCTATCAGATACAACAAAATATTACGTATACTATCAGACTCAGTTTATATACTGGTTAATTTTTTAACTCTTTTTTTTCCCCTCTAATTCTTTATTACCAAGAATGAGTATTTTGGATAGAGGAGAAGAAATGATGGATGTGTGTGTATATATATGTATATATATATGTATGTATGTTTATATTTAATAAAGAAATTTATATAGAAATTTAAATTTTACTAAGCACTTTATATTTTAACACATTAACAAATACATATATACATCTGTGTATATATAAAAGTCAAAATTATGCAAAAATAATATATCAGGTAAGTGTTTAAAATTCTTATTATGATGTATTTTTTTTTCAGCATGTCAACATGACTCAATGATGAACACATTTATTGTTTATGTTTTGTAGATCCAAAACCTGACACTCATCAGTGTGGAATTGCATGCTCGAACCCGAAGAGACTTGGAGCCAGATCCTGAATTTGATCCTATATGTGCTTTGTTCTACTCTATCTCATCAGATACAGCACTACCTGATACAGATAAAACAGAACTCACAGGTGTAATTGTAATTGATAAAGACAGCACAATCTCCAACCAAGGTATTTTTAATTCATTCATTACATAACTATAGATAAATAGAAATACTGCTCAAGTGATACCTGAATTTTAGAAGGGTTAGAAGGACTCTCTGAAAAAAGGAGGATCTCACTGTTGAAAATCTGCTCTTACCCTTAAAAAAGGGTAAGCTCTTTCAAAACTTTTTACTCGGCAGCCCAGAACTTAAAGTCACAACTTCAGCTAACATTTAATTATCAATAAAGGTAGAAAACTAAAAAATGTTAAGATTCTGATAGAGTGCATAACTATATACCAATCATTTTTTAAAAGTTTATAAAAATCTAGGTCACAAATATGTCCCCCCTACGTATGCATGAAAATTAGAGTGTGCAAATAACATCATATACCCATTAATGTATTATTTGTCTACATTATATTACATAATGCATTTCATTTATGTCCTGGATTACCCTGCTAGCATAGTCCTGTTTGCTTTTGGAAATTGTTATAAGGATTTCATGAAATCTACTCATTTTATTTTTCATCTTCACATAAGACTTTGCGTTTTAAGTTCAAATACACATTGTTGTCTACCTTGTAAATTATTTTAGAGAACACTGAATTATTTCTCTACAGTTTTACAAGGTAGCCATAGCCACTACATTCTGTCACTAAAAAGAAAAAAATTATGTAAACTGGATATAACTATAGTTATCAAAACATTAAGTTTCTGGAATATTTATGACCACAAGAAAAGATAATAGAGGCAAAGTAATGAAGTTAATGAATTCTGTTTATATAGAAATATAAAGTTTTAAGATTCATTTGTATATTATTGTACACATTAAGAGTTTTGATTAGATTGCATTTTTATGTTTAAAAAAGTTTATTGCAATGAAGAGATTTTATTAATTTCATTTTTTAAAATTTTTTTATATTATTATTTCATTTTAAAATAAAGCTAAAAGAACTTAAAGGATGATATACAATAAAGAATTTATTTGTTTGGTAGGTATCAGAAACCAGACTCCATTACTTATTCGTTCTGGAATCACAAGACTAGAAGTTACCTATGCTGCTGATGAAAAAGCACTTTTCCAAGAAATAGTAAATATAATTAAAAGGTATTGTTTTATATGTTACAATTTCCTTTTTTTGCTCCAAACAGTTAAATAGTTATGTCAGATTCATACTAAAATAATAGTCTATTAATTTCAAAAATATGTTATATTTATTTTCTTTAAGACTTCTCTCCCTGATAAGCAGTATGCTTATGTCAAAATAAAACTATTGTGCTGTTTTCTGCTTTCCTTCTAACTTGTCACCCTCTCTCCTAAGAGCAGTTAAGTGTATATAATCCATGTTCAAAACAAAACTAAACTAAACTCTTGGCATTCTCTTCCCACAAGTACCATGTGCGCAATTTGTCTCCAACATAGATCCTCACAGCGAAATCCCTTTCCTAGGATGTGGGCCTTGCACTCGCTCTCTGGGCTGATCCCCTCCCCCTGGCCAATCTGTATTTCCAGAGAAATACTACCACCATAGACCATCCTCCCGGTTGTGGAGGAATTACTCCCCTCCACCTCACCACGGGGCCCCCCCCCCGCTCCTCACAGCGACGTCACCAGAAGTCTTAAATCAACTTAAAGGTTCTAGCTGTAAAGGAAGTGCCAGAATACAGTCCTTCACAGTCTGCACATCAGCCTGGACCACGTTCTCACAGCTCTCCTTGGTATCTGTCGGGGAAAACGGGTCCCCACGTACAGAAACATGACGGGATAACTCCCCTGCGTGGCAGGCTGTGGTAGCACCTGCTCATTTAGGAATCTGCACTCCAGGACCTCTGCTGCCATATCCTCCTCTTTCAAGCCAATAAAACCACGAACTTCTAACCAGTGTTGTAAGCCAGAGAACTAACGGCCCGGCCGGCTCTTCACTTACCCCCATTCTGCATCCTTCAGTCAGTTGTCAGCCTGTTCATCTGCAAAGTCTTTCGGTTCTCCTTTCTGCTTTTCTCTCAAACCACAGGGCTGCATCAAAGAGCGAGCTGTGGGCCTCTCCGGAGTGCTTCTCCACTCTCGAACTGTAGATGGAGCTAGAGGGCAAGAGCTGAAATGAGCATGTAAGCCTTCTGCTCTCTTCCACTGAGAAGCTTCCTCTGGCGGGCTCCTGAGAAAATGCCAGTTCTCTGGCTTTTTCAGCCCTGCTAAGCTTTTCCTCTCACCAGTCCTGTCCTTGCCAGGGTCTTCACTGTCCATTCAGGTTTCAGGAGCTCAAAACAGAGTTTCCTGGTCCTCAGAGATTCATCTCTCCCTTATCTGATATAAAAACTTCATCTCCCAACAGCTATTTGAGCTTTTATCATTCTATGGTTTTAGTTTTGGAAACCTTCAGAACAGTTATAGACAGACCAGACGAGGGGCCCCAATGCGCCACATCCCAGGCCATTTCTCAGACCTCCAACTGGTCCTCTGACTATTCTGTTTCTTTACATTCACATTTTATAAATGTGTAATACATAAGAAATATTTTCTTTCCCTGTCCCTTTCAGCCACAAAACTGTTCACATAAGGAAGGATCGTCACTTTACATCTTTTACATGGTGACTTAAGCAAAAGCCTATTACTTATGCAAAAAGTCATTTTTCTGCTCCTCCTAACAACCAAACTGATCACACCTTTTCTGAAACCATGCCTCTTTGCACATGGATTTTTAACAGTTTTTAATTAAAGGAAGTATTTCTACCTCTTTTAGCCACCAACCTGTTCATCTACAATAGGTGCATTACATTCTTCCCAAGTATAAATTCATTCCATCTTTTTTATGGAAGAGTATATTTTTTTTACTCCTTTAAGCAGCTTTAACTGCCCACATTTTAAAGGTAAAGTACTTTATAAATATATCACAGAATGATCAGTAAACCTGAAAGAAGACAGCATTAGCAAAAGTTGTGTTTAGGACCTTTAAAGGATGCTTTGCAGAAAGAAGCCACAACAGAAAAAATTCTAAACACTTATCTAGAAATGTTTTAATTATTCCGTGCCACATCTTCTAAGGAATAAAACATTTGAAATAAATTAAAACAGCAAAACTTTCCTCAGAATTCCTTTTGCTATACCATGTAGTTAACAATCTTGTGAAAAGATTTTAATGAGCTTTTTTTAAACTTTTACCTTTCTGTCTTAGAATCAAGACTGTATATTGGTTCTAAATTTAGCAAAAGAGTAGTTAGGGCTAGGCAATGGGGCTGAAGTGACTTGCTTAGGGTAAAACAGCTAGGAAGTGTCTGAGACCAGATTTGAACCCAGGATTTCCCAGTTTTAGGCATATCTCTCAAGCCACCTAGCTTCCCTAAGCTAATGTTAAATTTTTTCTTTCTGTGATTTTCATGTCTTTTTTTATTATAACCAACTAGCATCAATAGAATTGTCAAATTTAAATAATCCTGGAAGTCCTAAGATAAAAATCATTCAATTCATTATCTTTATAGACAAGTGTCACTTGTGACTGAAGTTCTATACCTTTCCATGTTATAAAGATAAAGAGAAATGGGAAGAGGAGTGGGATCCTTTCTCATGGAGAAGTAAAAGGATTTTAAAGTCAGGTTCTCCTGCCCTTATAGTGAGAGATGATAATAAATAAAGCCTCTAACAATGTGGAATACAAAGAACACAGGAATCCCTCAAACTATCTGAGTAGAATCAACCATAGGGATCAGCATCTTATGATAAAGGGAAGTACAAACTTAGTGAGGGGTTTGAAATCCCCCTTAGAAGCAGTTTTTATGCTTTATTTAGAAATCCTCATAAACTATATACATATATTTTATTATATATACATATAATCTACTGATTATAATTAAGATTATAATGGAATTATACTAATCACTTTAAAATCATAATATTGATTATCTTAAACCTATCACTATCAATAAAATCCAATCAAGTATTAAGGGGGTTAGGGATCTTTCTTCCTGACATTATAATTTGGTCTGTCTTCTAGATTGCCTGTATAGTATTAGTACAGATATTGTGTCGTGCATTGTTTAGTTTACTTTTTCAATTAACAAGTATTTCTTTTCTTTCCCTACAATCCCAATAAAAAAAGAATAACAAAACATTTGTAACAAACATATATATTCAAAACAAATTTCCACACATCCATGTGCAAAAATTAACGTTTCATTCTTCATCTTGAATCCTCCTCTTCGGAAGTATGTAGTACAGACCCTCATTAGTCCTCTGGAATCATGATTGGTCATTTCATTGATCAGAATTCTTAAGTCTTTCAAAATTTTATGGCTTTACAGTATTGTTTTTGTTTAAATTACTTGTCTGATTTGCTCACTTCACTCGGTGTCATTTCATTTAAATTTTTCCAAGTTTCTCTGAATCCTTCCCTTTTGTCCTTTATAATGGAATGATAGTATTCCGTTACGTTAATTTAACATAATTTGTCCAACCATTCCTCTCCTGATTGGCTCTCACTTCAAAAAGAATAATAATAGATACTTTTGTACATATGGGTCTTTTTCTTCTTTCTTTGATCTCTTTAGGTTATAGGACTAGTAGAGGTATGCTTTGATCAGGAAGTATACAGATTTAGTGATTTGGGGAGGGCTCCCCCAGCAGTGTGATCTATATTTTTTAATTCACTTGAATAATCTGATATTTCATATCAGATATTTTCATATTCATTATAATGATTAACAGAAAAATATTAGGAAAGTTGGAAAAATAAACTTGTATACTCCAATATAGTAATTCTTATGAGCCATGGACATATCTCCAGCCTTTATTAAAACTTCAGTTCTCTATGTTTTCTTTCAATTGCTTGATTCAGTTATCTACCTTAAATAAACCAAAGTGGGACTATGCACACAGAAAAAAAATATATAAAGGAGGTAGGTCTTAGATTGAGCTAAGTGTACTTTTAAAAATGTTTTTTAAACCAAGAGAAGTAATTTTTGCAAAATAATTGAATTAATGACACATCAAAACTGTTACTATTCACTGATTCTATAAAGGAAAAATAATGTATTTTTTCTAGCTATAGGATTGGTATTATTAAATCTTCACAGTATCCAGGCTGCTTTTTTTTCCCACAGAGGTTGTCAGCAACATATTAAAGATTCCTAGTATCCACACTCCTATTTCAGCCAACAGTACTAGCCAAAGACACATAAGAGTTTAAATCAATACCAATGTGTATATATATCAGCATATGCCCAATAATTTCATTAGTAGTTGTACACTTTTTTCCTTCCTGTTCATGCATTTTCCCCAACAGAAAGAATATCTTCCAAGATTGAGAATTCTGTCTTTCTTTTGCAGGTGCAAAACTTTCTCAATGTTTTCTCTAAAAACCCAAATTATACCAGTGATTAAGAAAAGATAACAAATCAAAATTGTCAAAAGTAGCTTTGGGCTCTTATTATCAGACAAATACTATATGAACAGTAGGAAAAGCTGAAAAATATTTAAGTAATATGTTAATCCTATAATGACTTCAATTCTATATATACTTGCTAAAAGGCATATTGTCCCATGTTTAATCCTTATCCAACATATGGCATACTCAAGGAAACAAGTGAAATGTGGCAACAGAAGACCCATCAGGGAACTACAGAGAGGTTTATTCAATGTGATACTTCTTGCTGAAAAGATTACAACTTAATTCATTAAATTTTTAGATATATAAGACATAGAAACTATCTAGAAAAATATATTGCAGCTGGAATAGTTGTTCAATTTCCTCTAAGACGTCAATGATTTGCTTTACTCTAGTGTTATTTAGCTTTTTTAGGGTCTTTTAGTCCCTGCTGTAGTATTACAAGATCCCATGTTACCCTTGGGGCTAAAAAATAAATTAAAGAAAGATATAGATATCAAGACTGTATGGTTAAGATCATTATTCTGACATTTCAAATTCCACTCTCACTATATGAGATTTATTCATCATCCTTGCCCATTCCCTAAACCTGGCTTATGCTTTGTTCCCTGGTCCCATATTATTTTTAGGTTGGAAGTCTCAGTCATAAACCCAGACCCTGAGTCTGCTTGCAAAGTACATACAGATCAAGTGAAATCTTGCCATATTTCAGACTATAGAGGTGCCATTTCATTATCAGAGTTTAGACTGAACAAAACAATATTTAGACTTCAATGTATAATGTTTAATGCTCTTTCAAAGACAATGAATTAAATATCCTTTTTAAAGCGGATTCTATTTAACATGTATATTTTTATTTAAATTCTTTCTCTCTTTACCTGGTTTTCAGGTTATTTGTTTATTTGATATCGTATAGAGATTATAACAGATACATAGTTCTAGGATCAGGCTCTGTCCACTGTTTGCTGGGATGCTTGCTCTTACCTTGAGTTATTTGAGTTATATATACCAATTATAGTACTGGTCCCCATTTCCTCTTTCTCTCCTGGAGTTTTGAGGTACAAAAGCCCTGAATCTGAACTTCAGAGCCATTTATGGCCTTTTAGGACACTGTTGGAAACCTTAGAGACCCTGGGTGCCTAAACTTTTTCAGTCAAAACACTGGTCCCTGTTGCTTCCTTGGGCTTCTGAGGTCCTTAGTCTAAAGTTTTCCATCCTCCTTAGGGCTTTCTTGTGGGAACTCTTTGCTCTTTCTACCTCCAGGCAGAAAGCCTGGCACTATACATATCTCTGTTCTTGCTAGGAGGCTACAAGCATATCGGCCTATGGTGGCACTGACTTTGCCCTCTTTCCTATTGCTCTTGAACTGGTGGCTGATTTTTTGTGCAGTTCTCAGGTAGAAGATATCACTTTCTGTGGTTACTTATTGAATTTTTATTGAATCATTATTTGGTCTGATAAGAATTTCAGGTTTTGATGGAAACTGGGCAGTCTGCCTCTATTCAGCCAGTCCTCTTGGCCATAAGTCTTCCATCAGTCTTTCCACTGTACTATGCTACCAGTTCATTATCAAGGTAGATGACATTGAAAATTATATTTTCTTGGAGGCGGAGCCAAGATGGCGGAGTAGCAGGAAGAAGTACAGCCGAGCTCTACCTCACAACTCCTCCAAACAGATCTAGAAAATGCATCAGACCAAGTCCTGATCAGGAAATCCAAGAAAAAAAAATCGCAGTGAGTTGTTTTTCCAGCCAGGTTCAGCAAAGGGAGACACGTCATAAAGGTCTTTGCACATTGGGGATTGGGTTTAGCCAGGAATCACCATGTGAATAATTCTAGCATAGAGAGAGGCTGTGCACCAGGGTAAGAAGAGATCCCAAATCTAACAAAGAGGGGCCTAAACTTGTGCAAGGTACGATAGCAACTGGTAGCTGTGTTGCTCACTACCCAGTCCAGGTCACAGATCCAAGACTGGCTTAGAAGGGGACCTTGCACCTAAGGGTGCAGTTCCAGGGTGACAAGTGGCTGTGGGTGTTTGGCTGTGTTTTTAGAAAGGATCAAGTTCAAGAAGAAGCAGCAGCTATGTGACTAACCCCAGAAGCAGAGTAGAGGCTCAGTTCTAGCTTCCAACCCAACCTGAAGCATACATATCAAACCTATAATTCTGGACTAAAGGGGAGGCTACAGTTCTGTTACCCTTGAAGCAGCAGGGCTTTCCAGCTGGTTTATAGTGACTGAATCCAGTAGAAGTCTATTGAGACTTTAGCCAGGGGCAATCCCACAATTGTTGCTCAGGAACAAAACTAAGTTAGGAACTTACAGAGGGGCAGCAATTAGACTTTGCCCTGAATCAGACCATTTGGAATTATTTGAAAGCTTGCTGGTTCCCAACTTCAAATGTCCCTGAAGTCCTTGAGTAATAGAAGACAATACCAAATACTCCAAGAATGAAGAGGCAGACCAGCCCAGACATTCTCTCTAGAAGTATCTGCAGATACCTACTGTAACATAAAGTCCAAATTCAGGAAGTAGCCTGGAAAATTAAGCAAAAAAAAAAAAGAATCTCACCATTTAAAAAAAAACAACTATTGTGACAGACACTTAAGATACTAACACAGAAGAAAAGAATGACTCCAAAACATCTACAAGCAAAATCTCCAAGAAAAAAATATCACTTGTGCATGAATTAAACTAGAATTCTTAGAAGAAATGAAGCAAGACTTACCAAAAAAGTTGTAAAATATTTACATGCATTAAATAAGAGGTGTTGAAGAAAATAGGAAGGGGAACTTGGCATAAGAGGTACTAAAGTAAACTTCCTAAAAATTAGAATGGACCAAATGGAAGATGATGGCTCCATTAGACAACAAGATAATATTAAAATAAAGTCAAAAGACTGCAAAAAAAAATTGAAGAAATTTTAAGATATATAGCAAAAAAACCCGCTCTAGAAAACAGATCAAGAAAAGATAAAACAAGAATCATTGATGAATCTGAAAGGTATGACCAAACAAAAGAGCTTAGATTTCATGTTTCAAGAAATTATAAAAGGAAACTGCCCAGAACTCTTAGAGCCAGAGGACAAAACATAATTAGGAAGAATCCTTCAGTTACCTCTTGAAAGAAACCAAAAAATGAAAACTCCCAGGAATACTTGCCTAAATTCATAGGTTCTATGTCAGATCAATAAAAAATGCCACAAGAACCTAGCACAGAAGAGTTCAAGTATTGATAAGCCAAATTCAGGATCATCCACAGTTTAGGATGATCTTTATAAAGGAGTATAAGGCTTGGAATATGACAATCTAGAAGGCAAAGATTATATGTTTACAACCAAGAATTAACTACCCATCAAAACTGAGTCTAGTCATACAGTTTAAAAATGCAATTTTGATGAAATAGAGAGCTTCTAAGTATTCATAATGAAAAGATGAGAGAAGAAACTTTGATGAGCAATCATAAGAGTCAAGAGAAACATAAAAAGGTAAACATGAACAATCATAAGAGACTAAAGGGGGATAAGCTGTTTATATTCTAATATGAGGAGATAATGTATCCCCTCAGAATCTTATCATCATCAGGTTACATAGTGGAAGTTTAATTGACTCAAATGACCTGGGAGTGGTTCTTTTATATCTTGACAATCTTAAAAGAAGAATGGAAACAGGGGCAACTAGGTGTCTGAGGGGGGAGAGAGCCAGTCCTGGACTCAGGAGGACCTGGGTTCAAATTTGGTCACAGACACTTCTTAGTTGATCCTGGGCAAGTCACTTAACCCCAGTTGCCTACCTCTTACCAATACTTGTATTGATTCTAAGAGAGAAGGTAATAGTATTTTTAAAAAAAATTTTTTTAGAAAAGAAGAAGAATGGAAACAGAGGAGAAAGAATAAACTGTGCTGGGAAGGGAAAGAAAGGGAGGCAAATTAAAGAAAAATCCTTTCATGATCAGGGTGTACAAATAGAAGTTTGTGCAAACAAGGAGGAAAAAGTTGACAGAGCATATGACACTTGAGCCTCCCGCTCAGCTGAACTAGTCAAAGGATGAGAGAATGCACACAGGGAGAAAGAAATTAAGAATGAAAAAAAATATAGCAACTCTTTTTTGCAGTGGCAAAGAATTAGAAACTAGGGGAGTGTTCATCATTCATCAATTGGGAAATGGCTAAACATTTTTCTATAAATGTAGTGAAATGCTATTGTTCCATTAAAAAATGGTTAAGTGGATGCTTTCATAGAAATCCAGAAAGACTTTTACAAATTGATAATAAAGGGAAGTGAGCAGAACTAAGAGGGCAATTTACATAATAACAAAAATATTGTATGTTAAAAAGACTTAGAAATTTGATCAACACAGTGAACAACCTGATTCCAGAAGACTAATGAAACATGATACCTGCCTCCTGATAGAGGTGATAGATGCAAAGGGAAGGATGTGACTTTTTTTTTTAATACGACCAATACAGATATTTGTTTTGATTTACTATATATGACATTTTGTCATTATATATATATATATATATATTTGCATATATGTGCACACATACATATATATGTTTCTAATGGGTTTTTTAAGGTGGGAGGTTGCAGGGAAATATCAAAGTAAAGAAGGTAGATTTTTATTGGGTTAAAAAGTTATCTTGTCCCATCAGACAAATGCTTTCATATACTGGATTCTAAGCATACATGCTCGTCCAAATAGATGCCTAGCATTCTTTATCAATGTATAAATTCTAGAAAATTATTCTTAAAGAATTTTTTACAAATCAAGTTGTTTCTTACAGCTTTTGTAGGACTTATTAACAAAATTCTTATACATGATACATTCTAAATTAGTTTTATTCTTATATGATCTGTTACTGTCTCTTTAGGTATGATCCTGATATTCTGTTAGGATATGAAATTCAGATGCATTCCTGGGGTTACCTCTTACAGAGGGCTGCTGCATTAAGTGTTGACTTATGTCAGATGATCTCCCGTGTTCCAGGTATTGTGAATCTATTGTGGTTTGAATGTATAACAGGTTGAAAAGTAAATACAAACAAAAAATTGAAAAGTGCCATTTCACTTTGAACCAAATTCTCCCTCTCTTTGTTTTATTCACAAAAAGGCACCACGAGTTGAATTATTTCCTCTGCCAGTCTAAAGAAATATCTGAATTTGAAAGTTATTTCTCAGAGGCCCTGATTCTGATTAAGGTTTGACAATTACCTACTCATTGCAGTTAAAAGAATGCCTATTTAAATCTCTTTAAAGATGCCACAGTAGAGTAGATGCTCCTTGGAGATCAGAAAGCAAGCTAAAAAGCTAAAATGTCAATAAAACTGGTCTCTGTACTATCTGATAGGAATTAACAAAAGAGGAGATGACTTCAGTAAAACAAGAAAAGTTGGGTAAGTGTAAGAATGTTGAATAGCAAACAAATATGAGCAGCTAATTGAGTTGTATTTCATTTTTGTACTGCCAGGATTTTCTTCTTTGTCTTTGATTTGATCACAAAATGTTTTTTAATAAAGAAGAAGATTTTGTTTTGTTTGAATCACATTATTAAATAGAAAGCAGCATGTTGTAGTGAAAAGAGCACTAGATCCAAAATCAGGAAACCTGACTTACAATCCTAATTCTGTCACTTAAGTAGCTGCTTCACCTTGGGCAGGTCAGTAAATTTGTCTGTTTCCTCATCTGTAAGATGGGCATATTAATTATTATACTTTCTATCTCACAGGGAACTGCTTTGGGAAAAGTACAGCATAATATTTGCCCCCAGGAAGTCAAAGACAAAAAGAAAGGGCCCACTTTACTGATATATTCATGACACTACCTTCTGTGCTAGCAGAGAAATTGGAGAATGGCTAAATAAACTGTAAAATATAAATGTACTATGGGATAGTATTGTGGTTTAAGAAACAATAAATAGGATGAATTCAGAGAAGCATGAAGAGACTTACAGAAGCTGAGGGCAGAATCAAATGTGCAGTTAGGCTGCAGGAAAACTTGCATTTGCATCTCATCCTAGACATTTAATATTTCTATAATGTTGAATGGGTCACTTAACCTCTCTTAGCTTCATTTCTCTCATCTGAAAAATAATGGGGTTAAACTCAGTAGCCTCTAACTATTACAAATAAACAGAAGGAACAGTAAAGTACCGTGTAGTGGTAATGACCCAGCATGGCTGGCCCATGGTGAAAGCTGAGAAATGGACTGACCTCTCTCCCTCTCTTGCAGAAGTGGGAGCTTTGAACATAGAAATCTATGTATAATAGCAGGCCTAGTATTGGTTATTTTTCCTGAACTGGTTCTTTTTCATCTTTGTTGCAACAGATAGTTCACTGTGTAGAGGACAAGGAAGAATATATTCAGAGATGAATGTGATAGCCAAAGCATTGGAAATAAAATTAAGGATGTTAGATAAGATATGATAGTATTCAATTCTAACTCCTTTTTGCTTAGGTCATATCTTAATGATCCCAAAAGGAAGAGAAGGCAATAAGTCAAATAAGTAGGCTCTTTCTATCCCTGATAGCAATCTCTCTTTTTACTACTTTCTGTTAATAACTAGGAAGAAGGATATGAAACAAGAACCTTCCTTTCACTGGACAGAGTATCCTACTCTCAATGAGCAAGAACTTCCTTCTTGACACTCAGTGTTTTTACACACTCCTATTAAAGGAGAATAGAGCATTCTGTTACTGAAGACTGTTAATAGTAATCATTTCTCTGCAGCTACCATAGTTGTTTCAATAACTAGCGAATTCAAGGAATCTTCTGCCCATTTCAGGTTCCTAAGGGTTATTAGCATGATTGACTAACACTGGTGGCAAAAATGAAAACTTTATTGACGTGTATGTATCCCTTAAAATTAGATACAGGACTCTATTTTCTGCTAAGGAAGATTATTCCAATATTCAATTTCCTATAAAAAATGTATCTTCTGGAATATCTTTGTTTGATATTATTATCCAGATTTCAGAGCATTATTAATGTAAGGACCTCATCAGTTTGATAAGAACAACAGACTAGGAGTTAGAGGACTTTGATTAATGTCTTTGTCTACTACATATTAGCCATGTAGCTTTGAAGCCAGTTTAAAAACTACTTAATAGTAAGAGCGTTTAAACACTAGAGCATTCTGTTAAAGAAACTTAGAGCATCTCTGCTCTTAATTTTTTTAATGGTATTGGGTTTTTTCCATTAGTGATTCCATTGACCTATATAGTTTGTTCATATGCAAAAAAAATAATAATTCTTATGCTACCTACTTGATAGGATTGTTAGAATCAAATTAAATAACATGTCAGAGGTGCTTTAAAAATTATAAAGCACTGTACACAGGTAAAGTTTTATTAAATCAGTTTCCTCATCTGTAAAGTCAAGATAATATAGCAGCAAGAGAGAAAATGAAATTACATTTAAATTAATTGTAGATAATACAAAATGCTTAGGTGTCTGCATACCAAGACAAACTCAAGAATTATATGAATACAATTATGAAACTTCACAAAAATAGTCATATCTAAACAGTTGGAAAAATATTAATTGCTCGTGGATTGGCCAAGCCACTATAATAAAAGTGACAATCCTATCTAAATTAATCTATCGTTTAGTGGTATTACAATCAAATTGCTCAAAAATTATTTTATAGAACTAAAAAAAAAGTAACAAATTCATGTGGAAGAACAAAAGGTCAAAACTGTTAAAGGGATTGATGAAAAAAATGTAAAAGATGTCATAGGAGTGCCAGATCTCAAACTGTATTACAAAGTAGAGCAATAGATCAGTGAAATAAATTAGTTACACAATGCATAGTAGTAAATGACCATAGTTTATGTGTTTGATAAACCCTAAGTTTCAAGCTTTGAGGCAAGAAATCACTTTTTTTAAAAAACCTTTAAAGCAGAAGAGTGGTAAGGGCTAGGCAATTGCGGGGAGGAGGGGAGTTTTAAGTGACTTGCCCAGAGTCACACAACTAGGACCTCCCATCTCTAGGCCTGACTCAATTCACTGAGCCATCAAGCTGCCCCCTAAGAAACCACTTTTTGATAAAAACTGCTGGGAAAACTAGAAAAAGGTGTAGCAGAGACTGGGTATAGACCAATATCTCACACCATATGCCAAGATAAAGTCAAAAGAGAAAAGGTTGCTATCATTAGCAAATTAAAAGAGCATAGAATAGTCTACCTCTCAGATCTATGGATAAGGGAAGAATTTATAAACAAATGAGATAGAAAGCATTATTAGGATATAAAATGGATAACTTTGATTATATAAAACTAAAAAGGGTTTGCACAAATAAAGCTAATACAACCAAATTAGAAGAAAAGGAGAAAACTGGGTAAAAAATTTTCTAGCCAGTATCTCTGATAAAGATCTTATTTCTCAGCTAGAACTGAATCAAATTTATAAGAATACAAATTCCCCAATTGATGCATGGCCAAAGATAAGAATAGGCAGTTTTCAGTTGAAAAAAAAAATCAAGGCCAAAAATGATAACTCACTCTTTATTAGAGAAATGAAAATTAAAACTCTGTGGTACCACCTTACCTATCATATTGGCTAATATAAAGTAAGAGGAAAATAATACATGTTGCAGGGGATGTGGCAAAATTGAGAAACTAATGCACTGCTGGTAGAGTTGTGAACACATTTAGCCATTCTGGAGAATAATTTGGATCTTTTTGATTCAGTAATACTACTACTAGGTCTGTATCCCAAAGAAATTTTTAAAAAAGGGAAAAGACATTTTTATATAAAAATATTGATAGCAACTCTTTCTGTGGTGGCAAAGAATTGGAAACTGAGGGATATCCATCAATTTGGGAATGGTTGAACAAGTTGTGGTAGGTGATGATAATGGAATAGTACTGTCCTATAAAAAAATTATGAAAAGGACAATTTAAGAAAAACCTGAAAAGACCTGCATGAACTGTTGCAAAGTGAAGTGAACAGAACCAGGAAAACATTGTACATAGTAACAGCAATATTATATGATGAACCTTTATAAATGACAATTATTTTTAGCTAATCTCAACAACAAAGACAATCCTCAATAATTCATGATGAAAAATGTAATCCACCTGCAGAGAAATTACTAATGGAGTCTGAATACAGACTGAGACATACTACATTTCATTTTATTTCTTTGCTTTTCTTTTATTTGAGTTCTCTTTCACAAAATGACTAATATGGAAATATATTTTATAGTATTATAAATCTATATCAGATTGCTTGCCATCTCAGAGGAAGGCGAAGAGAGAAAGAAAGAAATTTTGGCTCAAACTTTTAAAAAAAACAAAGTTAAAATTTTTTTCATGTAATTGAGGAAAACAATAAAATAGTCTTTTTAAAAATCAGAATGATAATAATAACCCCCACCTCCCAGGATTGTTGTAAGGATCAAATGAGATAATTGTAAAGTAATTTGCATGGTGCAAAAGTGTACACAGATGTATAGTTATTAAATATAAGATAGGAATAGTGCACACTTTTCCTATTAAAGACAGAAAAATGCCAGTTTCAGGTGAAATAGCAAGAAAAATTACTAGAAGTAAATGAAAAAAAGTTCAATTTATAAAAGACTGTAAAAATATAGATATAATTACTTCATATAATAGTGTCCCCACAGCTAAAGTAGAAATTTTTATAGAGAAGCAAACTATCTTCTGTAACCATTAAGAAATAGTTTATTGTTTATTGGTAGCATCCAGCCAGGCACATTTTAAAATTTATTCTGATTCTGATATTTTATTGGGGGTAACTTTCCAGAGTGCTTGAACATGTCTTAATACAATTTCTCTTCAATTCTGTAGATGACAAAACAGAGAACAGATTTGCTGCTGAAAGAGATGAATATGGATCAGATACAATGAGTGAGATAAACATTGTTGGTCGGATCACACTAAATCTTTGGAGAATCATGAGAAATGAGGTAAAAATACCTTATCTTAAAATTCACCTTAAAAACTTAGATTGAATCAGAGTAAGTTAAAATATTGAGCGTGTTATTTTGTGCATAAGTACGCAACTTTTGTGCTTTTTTAGTGTGAAAGTGGAATTTTTAAAAATGTAAAAGTAAAGCTGCTTTTTTAGTAATATAAAATTAAAGTCTGTTGTACTTCCATTTTTTACTAACATTTCATTTTTATTTGTTTCTGGAGTATCTTAGGAATACCTATAAATGTTTACTTTATTATGTAACAAATATTTATAATTTCACCATGTTACTTTTTTTCTTAATATAGTACTTGCATTCTTTAAACATAGATTCCAAGACAAATTCATCTTGACTTTCGTTTATTGCAGTTTGCAAATTATAAACTAGATTTCAGCAAGAACTGCTTAACAGTGAGAGAATGTTTAAGCACCATAATATTCAGCATTATTTTTCCCATCAATAATGCCTTTGACCTATGTAGGTATTAAGAATACTTACCATGAACCTAAAAACTCTATTTAAAGTCCCTTCACATTCTTAAATTTGTTAGTCATTTTGGAAAAAGAATACCCTACCCCAAAATTTCAAATGACCTTATCTTAGTGATATTACTTACACACATGAAGCAGTAAATTCTTTAATGAAAAATTCTCATTTTTCAAAATGATAGGGTTATATTGATATCAATTAAAAATATTCATGTGCAAACGCACACATTTTTAAGTAGAGTGCCTTTTTTCTGGTATTCTTAGATTCTTTTATTTTCCTTCTCTTCAGTCTCTGGACAATCACTTCTTTCTAAATTATTTTTATAAGTCACTGACTTTTCTGGCAATCCTAGGGCATATTGAATAATTGACTTTCTAAGAATGTCTTTATGCCATCATTTGTGTGAGAATGCATAGTAATTATATTTTTCTGCATAGAGAGTATTGTTCTTATTAAAGAATGTTTTGAGATTCTCTATCTCCTACTTTGCTACTATATCTTTTCTTTAAGGTAAATCTAATGTGCCCCTTTTTTTCTCTTCTGTAATATGCATTAAATGTATTTGACCACCTTAAAATGTACATCTCAAAACCACCTTCTTTTTCCATATGCATTTGACACTTATTTTCCTTAATACTAGAAGAAAGAGTACCTAAATGAATAATTGTATTCTGGTTCAATATGTTGTTTTCATAGATTTCAAAACAGAAGTACACGCAAAGACTTAAAAAAATTCTTTATAAATAAAATTTTGGAGTGAGGTGGCAGACTTATATTAGTTTCATTCATAGCTATCACACATAATAAGTGGTGATAACTTTATGTTATTCCGTGGAATGAGCACATGTCAGTGTCTTTGTGCACGCTCATCTATATACCATAGTTGAAAACGCACAAAGACAATCGTCATCCTCGGTTACCGAGAGACTACCACTACTACTACATATTACAAAAGAATTGAGGGAGATTATCAAAGGTTTCTTTGCTTGCTTAGAGCCAAAATACAACTAGCTAGATTATTAGTGTAAGATGTTACCCCAAATTACTGAATCATTGAATAAAGAGCTTTAAGAACTTGGGATTTCTTATGGGAATTTCCGGAATATCACAGGTCAGAGAATTGAAATGCTCCTACACCATTTAAACAATTGTAAATCATCTCCTTTGTCTTTATCTGCATTGGAGCATCAATATGTGTGAATGTTGGGATTTATAATTTGTCACTTCTATAAATTGAGATCATTAAGATAGACTGACAGTTTTTACAGTAGCAGAAAGTACATCAAACCACTTGGCAGTTCCCCTATAGAATATTTCGTACATGGCAGGGATCAACCTCAAGCAAATCAATCAGTAATTCAACAAGTATTAGTGGCCTACTGTGTCAGTCCCTTTATGACTCGAGCTACAGATACAGGAAATGAAACAAACTGTGTTTGCAAGTCACTGAAATTCAGCAAGAAGAATGTATATGTGTATATAAGGATAAATACAAAATAATTACACATAAGATATTTTGAGTAGTTCACTAGTAGTTGAGATCAAAAAAGGGTTCACATAAAGAGTGGTTCCTCAAGGAAGAGGAAGATTCTGTGAGGCAGCAGAGAGAGGGAAGTATGTTCTAGACATGGTGATAACCATTGCAAAGATTCAGAGGCAAAAGCTGTCACATGTGAGGAACAGAGAGAAGGCCAATTTGGCCATTCTGGATATTTAATGGGTCTCATCCCAGGAATCATCTAGATCCAGACCTTTCCAAGCCTGGATAAAACATGGTTAGTGGAAAAAACCTCCCTACCTAGGCCCCTTCTGGTTCTAAAGCAGTCTATCCATAGAAGCTGGCCCTTAGTGATCACTGTTGTCCTGCTTGGCTTACAAAACTTTTGTTCAATAATCTCTTCTGGAATTTTTACACACAAAAAAAATTCAGACTTATCCCTTGTCCCCCTTTTTCAAAATTAGGACATTCGCTCATCTCTAGTCTATAGCATATTTCCCATTGGCTAAAATCTCTCAAAGACAATCAACTTCAACAATCATTACAAATTCTTTCAAAGTTTTTGAATATAATTTGTTTAACTCAGGTATCTTAAAGTTATTTAGAATGATTTTGTCTTTCCCTTATGATCTGCTTACTTATCCTGGTTTCAGTTCCCTCCTAACCATTGTCCAAGACTTTTTTGTCTAATGATCATTTTCCTTAATAGAGAAAACAGAAACTACTAAAGTTGAAAGCTTTTTTTCTCATCTGCTATTATCCCAAGCATCAGTGCAAAATTTTCTTTGCTCTTCTTTGTCCCCTTCTTTAAAAAAGTTGTTAATAGTAGTATTCAAAGTATTGGTTCATCCTGTGAGACTTGTCTTCCTGTCATTTTTTAAGCTGTACCAGTGTTTTGTGCAATCACTCACATTTTTTGTTCTTTTAAAATCTGAGTTCCTCATATTGCTCCATTGGTCCCTTTTAGATACCTCCCCCATTTTTTCCTCAGTAAAATAATCTGCATTTGTGTCATTAGAATTACATTGTGAGGGCAGCTAGGTAGCTCAGTTGGATAGAGCACCAGGCCTGGAGTCAGGAGGACTTTAGTTCAAATCTGGTCTAAAACAAGTCCTAGCTCTGTGACCCTAGGCAAGTCACTTAACTCCATTTGTCTAGTCCTTGCCTTTCTGTCTTAGAGTTGTTACTAACACAGAAAGTATAGGTTTTAAAAATTAAAAATAATAATACTAATTACATTGTCAAGAGTCTCTTATTCTTCTTGAGCCAGCCTTCTCTTCTAGAATATAAGTCAAGGACATGCCTCTTTTCTTTTTTTTCTGAACTTTCTAAGATCTGCTCTCCAAAAGTCTAACATTCCTCTCTTTCTCTTAAACACAAAGGAAACTTACATCGTTTTCACTTTACCAAACCATTTCTCCTTTTGGTTCAGACTGAAATTCATATTAGTCATTTTTTTCTGTGTTTGATTTACTTTCTGAAAGATGAAATTATCAAAAAGTTGTCAGGATCTTTTTGGATAATCCAATTTTAACAAAAAGAGACCTCCACTGATGTTCAGATTAAGTCTCCCATTCCAGTTGTCTTATGTCTTCAAGCTATTTCTGCCTCAAAAACTCACCTTTTGTATTGCTCTGACAGAGCCAACTTTAGTAGTATTCTTCCACTTCCACTTCACCTCTCTTTAAGAATAGGTGTTGCCCTCTTTGCCACAGTTCTAAGCAGCTGCTATCTTCACAACTGCCACCCCTATATTTTCTTCAGGGGTAGATTGACAAATGATTTCACATCAATCTAACTTTCATCTAGTTATTGTATAAATACATAATTTATTGATGACACTTTCATCCTCTCTTCTCAAAAGAAAACAAGGTGGCACAAAATTGGCCAAGAATGAGAGGTCTGGTTACTAAAGCAATTCCTTGAAGCAAAGTTACCTTTTTATTTGACACACCTCAGAAGTTTATGGAATTCTATTAGAAGGGTTGACATCAAAAAACAACACTGGAAACAATACAAAATTAACCTGATTAATGGAATTTGTGAATGAAATACCTTTTTATTCCAAATTTAATTTTATTTGAATATATTTAAATGTAATTTGAATATTATTTGAATTTGTGTCAGTGATCTGCAAAGTTATTATTAAATGTGATTTTTAAATCTATCACTAAAGGCTTAAGTAGTATCTGAAACCTTCCAGAATTAATATGACATTTAAATATAGCAAAATCATAATAATTATTTAAATTTTTCCAGGTGGCTCTAACTAACTATACCTTTGAAAATGTAAGTTTTCATGTTCTTCATCAACGTTTTCCTCTCTTCACATTTCGGGTATTGTCTGATTGGTTTGATAACAAGACAGATCTATACAGGTAATGTTTCATTTCTTTGAGGGGGATGTTGTCTTTTATCATTTATGCTATAATTTTTAAATAAAATGTTTGCTGTGTTTGTTAGCTGTTAGAGGAAAAGTTAATCACATTATGGGATCTAATTTAGAGGTGAATGAAATATGCTTATTAAATTTCAAAAGACCTCAGGGTAGAGAGACACAAAAGACCCCTTAATAAGACTTGGATATGCTCAGAAAGCTACATACGCAGCATCTGCTTTCTTTGAAATTTAAATCTCTTGATATCGATAAGTAAAGTAAAATTATAGGAAAATACTGTATCTTCACATGAAATCATTAAAGAAATAAAAAATATTGGGGAAACTCAAATAATAAATAAAAACAGAAGTTCAACCTGAAGCTAATATTAAGATTATAATTGACAGCATTGTTAATGATTAGCATGCACCAAAAATAAATATCAGTTCTTAAGTGTCTCTTTGAACAGAAGGTGATGAATATCTCTTCCATTCCTACAAATGATATAATCATGAAAAATGACCTTAAGTTAAAATTAAGCAATGAAATAGAAGACTATTTACACAATAAGGATTATATAACACTGGAATAATATTGCAAAGGGAGATCATACAATTCTTCTTTTAAGATATTGAGGGTACAGTGACTAGTTATGACCCCTCCATGTTTTTTTCTCCTTTGTGTTTTCTTAGAATGCAGATGCTTTCTTTGCTTATACAACCGTTATGAACCTGATAAGTTTTGTAGAAAAATATTTTATGTTAATTAGGTCACTTGAAATGTAAGTCAAAGTGTTTGAAATACAGGGTGATTTTTAGATAGAACTATTGTCACAGATGTTCCTAACCTTCTCCCCAAAGACTGACAAAACTTCTAATGTGGCTAAATTTATAGAATTATTACAATTGGCCTGAGTTCTAGGCCATAAGAACAAAGCCTTTTTTTTGATCCTGTGATAGCTTTATAGGCAGACTGGTCCTGCCTAGGAATTTGTCCCTAGTCAATTCCCTAATTTATCCCTAAATTATTTCTCCTTGCTTTCTGTTGTTTCATCGTTTCTGATGCAAAGCCCTCCTTCTTATAGGAGTAAGTTGTCTGAAGGTATCACCAAAGGGAAAGGAAGTAAGACTGATAATGGCTATAGCATATATATATATAGCATATATATATATATATATGAGTTCATATGTAAGTTCATGGAATTGGGTTTGCTTTAAGTAAAGTACGTACCTGTTGCTCTGAACAAGGATTTTTTGTAATGAGCTTAGGTTAATACTGGAATGAATGAATGAACGAACAAATAAATAAATAAATTGGACCCTAGTTGTTAGGGTTTTAATAATTTATTAAATTTACTTGAATAGCTAAAGATCAGAATTAGGTAAAAGGATAAAAGTAAAATAGCCCAACCTAAACTGCCACATGGTTAGTCTCAGCCTGGCCACTGCAGCCACCATTCCCCTAGTGCACTCACCAGAGATAGGGAGAACCTACTTCGTTGTCTCGAACCTTTTAACCTTTAGTTATCTCCAGATCAAGAGCATAGGCCATCAGTCTCATGATTCATGTTACCCAGAAGGGGGAGAACTTTCCTCACACCATACATACTTTACAGATCCTTAATATTTGTCATTTTGGATATTTCATCCATCCATCCATCCATCACTTAGATAGTAAGAGATGATATGACCAAAAATTTCTCACTATGGTCAATCTGGTATTTTAAGTCAATCTACCAAGTGCCCAGCACTGAGTTTACATTCTTTTGAGGGACGATGTATACTCAAATAATTTAAAATATATTCAAATTAAAATACAACAAAATTTTGAGAGAAGTGGGAAAATCCAACAAGTAGGGGAATCAGGAAAGGCCTCTTATAAGAAGTGGTACTTGGGCTGAGACTTGAAGAAAGCAAGCTAGGAACTTCTATTAGCAAAGACAGAGGGGCGAGAGCACAGTCTAAGCATGGGGGACAAGATGGCCTGTGCAAAAGGGCAGGCAGTTGCCTGAAAATGAAGCAGTCAGTAGTGGGGACAGATCAATTTGGCTGAAATCCTGAGCGCATTCAGGAAAGGAATATGAATTTTGCCTAGAAAGATATGTTGAAGCCAAATTGTGTTGGGCTCTAAATACCAGAGGATTTTGTATTTTATCCTAGGATCATGTTGGTAAACCTATGGTATGCATGCCAAAGTGTGCCAGAGGGGGCTGTTCCCCTCCCCCTCTCCAGGGAAATCTGCGGACATTCCTCATATCACCCACCCCTCTCTGCCCAGCGGCCCAATGGGAGCACTTCCTCCCCTGTCCAGGGTAAGGCAGGGAGCTCACATGTGGTGTGAGGGTTACAGTTTCGGCACTTGGTCTCTTAAAAGATTCAACATCACTGTCCTAGGACAATAATAACAAAGATTTCTTACCCTCAAGGAGTATTTACTCCATTGGCATATATTAGTATTTAATACCCTAACCTTTTTATAACATTTATGTTCATTGACTCTTTTAAATGTGGCATTTATTTACCCAAGCAAATATATTGAGCACATTTTTTTAATAGTATGTAGGGAAAGTGGATAGAAAGCCAGGCCTAGAGTTGGAGGAGATCCTAGGTTCAAATATGACCTCTAACACATCCTAACTGTATAACCCTGGACAAGTCACTTAACCCCAATTGCCTATTCCTTAGTGCTCTTCTGCCTTGGAACCAATATTTAGTATCAATTCTAAGACAAGGTTTTTTTTTTTTTAATGTATGTATATTACCTCTTAGTTCTGTTTCTCATAATGCTTAATCTTATGTCTATTCCCTTTTTATCAGGGATATGAAATTTTTTAAAATCCATGCAATTTCACTATTTAAATATTGCATATATGTTCAGTTTTCTATTGAAATTATTAGTTGGTTTTATGGAACTTTTTTCCATATTTTTTTTAATGAAGAAAAGAATTAGTTATAGGGGACAGTTCTCTGAAGCAGAGAAGGAAGGAATATTGGAAGAAATATTGGCAATTTAAAAGAAAAAATAGATCAATAAAATGCATTGTTTTTAACTGTAGGTTTAAATAACTAATATAGAGTCTACAGTATAGGCTCCACCATTTACTCATTTTGGGTTTGAGGTTTTTTTTCTTAGCAGATCATTTTAATTCTCGAGGCCTTATTTTGTTCATCACTGAGTCAATTGCATTATCTAAATTCTATGATTCTGTGATTCTAATTAATGTGTTCCAATGATGGAGACATTTATTTTGTGGCCATTTGGGGCAGTTATTCTATTCTACCTTACATTTATCTTCTTTCTCTCTACTCAAATAGCCAGCGCTGTGGTTTTAGACCCTTGTTATTACTTACCTGAACTGTAACAGAAGCCTCCTAATTGGTCTTACTTCCTCATCTCTCACCTGTAGGCCATCCTCCCCAGTTGCCAAAGTGTGATATTCTTTAAGCATAGGTCTGACCATGTCATTTGCTTGCTCAAAAATGATTGATGGCTCCCATTTACCTCTAGAATAAAATGTCTTCTTTTGAGTACTTAAAACCCCTTGAAAACCTTTCCAGATGTATTATTGCACATTGCTTCCTTTCATGTTCACTCTATTATCAACCACAAACCAGTCTCCTCGCCATTAGTCCCAGCAATAGCCTAGTTCCTATCTCTGTGATTTTGGACTGCCCATCCTCAGACCTGAATACATTCTCTTCTTTCCTTTAGCTTTTAGATTCCCATTTCCTTTAAAGTTCCACCCAGATGCCATCCCTGTATGAAACCTTTCTTGCTCCTCTTATCTACTAGTGCCTTGCCCTATTCAAAATTCCCTTGTATAAATTTTGTACAAAAATATATTTACATATACCTGTCACTCCCGGATATAACAAGGGTTTTTTGATTTTTGTCTTTGTATCTCTAGTACCTAATATAGTACTTAAATTTGTTGTTGAATTTTTGTCATTCCCTTGTCATGGGAAAATTTCTCTGTTCATTCTTAAAGGTTGAGATGTATAAGAAGATAGAAACCATCCTGAGAATTAAAGTAATATATTTAGTTCCAATCTTATGTTCTTCTATTTCTAGTCTTCTATCTATTCTTCTATCAAACTAAGTATCTTCTGATTTACTCAGATGAGTGTATTGAGAAAGCTATTCTAAATACAGAGCAACTAACCAAGACTGCTATTGAATTATTATCATTATTAGCAACAATACTGAAATAGTTCATACCTCATATAGTACTAGAGTAGCATGATCAGAAATGACACTTTTTCCCTCCAAATCTGACAATTAAAACTTAAATATGTTAAAATTAAATTACAGACTCCAGGTTCTTAGTTTCTGTAGTTTATTAATTATTACTTGAATTAAAAAAGCAGATAGATAGATATTTTAAAGCCTATGTTCTACTCTAAGTCAGACCACCTCCTCCCACATGGCACTGAGCCAACTTCCCACACCTCTGTCCCAAGGAATAGAGAGACCGTGTGCTCCCACATCCCCTTCTTTATTCTCTTGCACACATCACCTGTGCAATCCAATGTGTGTTCCAGTCATACTGTGAGTTTTAAATTATATTCAATAACTAAATATTATATTTTATAAAATTTTATTAATAATAACTAAACCAAAAGAACTGCCTGACCTCAGCCCAGTTGCAGGTCCAAGTGAGAGTGGGAGGAGCATACATCCACTTAAATATCAATAATGTGATCTCTCCAACATGGAGACACAGGCGAGATTATAGGGAATTTGGGGAAATACTAAGGACTTCAGGGGAATGAAGTCAAAGGTTTAAAATCTCCATTTATACACAGCATAGGAAAGGAAATGGGATGAGTTGGGTCAGGCAAGCTGGTTAGGACAGGAAGGAAGTCCACAATCCTTGGGGTGAAGGGGTTCTATTCACACAAATACAACCTAAAATTAATGTTCTTTTTCAGTTTGAATTTTTTTTCTTTCAGAGAGCTTTTCTAGAAATGAAATCTGTATTTGTAATTGGCCTAAATGTAGATGAATATCAATTGTTGGCCCCATAAAACCCTATTGCTTTATTTGGTGATCAAAAAAGTCAACCTTTGCTAAATATGTTATATTGACATTTTTAAACTAGTCATTGTCTTTCAATGATATATTTCATTCTTTCTAATTTTCTGTTACAACATGGGTATCTCTTGTTTTAAAAGAGGTATCAGTAATACAATATTGAAATAAAATTGACATGAACAAAATTTAATTTTATTAGATCTAACTTTTTTCTCCCTTCTATCATTAACCAACAACCCACAGGAGATATTCCCTTACAAGCATACATTTGTGCAGGCATGTATAAAATAACTTTTATTCATGAAAGATATAGAACTTATTTAATTTGCTTTTGTTACCTAATTGGACAAAAGGAAAGAAAACTGCTATCAAATGGCATCTGTTAACAGTATACCTGAAATCTTGTTTTAAGTATAGGAATTTGATGATCAAATCAATCATTTGTAACACATTCAGTTTTATTTCCTGTGAGTTTATAGTCCTTCTAAGATGAGTTCTCTAGTCATTTTTTTCTATAATGTCCTTTACATTCTCTTTTTTTAGTACCTTTATTCTGTTTTCTAAGCTAACTTGAATTTTCCTAAATTTCCCTAATTCATATTCCTCACAAATAGCCATTAATACGTTTTTATTTTCTCTCCTAACAAATATGTGCCTAAACTCTTGTCTTCAAACAAATTCATTTAAACCATCCTATGTTACATGAGCATTCCATGTTCGCAGAGAGGTATGATTTGATTTAAATAAATTCCTTTAAATAAGTCAGTCTCAGTTTAACCAATTTTGTCTTCTCAAAAGTTAATTCTTATTGGTCACTATATAACCTTAATAGAACATTCATAAATTAGGTATGATTTTTATTTTTAGATGCCATAACTCCTTAAGTTATACCCTAATGCCTCATACTGTATAGATGATCCTACTTTCTCAAAGTTTATGCTACTTAAATGCAAGCTCTAGCATGTTCTACCATTTCGGAAAGGCTTTTGGGCATAGTTCCTGTTATAACTGCTTTATGAAGACCTCACTAACTATAAGTATGGAGAGGCTCATTACCAATAGGATGGGCCACTGGTTATAAATTAAATTAGCAATTGTTACTCTATTAGATCTTTGTCCATTGACCAATGTTTGGTGGACCTGCTCCTGGAGGAAATACATCTTAATTTTCTTGCAACAAAATCAGAAGACAAAAGAGAGTTGCTACCAAATAGAAAGATGAAAGACAAGACAGATGCCCTTTAGAGAAACATATAAAGGAATTGGCAGTGCTAATTTTATTGTGTATCCAAAGGCAACAAGAAACATCATTTCAGGAGGCAGCTGGGTAGCTCAGTGGATTGAGAGTCAAGCCTGGAGACAGGAGGTCCTGGGTTCAAATGTGGCTTCAGACACTTCCCAGCTATATGATCCTGAGCAAGTCACTTAACCTCCAATTGCCTAGCCCTTACCACTCTTCTGCCTTGGAACCAATACCCAGTATTGATTCCAAGATGGAAGGTAAGGGTTTAAAAAAAAAAAGACATTTCATGGAATCTTATGTTGCAGAATTTGGGGTACAAAGTGATCACCATGAAAAGAACTGCACCATAAAGTACCAACATATGTTGGAAAATTTAAAGAGGCAGAGAAATCTTTTAAAAATGTGATAAGATCCTCTAAATTAACTCAACATAGGGACTTTTAGGCAAAAATGCAAACAGACATGATTGACAAAATATATTGTGAAATATATTTTCAAGAGTTGGGAATGAGAAAGGCCAAAGGCTTATAAACTACACAAAATCCTCATGCATATATATGGAGTGTTTTCTTACGAAGATAATCAGAAGATGTTAAATATGGCAAACAGAATAATAATATCACAAAAATTGAAAGTTAGATTTTAACAGGCAGAAAAAGATTCATTACTAATATGAAAGTCATTTCTGAATGAGCTATCTCTGGAAGCCAGCTACCAACTTGTTTAAAAAAAAAAGGATCAAAATTAATGCTAAGCTATGATAAAAACAAAAATCAGTTTCATCTGTAAAAATTGCCTTTTTCCAAAATCAGATCCCTAGTATTTTTCTTATCTTTCCAGGCATGACAAGAACTGGGGGCAGGAGGGTTTCCACAGCAACAATTAGCAGCTTTTTAGAAAATAGTACTGTTCTTCCAACTTTAGGAAATCTGTATCATGCTATAGAGCAGAAAAGTTGGGGCACACTAAGCCAGAAAAATCCCAAGTATTTCAGCCAGATAAAAATGTCATTGGGAAATGTTTAACAATATAGATAATATTACATCATAGATAATGTTAATTTGTGATTTTCTAACTTGATATATGGCTATAAGAAACACTTCTATTTAAACCATTGCAATAGAGGAACCAGTAACAAGCCTTTCAGATACCAGTTCCATTTAAAAGTCGTTGCTTTTCTAGAGATGCTGAATTTCTGAGAGTAAGCCAGTTTATGGCAACAGTTCAGTTCTTGAAGTATTTTTCTTTGTTTTCACCTGCACTTTCCTTTGCACTTTAGTGTGATAGATCTTGTTTCATTATGAACTTGAGTGATCCTAGAAACACTTGACTTTCCCAGACCAACAGCCTCTATGCCATAGAGGCCATAGAGTCTATGGCTTCTTAACAGTCATTAAAGTGTTTTTAAAAGAATTTTTTACAAGTTAATCTGGAGTAACTGCTATACTTAAGAACCATAGAATTAAAAACAACAAAAAACAGCAATGAAACACATTTGTATGGCAGCTCAGCTGACATATAACTAAATGAAGTTGGGGAAGTCAGCTCAATCTAGTTTCATCAGACATTCTGAGTAAGCCTGGTGTCAGCTGGAGCACTGATGATGCTTGACCATTGCAAATTTTCTCTTGTTGGAAATAATTGACATACACTAACTTTAAAAATATACTTCTTCACAGAGTGAAAATATTACCTGTTTTCAAATGACCAAATTCTTCCAAAGTCACTAATATTCATAATACTGTTTTCTTCAACAGATGGAAAATGGTTGATCATTATGTTAGCCGTGTCCGTGGAAATCTCCAGATGTTAGAACAGCTGGACCTGATTGGTAAAACCAGTGAAATGGCCAGACTTTTTGGGATTCAATTCTTACATGTTCTGACTAGGGGTTCACAGGTAATATTAAAAATACCTCTAAACTTTTTAGTCATGTGTAATCTATCAGATGTTATAGTTTCTCTTTTTTAAAAAAGTCAAAAAGCATTTTATTAAATCAAGTTAATAAGTATTTTATGTGTCTTCTATGTGCATAGGCATTGTTATTTCATTATTATCTGAAGCTTTACTGCTCATCATTTCTAATATAATAATTTTCCATATTATATGTCATATATTTCCTTGTTATATTACTTATAGCACAATCATATGCCACAGCTTGTTCAGCGATTCCCCATTTGAATGGCATCCCCTCTATTTCCTTTTCTTTGCCAACACAAAAAGAGCTATCAATATTTTTGTAAAAATGAGTACTTTTCCTTATTCTGTGAGGTCTCTCTGGAATACAAACCTAGTAGTGATATTACTGGTTCAAAGGATATGCCTAGTTTTATAGCCCTCTAAACATAGTTACAAATTATTTTCCAAAATGGTTTCTAATTCACAGCTCTACCAATAGTTCATTAGTATCCCAATTTTTCAACACCCCCTCCAACTTTGTAATTTTCCTTTTCTCTTATAGTTAGCCAATTTGATATAAGGTTTCTAAGAGTTGTTTCGATTTGCATTTCTCTAATTGGTGGTGATTTAGAGCATTTTTTCATGTCTGTCATGTCAAATCTTCATGCAAAGGATTTTTTTTCTTCTTCAGAAAATATCCTGTCCGTATCCTTTGACCACTTCTCAATAAGGGAATGGCTCTTATTTTTATAAATTTGGCTCAGTTCTGTATTAAAAAAGATACAATTCCTTACATAATTGGAAAGTGAGGCCTTCATAAGACAACCTTGCTGGAAAAATTTTTTCCCTCAGTTCCTATTATTCTTCTAATTTTGGCTGCATTCATTTTATTTGGGCAAAAACATTTTCATTTCACGTAATCAAAATGATCTATTTTACTTCCCATGATCCTCTCTCTTATTTGGTCATAAAGAATTCCTTTATCCTAATAGATCTAATAGGTTCATTTTTCCATACCTTCCTAATTTACTTATGACATCACCTTTTGTGTCTTAATCATCAAATATACTGCTTTCATTCCAAATCACCCTTATCCTGAAATTACTTAAGTACTTTTTAGAAAACATAGGGCTTTGTATTTATGCCTTTTAAATTTCATCTTGTTTTTGTCCATTTTTCCAGCCTATCTTTTTAAATCAAAAATCTAACATTCCACGTATTAGTTGTCTCTAATAATTTTGTGTCAGTTTGCTGATCTACCTTGGTTTTTATCAAACAAGTCATTGATAAAAAATGTTGTAAACTTCAGGTTTAAGGACAGAGTCCAGTGTGACACTAGAACACTCTTCAAGTGATAACTATCCTTTAATTATTCTTAGAGCACTGTTCAACTAGTTATAAATACATCCATAATTGTACTATCACCTGATCAGCATTTCTCTACCTGCCGTCCCTTTGCTAGCCGTTGCTCCCCCTACCAGTATTATATTTCTGTATTATAATCTGAATTCTTTGCGGACAGGAACTAGTCTCACTTTGCCAACCATATAATAAATCCTTATAAGCACTTTTGATTGGTTCATCTTGTCTTCAAGGGCAGCATGAGAGACTTTGTCAAATACCTTGGTAAAATCAAGATAATCACCTGACTTAGATGTATAATCTAGTAACACTGTCAAAATACAAAATTAGTTTGGCATGATGTATAGGAAAAATCACACTGCTTCAATTCTTTATTTTCTGTTATCTGTTTAATAATTCTGCCAGGGATCAGCTTTAATCTTACCTAAAATCTACCCCTTTTTACCTTCTTTAAAAAACAAGAAAACATCTGGGCATCCCTAGGCTTCTTGAATCTCTCAGTTTCTTTGATTTCTCAAAGATTACTATAATAGTTCCCTAACCAACTTCATGAACATAGCAAATTATCAAAATATTTTCTACATTTGCCCATTTATAACACAATTGCATTCAGATTAAATCCTGCCCTATTTTTTTTAAATAGCAGCAGCTCTGCTCCCCTCCAGCTCTACCACCTATGAGCCTTATAATCTGGCCTCATGCTTTCCAGATACTAAATTTACATTGATAGCTTTTAAAGATCTCCCCTCTCACCATAATTTAAATTGACAAAATGTATCATAAACAAAAATCATATAATCTCATTCTACTCTACAGTATTCCTCTTGCCCCAGGATAAAATATTTAGCTTTTAAAGTTCAACACTACCTACCCCCAATCTATCTCTTGTTGAACATTATTCCTACATTCTGCAATCCAGCCAAACTGAATTTCTCTCACTCCTCAATCACAACAATACATCTCCCATCTCCCTGTACCTCTAATGTAATGATGGTGAACCTTTTGGAGTGCCCAGCCCTGTCCCCACACCATACCACCCCCTAGACCAAGTGCTATGTCCACCCCACCCCAGAGACTGCATGCTGGGCCCCTCCCCTTCTACCAAGTGCCAGGCTTACCCTATCTCCCCTTACTCCACACAGGGGGGGGAGGAAATGTTCCCAATGAGCTGCTAGGCAGAGGAGCAGATCAAGTGAGGAATGTTCTCAGCCAGTGTAGAAAGGGGGAGGGGAGTGACCTGAGTGCTCTGCTCCCCTTCAGCTCTGCTACCTGTGAGTAACCCACCCTACCACCCTGGGCGCTCCCATTGGTCTGCTGGGCAGAGGAGGGGGGGGATGTGGATATGGGAAGGGGTGCAGCTCTGCCCAAGTCCCTCTGTCTTTCTAGTAATTAACTCTGGGGGCTTGGGGAGGGGGGAAGCCACATGCCCACAGAGAGCACCCTGCATGCCATCTTTGGCACACATGCCATAGGTTTGCCGTCACTGATCTAATGCATTCTCTCCTTACTTTCACCTCAGAGTATCCTTCCTTTAAGACCTCATTCAGGGAATTTTCCCATTAAGTACTTAATGATCCTCTACAACTTCTGGTACCCTCCATCCCAGCTACCTTATATTTAACTCTATAATGTTTGTATTCATTTTAAATGTGTGCTATAAATACATATGTGTACTGATTGTCTCTTCCATTAAGATGTAAATTTGTTGTGAATAGGAATTTTTTCATTCTTCGTAGTCCCCAGTACCTAGCACAGATCCTGTCACAAAGTAGGTGCTTAATAATTATTTGTTGATTAACTGATATTGGGTGTTTAGCAAATGTTGTTTACTCAAAGGATGAAATATGACAAATTTTTTTCAAATCAGAGTAACAAATGTATTTAAATGATTTCTTCTTCCCACAGTACCGTGTGGAATCAATGATGCTACGTATTGCTAAGCCAATGAACTATATCCCTGTGACTCCCAGTATGCAGCAGAGAGCCCAAATGAGAGCTCCACAGTGTGTTCCCCTAATAATGGAGCCTGAATCTCGTTTCTACAGCAACTCTGTTCTTGTATTGGATTTCCAGTCCTTATATCCTTCCATTGTAATTGCATATAACTACTGTTTTTCCACCTGTCTTGGGCATGTGGAAAACTTAGGAAAGTAAGTTTACCGTACTTAAAATTATTTTGTTCTTATCTAATATTGGATACTCTTCCACCAAACATTCCTCATACTTGAAGATTTGACTGTTCTTTATGTACAAAATTATTAGATTATAAGAAGCCCAATATATCTTGTTCTGTCCATCTTACCAACTGAAGATTGGGTTCAAGGCTTGCCCCTGGCACATACTGGGTATATATATGACTTAGAATAAGTCACTTAACCTTTCAGTGTTTGAGACAGCTGCCAAAGACTTTTTAAGTTAAAGGCAACTAATTAGTCTACATCAGTGAAGGGAATTTCCACATCAGGAATTCTCCAACTGATGAAAGTCACAGCTTAGACTAAAAAAATGCAGTAATTCAGCTACAGGGATTATTATCTCTCAGGAAAATAAACTGAATGTTTTACCCTCCATATATAGTGTTTTTGAAAATCAGGATTTCTTTCCTTATAAGGTTAAATCAGACTACCACAGAACACTTTGAGAATCTAGATCTTCTTACTGACTTTAAACAGTCTTTGATTTTATTTTTAATGGTATATTTTCTGAGATTTAGAAAAATTTAGCTACATTATGTAAGCACTTTTAATTCATCTAAAACAAAATTTGTTATCTCAACAAAGTATGCCATTCAGTATATCCATAAATATTTTCCTCATTTGTTGAGCAATATTGTCTCTTTTGATTATGTATTTGGGAATTATTGCTTTATAATAGAATGGTCTTAATCCTGTCTAAAAAGCATTCTTGAGGGGGCAGGTGGGCAGCACAGTGTATTGAGAGCCAAGCCTAAAGACAGGAGGTCCTGGCTTCAAATCTAGCCCTCAGATAGCTTCCTAGCTGTATGAACCTGGGCAAGTCACTTAACCACCTCCACCCCTAGTTCTTACCACTCGTCTGCCTTGGAACCATTACTTAGTATTAACTCTAAGGCAAAAGGTGAGGGTTTAAAAATAAATAAATAAAAATAAAAAGCATCCTTAGAAATATTAATGGAATTTTATCAAGTTTATTTGAAAAACTCTAGAATAAAGGTATCATCTCCCCTTAGGTCAGTAGCAGCAATCCAAGGAAAGGGATGGAATGTAACCAATAACTGTGTGTGTGTGTGTGTGTGTGTGTGGTGTGTGTAAATAATTTACCTTTCTTGGAATCAATACTAAAAATGGGTTCCAAGACAGAAGAGCAGTAGGGCCTGGGCAGTTGGGATTAAGTGGTTTACCCTATTCAGATTAATTGATTTGCCCAGGATCTCAAAGCTAAGGAAGTGTCTGTGTCCAGATTTGAATTTAGGATCTCCTGTCTCCAGGGCTAGCTCTCTAGCCACTGAGCAACCTAACTGCCCTAACAACTTACATTGAATTGACGTTGAACATTTCAAAAGTACAAACTTCAGTATAGATTTTGCCCATCAATTAATAAAGTTTAAGTGTTTGAAGCCTTTGTTATTAATAGGCTTTTGATGTACTGAAGTAGTATTTTAATGTGATTGGAAAAATATTTTCAGTACAATTAATAATGGAGCTTTTAAATTCTCAATTATAATTTGATATGAATCTACCCATTTTATGTTTTGTTTTTTCCAGGTTTGATGAATATAAATTCGGCTGTACATCTCTAAGAGTGCCTCCAGATTTACTTTACCAAATTAGGCATGATATCACAGTATCACCAAATGGAGTGGCTTTTGTCAAGGTAATTTTTATCATGTAAATAAAAATTTTTTCCATAACTAATTTGATGTACAGCTAATGTACAGATATTAATGTATTGTATGAAAAACAGAACACTAGACTTGACCTGAATGTTGTGTCTCAGCAAGGACCAGGACAAGTCAGAGGTCTTAGACTCCTGATCTCAGCAGTAACTTTAAAATAGCCACCTAAAAAAATTTTGGGTTTTTTTTTATATACTGTAACTCTAAATAACGCATGTATATTTAATAGATTTTTTTTTGAAAGATAAATTTGTACCTTCCAGTGGAAAGTAATAATATGTGGATTCAACTCCAAATCTATGTATCATTGCCCTTTACTGGAATCCATTGTATCTATACACGTACAAAGTGGTGCTTGATGAGTTATAAAAGATGAGCATAAGATGATTTAATGTTCATTCTGCCACTTCTTCTATACTTTGATAACTTAAATTAAAAATTATTTTGGAATTATTTGGTTTCTTTTTATTTATTGTAGGCTTAAAGTACAAATCACTCTTGCAATAGACATTTTTTCATATAGAGATGGATAGTTAGAAAGATAGTAAATAGAATGAGAGATTTGAGAAATGGAGTTTGTTTATGAGATGCTCAATCTCATTCGTATGCACTTTCAGGTCTGTTTCTCTGGAACAACAAACCAAATGATTATAGCCTGGGGACCGCTATCCCTAGAATTTATTTTCCTTAACTCTAAGCTTTGTTCTCCATTCATTGAATTATAAGGTTGTTGGTTCTAAAACTGGGCTAGAACATTAAAAATCATCTGACCAGCCCCCTCCAATTCAATTCAATTTAAAAACCATCAAGTGCCTACTGTGTGCAATGCATGGGTATAATTGAGGAACATGAGGCCTCAACAGGCCAAGTCAGCTTCCCAAGGCCATGTGAGCTCTTAGGGGTGAGCCAGGCCCAGAAGGGAGCTTCCTTTCAGAGCTTCAAGAGGCAAAAAATAAACTGAGAGCATCCTAAACTCAGTGTTATAGGTTAAATATAAAGAATTCTCATGCATTAAAAAAATCCCTTTCTGACATTTTCTGTACTGCAAGTTACCAAAGGAATGTGGTATATTCTTTCTTTGGAACTAAATATGATCTACTTATAAGGAAATAGATGCCTTTAAAAATCTCTCCTAATAGAATTTTCTTCTGTGCAGCCTCTCTAAGAGTATCACATATTGCCTCTTTCTAACAGTTTTTTTTTTTAACTTGCACCTGTAATTTGACCCAGTATAGATTTTTCATTAAAAAAGTAAAAAACAAGCAGTTTTATAATTCTGGAACCATATTCACTATGCCTTTAGTTTGAATGGTTAAAACTAACATGCATTACTTTGCACGTATCTCTTAAATCTCATCTTCACCATTAATATTGTTTTGTGTTTTTCATTCCTTCTGGAGCTTTCATAAATTCTCCCTAGTCTTGACTAATTCAAATGATTTTTTGGCATTAGCAAATTTTGTCACCTCACTATTCATCCCCTCTTCCAGATTGCTAATAAATATAGGCCGGAGGGGATGGCTTAGTGATCTAAGCATCAGATTTGAAATACCTAGAGTCCCTGGAACTGCAGGTTTGAATGTCAGCAGAGTCAACCCAGCTCTTCATTCTTCCAAGGTAGATAAATGGCATTCCATGCAGATCACTGTGTGGGATCATTAGAATGAGACTTAAAAACTGAGGTTTGGCACAAGTGGTATAGTTCCATGTTGCTTTATGAAAGAGTGGGGGTTTTCCCAGATCCTTGAATAAAACTCTCCCTTGCCCTTGCTAATATATATAAAATGTTGCACACTTTGAAGCCACCTTCCACCTCCCTGGAGGTTGCTTCCTTGTTTATAATATTACTGAGTACATGTTCTGTATACTGTAGATTCCTTTAAGGAAAAAGTCCTCTTCAAAAAAAGTACAATGTAATTATTTTATATTGAGCACTACTGGTCCTGCAGCCACTGTACTGTGGCCACGTATTTCTAATTCAAGAGTATTGGCTATTTGTTATACTTTGTGTTTTCTGTTTAATTAATTGTTTAGACCAGTGGAGTGTGGGGTATTAAATTTTGTTTTTCTTTTATAATAGCCTTCAGTCAGGAAAGGGGTACTGCCAAGAATGCTGGAAGAAATTTTAAAGACTAGGTTCATGGTGAAGCAATCTATGAAAACATACAAGCAAGACAGAGCTCTTTCACGAATGCTCAATGCACGTCAGCTGGGACTCAAACTTATAGCAAATGTTACATTTGGTTATACAGCTGCTAACTATTCTGGGAGAATGCCATGCATTGAGGTAAGTGAGACAGAGATATAGCCATTCTTTCCAAGGAAATGGTCTGTAAAACAGCTTTTGTGGTTGAAAAAGTTGCATCCAATATGGTATAGTTAGTTTATGTGGTTTTTCTTTTCGAGGACATAGATGTGTAGGAGTGAGAAAAGATAAATGATGTTATGGAAGCAGAAGTCCAGTGCCCTTCCTCAGAGTGTTCTCAGACTGTTTCCATAGTTTTCCTGTCAGTTTGTTTTTTTTTCCTCACTTCCCTCTGTTTACAGTATTTCCAGGAACACTTTGAGTGAGAGTTTGCCCAGTAAGAGCAAGGGTGGCAGGTGCCACAAGGTGGCAGAATCAACACAGAGGCAGCTGCCACTCTTTAATCCTGTTTATGAGTACTTCATACTTAAACTTGGCAGAGATAATTGGCATATCTCTAGTGCCTACAAATGCTTTTACATGTTGGCACTTATTCAGTTTTTTAAAATCCAAGCATATGTTTGATAAGTGCCTCACACATATAAAGATTGTCACTTGAAACACTGAACTTTTTGCAGATGTAAAATGTGAACTGCATATGTGTGATTTTGCTCTTACAACAGTGACCAATATGGAAGTATGTTTTGCATGACAATTAAAAAATGAAAAAATATAAATTGCGTCAAGTAGCAAGTTCAAAGAATACTTATACAAATCTAAATTTTACTTAGATTGCAAGAAATTTTGCAAAAGAATTTAAGAAATGAAAATAATTAAGGTACATATGATAAATGCCCACAACCCAAAAACCTTATAAAATACATAAATTATTGCATGTAACTTTACTTGGCATCCTCAACTGGGATTCAGTCTTTGTTGCTATATTTAATATTTCTATTCAAAAACAACTTGAAAACAACCTTTAAAATATTATTCAAAATAGTAACTCTCAGCTTTTGAAATTAATATAATTTAAATTTTGTAGTAAAAGGAAAAAGACTTTCTTTGTGTGACTTTTAAAATAATGTGCAGAATTATATTATAAAGTTAGATTTACACGTTAAAGGCTTTTTAAAAAAAAATCTGTTGAAAGCTGCAAATGTTCCTTTATTGTAGAATATAATCAGGCAACTTTTCCCATATCTCAGGTTTAATGAGTGCTAGAATTGGAACAGGAATATTATATATTCTCCTTAATTTGCTTATCATTTGAAGCCTCATTATTGTGCTTTCAATTAGCAAGTTTCTAAGGTGCAATATCATCTTTTTAATGTCAAGCCCTGTCATAATCATCAAGGTTAACACTCATTAAGTACTAACAGTGTGCCAGGCTTAAACACTAATGATCTAAAATCCAATACTTTGTACATTTTTCAGCATATTAAATTTACATGATCATATTCCTCATGAAATGATACTTTTAATATTAAAATGGTTTCTAAAAAGAACAGAAGTAACTAATTCCTATTACCAGTTCTTTAATTTCAGCAGTATCTTTAGGATAGAAATTTCCCTATTGCTTTTTATGAAAAGAACAACAGACTATTCTAGTTTTCCACTAATCAGACAGCTTTGTAACCTTTAAATAAATCGCTTTATCTTCCTTGTCTGTGAAATGATCCCTTCATAGTTGCCAAAACTGTAAGGATAATTTTAGTGTTTTGACTTAAATCTAAATAATTTGGTTGCCAGGGATGAATAATAAAATACCCAAGTCAACTGGGAATTATGGAGATTTTAATTAATAGAGAGAGAGAAGGAATTAAGGAAAGGGGGGAGAGAGAGAGAGAGAGAGAGAGAGAGAGAGAGAGAGAGAGAGAGAGAGAGAGAGAGAGAGAGAGAGAGAGAGAGAGAGAATTAATTTAAACTGTTCTGGCTCAGGCTTAGCCAGGCAGCAGTTAAAGGCCTTGGCCAAAGTGGCCTCCCTGAGCCTAAGGGAAAGGGAGTCAGTCTTATCACTCACCATGAGACCGTCTCTAAGCTGGGTTCCAGTCCTCCACTGAACTCAATCTCCTGAACTGAGTTCAGAGTCATCTGACTAACTTTTTACCCCTCCTTTTAAAGAAATTTTCTCTTATGTCACCTCCCCTAAATTTTCACGTCTACCAATTACAGTAGACGCTTTTTTTCCAGGACTGCCCATTCTTAGTTCTCACCACTCTTTAGTTCTCACCTTCTCTGGTTAGATTATATCTTCTGAGTACTTCACACTTCTTTGTTAAGCTTGCCTTTTGTGAGTTACTTGACCTTTTTGTGATTAATTTAACCTTTATAGGTACTTAACACCTTTTTTGTATTAGATCTAAAAATAGACTTAGTTTAAGATTCTAGCTTCACCATAAGATATGAGTTAAGTACTTTCATTGTTCAAACAGGAGTTTACAACTTTTACCTTCCCCTAAAGTATGTTTAATTAGGGTGGAGTAATTTTAAAAGTTCCCAATACACTCCTGAATCTTGTTAGAGCAAGTATCTCCATTGTTACAATAAGGGAATAGCTAAATAAAATCTTCTAAAGTACAGCCTGAGTACTTTTTAAGATTCACAATTGCTTGATCTCCAAAGTCCCTTCCATCTCTTAGGATTCTATAAAAGTGTTTCATGGAAAGTAATCATATTCTCAAACATATTTCAGGTGCCTATAGTTTGAATACAAATACAAAGATTGGGATGTGGAGAGACTGCAGTTTGAATAAAGTTACATCCTTAAATATATTACTTTCAAAAGTTCCTTCATTGTGCTTTAATTCAATTTTACATAACAATTTTTTATTATAAACTATCCCATAGAATGCCTCTATGGCTAAATAACATGGTAGTTAAATAATATAATGTACAGAGACGAATAAATCTTTGAGAATAATTAGGAAAGTTTATTCTTCCAACTATGCTGTGTTAAGAGTGCTATATGCCTAGTTGAACTTGATACTTTGTGCTTTAAGCCCCTTAGAAGAAAAGTGATACATAAACATAATACTTATTTATTGCTGATAATTATCTATTAACCTTTGATCCAGTATATCCACTTTTTTTTCTAATAAACATTAACTCTTTGGATGAGATTGTACTAAGAGAATTAACACTGCTTTTTATGTTTAGGCGAAGCAATTGAGGTGCTTCCTTCAGGTTACAAGGGTTCTGACAATTGAGTCACCAGCACTAAAACCAATTAAGTTAGTGTATCTTCAAATACAAAACTTTTACTTTTTTTGTATCTATCTTCTGGATCACAGGCTTGTCTCATTCCATACAAATGGCTTAGGCTGGCATAGAGTGGACTAAAAGCCAAAAATAGCAGCCCATTAGCCCTTTGGGGCAAAGGAGTTAGAGAACCTGGTGGATATTGGAAGAATGGGGAAGTAGAGTATGAGTGGATATGAGATAACTAGATTAAAAGTGTGTTTTTATCTTTTCCATTTTTAAAAGTTCAAAGTGACTAGGATATTTGACCTGTTGATACAAGAGATGGATATAACAAGAAATAAGAGAGAATAATTTTTCCTCAAAGTGACCTTTATGTGCCCGTGCACTCTCTTGATCCACTAAATTTATATCCCCCATTTTCCTCCAAAATAAGGCCTGGATATGGGGGAACAAAGTCTTTTGTTTGTATACCTACAGACTAGAATGGGTTCACTTGTCTATCTAACAATACCAGATTCACTTGATAGGAGTTCTGGTTTCTATCCTAAGCAAGTGAACTTACCATTTCACATGGAGAGAAACAAGGCTTTGTGGCTGCCAGGATGACAGTGCATTATCAGCACTGCTTTCAGATGCTACCCCACCCCTCACAGTCAGTCAGTAAACATTTATTAAGTGCCTATAATGTGCCCAGTCACTGTCTTTAGCACCAGCCATACAAAAAAGGGTAAAAGGTGTTCCTCACCCTCAGTAGAACACATATCTAGTGGGAGAGAACATAAGCAAATATATACACAAACAAGTCAAATACAGGAAACAGGAAATAACTGAGAGAGAATGACATCAGAATTAAGAGAAGTTAGAAAAGGCTTCCTCTAGAAAATGGAATTTTAATTGGACCTTAAAGAAAGCCAGTAAAGTCAGTTGACAGAGATGAGGAGCAAGAACATTTCAGGCATGGAGGATAGCCAGAGAAAAATGCCCAGAGCTGAGAGATAGAGTATCTTGTTTGTGGAATCCAGGGAATGGTAGGAGCAGGGTAGGTTCTGGGCTTTGAATGCCCAGAACCTGGAGGAACTTGGGAGCCACTGAAGTTGACTGAGTAGAATGGTGACATGATTGGACCTGCACTTTGGGAAAATCACTTTAGTGGCTGAATGAAGGATGGATTGGAGTGGGGAGAGACTAGAGATAGGCAGTCTCCACAGCAGCTTATTGCAATAGTCCAGGCCCACCCCAGAGTAATGGAGGGGAGGATGCATATTTGAGAGGTAGAATTTGCAGACCGTAGTAATAGATTGGATATGGGGAGTGAGAGGTAGTAAGGAGTTGAGGATAACAACAAGGTTAGTTTAAGATATTTACTTGTGGGCAGAATAGATAGATATAAGAATCATTGACATAATTAAATTCATGGTAACTGGCACGATCACCAAATGAGGTATTGTAGAGGGAGAAAAACAGAGGGCCCAGAACAGAACCCTGAAAGACACCTATGGTTAACAGGCTTGATGTGGATGAAAAGATAGCAAAAGAGACTAAGAAGGAGCAGTCAAATAGGAGAGAACCAAAAGAGAGTGGTGTTCCAAAAATCCCGAGAGAAGAATATCAAGGAGGAGAGAGTTATCAACAGTGTCAAAGGCTACAGAGAGATCTGGAGAATGAGGAATGAGAAAAGGCCATTGGGTCTGACAACTATTAGAAGAGATCATTGGTAACTTTGGAGAGAGCAGTTTTGGTGGAATAATACGGTTGAAATCTAGAATTGAAAAGAGGTAAGAAGAGAATAGTAGGAAAATGGAAGCATCTATTACAGATGGTCTTTTTCAATAACTACAAAAGGCAGAAGAGATGTAGGACATGCCACCTTTAAGTGAAAACACATCACATTTCTTGCCACTTCTTGACAAGAAGGTTATACACTAAAATGGAAGAAGTTACTGACAGGAGCAAAGAGCTTCTACATCTCCTAGTCTAAGAAACTGCCTGCCAACTTTTTCCATGGCCTAATAAAGGCTATATGAAGCTACTAGATTTTCATATTTTAAAGTTCCTCTTTATATTGATAACATAACAAATGTGGAATACAACATTAGTTCATTATAATTTCAAGTAAAAGTTTCATCAGTACATGTAATTTTAAAAATCAGTTTGCTTAATTCTTTTAAATATACAAAATTTTAATTGACTATTTTACCATTGCCCTTATGCCTATTTCTACCTAATCGTATAATTCCTCAGATCACTAGTGTGTGTTAGTAGCTAACAAATTGTAATGTCATCAGATGAACTTAGATTTCCTTTAAAATTAGACTCTAAGGCCATTCTTCTAGTCATACCGCATGCTGTTAATTCAACTTTTTTCATTATAACTCTTGAAGGCAGATGAATAATTTAGGAAGATTTTCATCAACAAAAGATGACATAAAAAGGAGATTCTGTTTACTCATGAGGATTTGGTTTTTTTAAAACCACTATATTTCCTAAGCATTAAAATTAGATGAGATATTCTTTTGTACTTTGCAGATAATAATATCTTTCTGGAGAGCAATTCTTATGTTTGCTTCATTATATAAGTAGATTGTTATCTGCTCAAGAACAGAGATTATGTGTTGTTTCTTTTGTATGTCTGCCCAGAGCACTTTGTACTGTACTCTGTACACAGAGATTCATTAATTGTGTGTTGACTGATTAAACTGGCCAGTTGGTTAATTGAATTAAAGTAGTCTTTGAAAACTGATTTTATCCATTTGTTTTTCAAGTGCTAGATCCAAGTCTTTAGTTAGGTAATGATTTGCATCCCTTTAAATTATTTTTAAAAGATTAGATAGCAAGTGTTTGCTTTTTCTTTTTTGTGCTCCAGATATATGCTTCTGTTTGTCCTTTGACCCAAATTATACTTGCCCAACAGATATATGATATTAGGCATATGATGTTTTTCTCTGTGTAGTTATAAACTTGCTCATTGGTTTTATTTTAGTGTTCATTTCCTTTAGTCCATATCTTTTTCTTTGTCTTAGAGTAATGAGCTCCTGGAGGGCGTTTTGGGCAGCTACATGGTGCAGTGGATAGAGTATCAGGTGTCAAGTCAGAAAAATTCCTTTTTATGAGTTCAAACTTGATCTCAGACCCTTACTAGCTGTGTGACCCTGAGCAAGTCACTTAACATTGCCTCAGTTTCCTTATCTGTAGAAGGCACTGGAGAAGGAAATGGTAAGTCATTCAGTGAAAGCCAGTTTGGGAGTAAGAAAACACCAAATGGGATCACAAAGAGTCAAACATGACTGAAACAAACAATAGCAAAGGAAGACATTTTAATATAATGCCAAGCACAATGAAAGACTTAAGTGCATTTTGGTGGTGATAAAATGTTTGTAAGATGTTTGTCATATTATAAAGGTACAGTAAAGGCTATGGTCATAGTAGGCTTCAGGAACCATAGGTAATCCGTGTAGTAAAAGTTTATGATAAGGTAAATGCCATTGTTGCTTATAAAATAAAATTTTAATGTTAATATGAATTTTTCTCTTTTTCATCTAATTTATGCTGAATGAGAACAGTTTTTGGTTTCTCAGATTTAAATCAGTCAAATACACTAAAGTTATTTTAAGAAATTATTTCCAATATACTTTTACTTTTAGGTTGGTGATAGCATTGTTCACAAAGCAAGAGAAACCTTGGAACGAGCTATTAAACTGGTGAATGACACAAAGAAATGGGGTGCAAGAGTTGTATATGGTGATACTGACAGGTAATGATTTCCTAAAATAAGTCTTTTAAAGTGGTCATCTGTTTGAAATGATCTAAAGGTAGGTCTTCCTGAAAGGAGGGACCTATCAAAGTCCCTTCAGCCCTAACAAACCTGTGATAAGAATCAGCCCCTTTTGTAATTTGTCAAGGATTATTTTATCATGAGGCAAAATCGGACTAGTATGACTTAATTCATGACATGAAATTAATCTATGAAACTCAATCCTGAGCTGACCCCCCACTCATATTGAGTCATTAAAAATTTTAGACTGAATGAGTGATAGCAGAGAACACTTCCTGCCCTGCCTAATTAGTTAAAGAGATGTGAGGAGTGACACCAAAGTTACCCTCCAATTTTTCATAAATATTCAGAATACATTCTTATGGCAGTTTCAAGGTAATGCGAAGATATAACAAATCAGTAAGAAAAACACAAATCCCTGTATGAGTCATGTTTATTCAGATAATGGGTCGGAGTTTTTATGTTGTTTTTGTTAGTATAAAATAGACTCGATCATTTTGCAAATACAGCTTCCAGAGGAGTGATCTGTTGTCCTTCAATGCTTCTAGCCTTCATTTAGCAAAGCACATCCCTTGAATTGTTTTTCTAGAAATGGTAATATATTTACAATAATCATGTGCTGTATTAATGATGCTCTCTATGACCTTTAGACTCAGAAATTTTTCTGGAACCAATTACAAGTTTAATTACAAGTTTAACTCAAACACTCTGCACAGGGAAGAAGATGATTTTTTCTCCTCCAAGTTCAAGAAAAGCTTTCCAGCTGTTCTTGTAAATATTACCTAATTCTCTTTCTCTGTATCTGTCTCCTCCAAAATTCAGTCTCTTGGTCAGTTAGTAATTTTCTATAAATATTAAATGCCCATGAGAAGCTACTCTTTAAAAGAATCATTTTTTCATATGAATAATTCTCCTATTTTTTCTGTTTCTAAAATACATGTTCAGCTCAAAAAATATTTACTAAGCACCTATTTTGTGCAAGACTGATGCTGAGTCTTGGGAATACAGAGAGAGAAATGAAACAAGGCTGGTCCAAAATGAATTGACATTCTGCTGGTGAGAAAGCTACACTTTTTAAACTTGCCAACAGAGTAGCAACTAGAAATTTCTGCACCTAAGGCAAGCATTGCAAACCACATCCAGCACAAGGAACACAAAAGGTACTCTTAATAGAGGTATACAGTAGAACAGAGCTATCACCTCTTACATTCGCCAAGGAATTTTATTATATTTTATGTACTTTGTTAAATATTTCCTAATTGCATTTTAATTCAGGTCCTCATATTTAATACCCCTGACCTAGACTCTTTTTTTAAAATAATGTTTTTTACCTTTTCCCCCAAATTACATGTAAAAACAGTTTTAAAAATTTTTTCTTCAATTTTGTGTTTCAGATTCTCTCCTTTCTTCCAGTCATTACTCCCTCCTGCCCTTCCCCCCTCCCTGAGACAATAAGCAATCTGATATAGATTTTTACATGTGCAATCATATAAAATATTTTTCCATATTAGTCATTTTGTGGAAGAGATCCCCCCCCCAAAAAAAATGAAAATAAAATATAGTGTGTTTTGGTTTGCATTAAGACTTCTGTTTTTCCTCTGGCATTTTTCATCATGAGTCTCTAAGATTGTCTTGAATCACTATGTTGCTGAGGATAATCAGATTATTCAATTATTCAAAAAAATATTGCTGTTACTGTGTACAACATTCTGATTCTCCCAACTTTTTTTTTTCATTAGTTCATGTGAGTCTTTCCAGGTTTTCCCAACATCAGTGTGCTCATTATTTCTTATAGCACAATAGTATTCAATTACATCTTATCTAGGCTTTGGCAGAAAACCAGCAGTAGTCTCTGGATACTTATTCCATTTTTAGATAGCTCCAATTGTTGGATAACTCTAGTTGAACTCTAGATGAATCTCTCTTTCCCCTTACCCCTCCCACCATATCTTCTCTTCTCCAGGCTAAATGTCCCTAGTTCCTTCAAACTGTCCTTGTAAGGTATGGTCTTAAAGCCTTTTACCATCCTACTCATCTTTCTCTTTTACTCCTCCAATTTGTTGGTATCATTCCTCGCATGTGGTACCCAAAACTGTGAGGACATTATTCCAGAAGAGAGCTGACTAAGTAGAGTGGAACTAATACTTCCCCCACTGAAGGTCCTGTATTTCTGTTTTTGCTATCTAAATCCACATTAGTTTTGCTTGTGTTTTGTTGTTGTTGTTGTTGCTTTTTAATCTGGTATAATCCACAGATAAGGCAGCTAGGTGGCCTTGTGGATAGAGCACTGGCCTTGGAATCCAGGAAACTTCATTTTCCTGAATTCAAATCCTGCCATAAACACTTCCTAGCTGTGTGACCCAAGGCAAGTCACCTAACCCTGTTTGCCTCAGTTCGTCATCTATAAAATGACCTGCAGAAAGAAATGACAAACCGTTCCAGTATCTTTGCCAAGAAAACCCCAAAATGTGATCACAAAGAGGCAGATATGACTGAAATGACTGAACAGCAGCATCATGCTGACGTTTGTAGAGTTTACTTTAAACCCTGATTAGCAGTGCCATGTTATTCATCATCCTATACTTGTGAAATAGATTTGTTTTTTTCTGCTTTACATCAGAGGTTCTTAACTTTCTTGGGCATCTGCAGTAATCTGCAGTGAAGCCATGAACTTGGTTTTGGTTGAGTTTTTTAAAATATTTTATAACTATATTTTAATATGATTTGTTTCCTTTATAATCCTATATGTAATATTTTATTCACTTAAAAACATTATTTTCAGGTGTCTTTAAGCTTCACTAGACTACTGAATGGGTCCAGGACATAAACAAGTTAAGAACTCCTGCCTTACATTCATTTCTACTAAACTTTGCCCTGTTTGATGTGCCTCAATGGCCTGGCGTATGAAAGTAGTACTTTTGTATCTTGACTCTGTCGTGCACTTGGTAATTCTCCCTCCCACACTGTCATTTGCAGCAAGGGAGGGACAAAGCTGTGCAGTGAGATGACAAGAACAGCATATTTGGAATCAGGACCTACATTTGGAACTGACTCATAACATTTACTTATCTGTGACCTTGAGAGAGTCATTTATAACCTCTCTGAACTTCAATTTCTAATTCTGTAAAAATGAAAGGCTTTGTATTAAATTCCCAAGATTCCTTTCATCTATAAATCTATAAGATCATCTTTTATCCAAGTCATTGATAAAAAGGTTAAATAGATAAGACCAAAACACATATCCCACGACCACTCCCATAAAGACTTCTTTCCAAGTTGATCTCAGAACACTAATCACTATATTTTGGATCCAGACATTCAACAAAATTTCAAAACCATATACTTTTTAGTCCAGATCTATTTAGCCCAAATTCAAATAGAATCTGAAAATAGACTGCATATTAACTTAGACAGCCAGATACTAACATTATCTATGTTCTGTTGTATTTTTGCATGTTTCAGTAAATGTTACCCAATTACATTTTAATCTCTTTGGGCCTGCATGTTTGACATCTCTGGTTTAGCTCTCCATTTAGCTCTACAAAAGTAATATGAGACTTAACAGTTTCCAGATCTGCTAGTTTTAGAAAAACCTATCAAAAAAGGAAATGAGGTTAAACTTTCATGACCTATTCTTGAGGAAACCATGCTGACTTTTTTAATAACCACTTCCATTTCTAAGTGTTCACTAACTATCCTTTTATAATATGATGCAGTTTAGAATTTTGCCAGAATTTGACGTTAAAATCACAGATAAGTAGTTTGCAGATTCTATTTAACTTTCCCTTTTTTGCAAATTAGGACAATATTTTTCTTCTTCAGGCCTACAATACACTTTTTTAAGGAATGGATCAGAGGAATTTAGTGTTGGAGGAAACAGTTCATATATAGTTACTTCTCAATGATAAACCAATCTGGGATTTACTAATCCTAACTTCTGCCCCAATTCCCAGTATTTTTACCCTAGCAATCCATATATATTTATTGGTCAGAATTAGGTCCACGTTAAAAGAATACTTCATATCTTATATCATTTTATTATAGAGAAGGGAATAAGTACTAATTAAACACCTACTAGGTATCAGGCAAAATAAGAAGTACTTTAAAAATACTATATCATTTGATCCTTACAGTAACCCTGGGAGGTAGGTGTTTTGATTATCCTCATTTTATTTAAGGAAAATTAAGACAGATGGAGAATAAATAACTTGCCCAGTATCACTGTTTTCATCACTATTATTTAAATCTTAAGACATCCTAGAATTTAATACATTTCTTCCTCTTTTAATGTTTACAGTAGAAAAGTGATTGTCTTGAATCAAACATGCAATAAATTGGTAAAGAAAAAGCTTATACAGTAGAACAAAGAAATCATTGATAGGGTAAAAAGAAAGTTCAGTAAAAAAAAAATTTAATTTCTCTTTTCCTAAATCAGTTAACTTCATTTGGTTCCAAAACTACAGTCTTGGTCATAGGGGATACTTGGAAAAAATATGTCTTAACCACTTCAAATTCATCCCGACTGAATAAATACTTTTGATACTTAGCTGACCAATTCATTTTCAGCAGCAGCCACAAAGCGTTTTCACTTGGAAGGGATCTTAAGAGTTGAATTACTTCAACCCCTGTGTTATACAGCCAAGGAAGATGAAACTCAGAAAAAGAAAATGAATTGCCTAGGATCACAGACCTGGTAGTTGCAGCCCAGAAAAGTCCTCAGGGCTCTTAATTCTCAGTCCAGGATTCCTTGATGCCAGTCAAACTGCTACCACTTACCTTAGATGAAAGAAAGAATTGGGGAGAAGCCAAGACAAGTAATTTTTGAAGGTACATATCTGGTCAGAAAAGAAGAGAGCATGTTCCTTCACATCAAAAATTCCTTATTTTTATCACTGCTTCTCAGCTCTCATCTGGTAGTTTCTCTGAGCATCCTCTTTAGCATCATCAAATGGATGGGTAGGCAAGGCAGAATGGAGTGGTCTAAGCCAGCCCCATGTGCCCATGTCAAAGGGACAGTGATGGCCCCAGCCCCAGGGCAGCAGCCTGATATACCCCACAAAGAAGGGGCACTGAAGGGTACATGAGGGCATAGAAACAGGGGTAGCATCAGGAAAGATGAAAAGCAGCCAGACTGAGCTGAGAGACGGCTTCCCACAACAGTAAGCAGCTAAAACGGCTAGACTAGATCACCTTTCCAGTCAGTTAAAATGACCAGTTCTTATATGGATATGTTGGCGCTTGGTGAACTAGCACAACTTACCTGTTTCAAAGATATTACAGTGGATACAGCATGCTATAGAGTAGCTCATTTACAGAATTAGAAGAGACTTTATAGCATGATACTAAGATGCCTGGCACCTTACCAAAGCCTAGAAATAAGAACTAAAATGTCAAATGTGTCCTCTTTTTTTTAACTCTTACCTTCCGTCTTAGAATCAACACTGTGGGAGGCATCTGGGTAGCTCAGTGGATTGAGAGTCAGGCCTAGAGACAGGAGGTCCTGGGTTCAAATGTAGCCTCAGACACTTCCTAGCAGTGTGACCCTGGTGAAGACACTTACCCTCCATTGCCTAGTCCTTACCACTCTTCTGCCTTGAAGCCAGGACACAGTATTGATTCCAAGACAGCAGATAAGGGTTTAAAAAAATAAAGTGAAGAATTCAACTCAAGGTAATAACTTCTGGTCCCAAGGTTCTAAGGTAAAATCAAATCCTGACATCTCATTTTTTTACTTCCCTCCTAACCATTGCTTAACTAAAAGGTAGAACTCATCTAGTTCATTTTATCACAAAAAGGGCTATTTTGCTATTTGGATTCTAGCATTAGAATACTCTGATTAGTGAGAGATATCTATATCCGGAATGTTAAGCAATTAGCCCTGAAGCCTTGTTTTTTTTTAATGTCAGTTTCTACTGAGCTCACCTAGAAAGAATACTTGGCATTTTGCTTTGATACAATCTAGTTAATTATGCAGTGAAGTTTTACCCTTGAGCTTATCTTTGTAATTTACCACAAGCTTCCCAAGTCCACACCATAGACATGTGATACAGATGTGATAGAGAGAACAAAGTTCACTTCTATTTCTAATAGATTGCAATCAACCAAAACTAGAATTTTAGGCTAGCTATTCTGATTTCCCATTAGTAGTTTTTATCCATGATCTTGGACTCATACCTATTCATATTCCTATTCATTCCTATGCCCCATACTTAGTTATCCTTATCATTCTTGACTATGTATATCCAAAGACATAACTCTGTACTTCAAGATTCTCCAGTGACTTTTTTCCTGCTCTCATATTTGAACTGGCCTTTTGTGTGGGTGAAATAGAAACATTAGTTGACTCTGAAGATCTATAACCAAATAGCATACCACAAGCAGGCACCAAAGGAATGATAAAGCATATAGGAAAGAAACTAATAAAGAATAGAGATAATTAGAAGATCTGTTATCCAGGAATGTTGATTTCAAGATTTTTGATGTTACATCCTAATTATCTTATTTTATTTTAATTCCATTAGTATGTTTGTACTACTGAAAGGAGCCACTAAGGAGCAGTCGTTTAAAATTGGTCAAGAAATCGCTGAAGCTGTTACTGCTACCAACCCTAAGCCTGTAAAATTGAAGTTTGAAAAGGTAAAAAGAAATCTATTTTAATGCAACACTATTATTCACAAATGAACAACAGGATTTCTGATTTAATGCATCTAGTTTCAGAATATGTGTCTCTAAAATGTTAAAAAACCCTTTTAAAATTGATGATCTTACTATAGTTTTTCTCAGTGTTATTTCAGTGGGTTTTTTGTAGGCAAACATCTCATGATATAATACCGGAACTTAATGTGAATGTTACCCCCCAAAAATCTGTTGAGCTTAATAACATTTCATATTTCTATAACATCTTAAGGTTTATACAACACTGGGGAGAAAGTGCCACTTTCTGCTCTCAGAGACCAGACAAACTAGTAACACAAGTGATTACTTTATTGGACAACATATAAGTGCCATGTGCATGAGTAAAGATGTCCAAAAGAGTACAAACACATGGGAATCACAACCATTAGCAGACTGAGGGGATCAGGAAATACATCATAAAAGAGATGGAAAAGGGAGCCTGGGCCATGAGGGGTGAATAGGATTTCAGCAGCCCAAAATGGACTAAAATTATTACTGCTAGGAGATGGCCCGTGTAGCAAAAGATATACAGAAAGAAAATAAATTTACTAAAGGCAAGAAAGAACAGTGTATACTCCAGATAGACTATAGTTCTTATAGAGGAAGAATAGAAGATAAGACTATATAAGAATAGAAGATAAGATAATAAGAAGATAAGAAAGGGATCGAGTTTGGGCCAGGTTGTGAAGGAATAAGGAAAGGCCACACTGATGAATTTACTTGTTGTCAGTGACAACAAGTATAGGCACGTTCTTTGTGGTGGCAAAAAATTGGAAAATGAGGGGATGCCCTTTGATTGAGGAATGGCTGAACAGATTGTGGTATCTGTTGGTGATGGAATACTATTGTGCAAAAAGGAATAATAAAGTGGAGGAATTCCATGTGAACTAGACCAACCTCCAGGAACTGATGCAGAGTGAGAGGAGCAGAACCAGGAAAACGTTATACATAGAGACTGACAATCAAATGTAATAGACTTTTCTGCTAGCAACAATGCAGTGATCCAGGACAATTCGAAGGGACTTTCAAGAAAAAAACACTATCCACATCTAGAGGAAGAACTGTGAGAGTAGAAACACAGAAGAAAAACAACTGCTTGATCACATGGGTTGATGGGGATATGACTGGGGATATAGAGTCTAAATGATCACCCTGATGCAAATATTAATGATATGGAAATAGGTCTTGATCAGTAACACATATAAAACCCAGGGGAATTGTGTGTGGGCTATGGGAGAGGGAAGAGAAGAGGGGAGAGAAAGAACATGAATCGTGTAGCCATAGGTAAATAATCTGAATTAATTAATTAAATGAAATTTTAAAGAGAAACAATAAAATGAAAATTATAGTAAAAAAAGAAAAGAAAAACCCACTGAGTTTAACAATTATGTGGTTATTGTTGGCCTTTGAGAGAACAAATTTGCAGTATCATGATAGGTCAGATACCAGATTTCAAGGGACTTGAGTGTAGGTATTTGAGGAAATGGAGGTAGCAAGTATGGAGTATTTTTCAGACAAGTTAAAGTATGGAGAATGACAGCACAGTAGCTTGAAGACAGGGATACGGTTGAGGACCATATGGGATAGGGAAAGGAGTGGGTTGTTAAGAGAAAGCTATGTAGATTTGTAGGCAGAGACCAGGAGAGGAAAGGAGGGCAGGTGCTTAGGAGAGAAGATAGGACTTAGGTCCTATAGAAAGCCAAGGGGGATTAGATCAGGAGTACAGAATGTGTGAGTTAGCCTTGGTAAGGAGGAAAGTAATTCTGATACTTGAATCTGTCCTTTAAAATGTTTTGTTAACTGGTTTTTTCCAAGTATATCAGAGTAATCAGTGCCTTGCTTATTATCTTGTGAAATCTGATCTTCAGGTACTGTACTGTGCATGCATCTGACTATAACCCACATTCCTCAATTTATATAGGCTCATAGATTTAGAAATAGAAAGGGAACTCAGAGGTCATCTGATTAAACAGTCTCATTTTACTTGCCAGAGGTCATACAGGTTGTAGTTATTTGGTGGAAGAGAAACATTTCTTAAATCGATGATTTCTAGTGGGAAGAGAATAGTGTAAAAAGGCATTTTATTTTTCACTGCAGGTATATTTGCCCTGTGTCTTGCAAACAAAAAAAAGATATGTGGGTTACATGTATGAAACACTGGATCAAAAGGACCCGGTATTTGATGCAAAAGGAATTGAGACAGTGAGAAGAGATTCCTGCCCTGCTGTTTCTAAGGTAAACCCTGGCTATGTTCATCCTTCAAAGTTGATGTGGCAGAGCAGACTATAACATACAGTTTGTTTGTGAGAGCCAAACCATGGGTTGTGTTGTTCTCATTCATAAGTAGCAAGGAGATACTAGATTAGAATTATTCAGTAGGTAATCCAGTTTTCATTTTAGCTGTCAATTTCAATTTTTTCCCACACTTCATCTTTTTCTAGAGCAACTGAAGAATAGCAAACAATTTCATGATATTTCACTGTCCATTCTCTCATGAAAGTATGAATGAATAGTAAAATGTCTAAAAGCTTGCCAGAAGAAAGAGGTAAAGAAAAAGATGAGCCTAAAACATGCTCAAACAATTAATTGAGAGCTGGTTGTAATTTGCATTCAGCAAATTTAGCAACTACAAATCAGATTTCAGATTCCTCATTTTAAATCTTAATGTTTTTCCCCATCTTGCTTTGACTCTGAATACTGCTTGTAAGTCAAACTAAATTGGTCTAATAGAGCACAGTACTATCCAAACAGCAAGGTACATGAAAACATTAAATGCATGGTGAATTGTAAGCCATTTTCATTTGTTAAAATGTGTAGATGTGAGATACAATTCAATAGCTAGGTAGAGCTGATTTGCTAGAAGATACCTTAAATATCCGAGTTGGAAGGGAACCTTGGAAATCTTATCTAATCTAACCCCCCCTTTATTTAAAACTATCATATTTTCTTTCTCCTATCTAGACAGAACTTAATCTCAACATAAACCAACCCATACCTACTATGGATGTGCACATGTTTTCCAATAAATTACTATGCCCACATTTTTAATATTGACATTCCCAGAACATAATAATAAGATGCAGAATTTTCTACTTGTAACTACTGGTTTAAATCTCAACTGGATCTGGGAATAAAGGCTAGTATTATCTAGTAAGCTATTGTTCTGTGTGTAATAAATTCAGTTAGTTTCCAGCAGAAATATATCCAAGTCAGAAGTCTCCACCATAGCATTAATTTGCCAAAATTGCTAAAAGACCGAAGGCTGAATAGGAAATAGAATTTAGCATACTCCTTGCTCACCTTTTTATATCAGAGTAAAACGAATACAAAGATGCAAAGAAGAAGATTTGCAAATGTATGAAAGCAAGCATGGCTTCATATATCTCCATTACATTGACTCTTAGAAAAACCCAAGTTTCTCATTGTTTAGGCTCTGATTCTGATCACCCTGACATTCCATTCCAGGATTATTTTTACATGAAGTTTTGTCTTCATTTTGTCACCATGAAAAGGAAAAAGATTTTTGAAAATTCTAATGATTTTTAACAAAGATAGTATGCTTGACAGATTAAATAATGTGGTAACTTACTGAGAAGTTAAAATTATAATTGACATATTGTAGAAAGAACACGTTCTTAACCAAAAATATGAAATGTTGTCATAACACATTTATCTTCTTTTTAAGATACTTGAGCGTTCTATCAAGCTGCTATTTGAAACCAGAGATATAAGTCAAATTAAACAATATGTTCAACGACAATGTATTAAGCTTCTAGAAGGGAAGGCCAGCCTCCAGGATGTTATCTTTGCAAAAGAATACAGAGGGAGTTCCTCTTACAAACCTGGAGCATGTGTGCCAGCTCTTGAGCTTACAAGGTAAGGATCATATGTGGCAGGGGATAGAATAGACGTTTCCATTTGTCTCGGAAGACAGTCTCATCTACCATCTGAGTACAGTACCAAGGACTTCTCACAGGCCCTAAATAAATGATTAGAAATCTAGAGTTTAATGTTTCACTGCAAGTATCAAAAGTCCTTCAGAGTCCATAGATATAAGCAGAAATATCTTTTCACCCTTTAGCCCAAGTCACACACACACAAAAAGAAATGGCTCCCACTACCTTTACATTCACTTCCTTTGTAAGATCTGGGAAGGCCCAGCACAGGTGACCTATTTATTTTGTGGAAAAGAGTGTCACCCTTTTCAGGCCTGGGTTACTACTAGCAAATAGAGATGCCAAATTTGAACAGAAGTAATTTGTAGGCTAATGTAGAATCTGTTTCTTGTACGTGCTTCATACAGAAATAGCTTGACCATTTTTAAGCTTTCTCTGATGTATAAATCCTCTACCAAGGCCATTCAAGAAGGTTGCTCTGCTTTCTGGAATAAAAAGAAAAAAATACTTGACATGTGCAAAGCATTTTAAGGTATTCAGAGCAATTTAACTATATCATCTCATCAGAATCTTGCAACAAGCAAGTCAGAAAAGCCAAATTCTCTATTGGCATTTACCATTATGTTCATTGTATTTGTAATTTCTCATTACAGCATTTTCCATTGGCATTAACTGACATGTTTTGAGCCTATTCATACTGTAAACTTTGATTTCTTAATGGAGCTTTATCTATCAGTATTTGCTATTTCAAAATTAAGACATTTCAGTATGATTATAAGAAAACAGTTTTGATCTCAGAGATCACCATACTTTGAGAACCACTGACCTAGTCCAACCTTGTCATTTTACAAATAAAGAATCTGAAAATATAAAAAAGTGCCTTACCAAAGATCACAAAAGTAGCAATTGGCAAAGCCAAAATTTGAACTAAGCCTTCCAATTCATGACCAATGTGCTTTCTACTACATCATTGTTAGGCTTTAAAGAACACATAGGAATCCATTGCCAGAGAGGGCATTTTAGGACTAGAGAACATTGTGATAAAAGGCATCTATGGTAGTACAATTTTGCTGGAGCATATAAATTATCTGGAAGGAAGTAATATAAAGGATGATAAAGTGAGGCCTTCCTTGAATATTGAGCCAAAGAGTTTGAACAATATTCTATAGATATTAGGGAGCCATTGGAAGATTTTGAGCAAAGAAGCAATATGAACAATCTGTGCATAAGGAGTAAGTTCTAGTAAGAACTAAGTGATGTAAAGGAAGTAGCCCAAATTACTTCCAAGTTCATTGTGCAAATTCTTTGAAACAATTTATTTCTGACTTGAGAAGTAGAACCAGCAGAGGTTGAGATTTCTAGGATGCCACAGCTTCACATTTTGCCATGTTGCCCTTATTTAAATTCATTGTTTTTTGTGAGGTGGGTGTACACATTTGTGTATTCTTTGAAATAGGAAAATGCTTGCTTATGATCGACGTTCTGAGCCACGAGTGGGAGAACGGGTACCATATGTCATCGTGTATGGACTGCCAGGGATCCCTCTAATCCAGTTGGTAAGGCGGCCACTGGAGGTCCTACAAGACTCCAGCCTGAGGTTGAATGCAACCTATTATATTACAAAACAGATCCTTCCACCCCTGGCAAGAATATTCTCACTCATCGGTATTGATGTCTTCAGTTGGTACCATGAGTTACCAAGGGTAAGTGTGTCAGGTATTATTCATGTGATACTAGAGAAGTATTTCACTTTTAGAAGTTTTTCTAAAAAAACGAAAGTGATGCTGGCCCACGTGGGTTCTACAGAAGTTCTGGGCGGGCAGGGAGGGAAGCGCCAGGCCTGAGTGCGTGGGCGACTGGCAGCGTCAACATCACCATGCCAAAAGCACTAAAAGGGAAAGGTTCAGGACAGGAGAAAAAAGTTATCCATCCTTATAGCAGAAAAGCAGCTCAACTTAATTGAGACTCACAAACAAGAAAAAAAGGAAAAGTTGAAGAATGAAAAGGCTTTGCGTCTAAATTTATAGGTGAGAAACTGCAATGGTTTCAAAGTCACCTTGATCCTAACAAAAGAGAGTATTCAAAGAAAGATGCTTGTGAACTAGAGTTACTTACATCGGTTCAACAGTGAACTGGAACAGATTGAGTTGCTGAATAGCATCAAAGGCAGACAGGGAAGGAGGCACTTTTCTCGAGAAGCAATCATCAAACAGACAGTGGAACGCGAGCGGAACTTCTTTGAAGAATGCAGCATGGAGATTCCTGACATTGTAAATGTAAAACATCTGAGAACTTTCAGGGAATGGAATGGTGATCTTAAGAAACTGCCAAATATTAAGATGAGAAAATTTTGTGCTAATGATGGAGTTGAGTTTCTGACGAGGTTAAGAAGAGGAGGACTTAGGGGAAATAGAAAGCAAAGATGGGTCAGATGACTCTGATGAGGATATGCCGGAGGTGACCTAGTTCTAATTAATTTGACTGAGGGAGAAATAATTATACTAAAGAACTCTCAAGTATTGCTAGTAAATATTCTACTCATACAGATTTATAGAATCTTTCTTCTGTTCTGATCTGTAAAGTAATATTTTCTATATTGTTTTAAAAGAAATGCTTACTATTTTAATTTAAGCTATAAAAAAAGAACTGCATGCTCATGATCCTTTTACTTCAATGTATCAGGATAAAGAAAAAGGAACTGGCATATGAGCTGAGCTCTTTTTTATCACATAGAATATCAGAATTAGAAAGGATCATTAGGTTCTTCTAAATCCTACCCTTAACCATGCAGGAATCTCTTCTACAATATACCCTTTAAGTGGTCGTCCAGTCTGTGCTCAAAGATGACTAGTGAAGGAGTCAGTGGTTTCCAGAGTCAGCTGGAGCCTCTTGGGCTTACCTCTCATCGTTAGGAAGACTTTCCTTACATCAAGCTACTTCTGGTTCTGATTCTACCTTCTAGCTTAGCAGAGTGAGATTCATTCCTTTTTACCATGATAGTTCCTGAAAAATACTCCTGAAGTGATGTCCTTCCTCACATTTTTTCATTAGGTTTAAAAACTTGTTTCCTTAATATGCTTACTCACACTTCAGGAGCACTGCTCAGAGCTGGGCTCTACCAATGTCAAGACAAACCCACCCCTTTCATTATTATACCACCCTTCCTCCTTGTATTAGGAAGTAGAAAAAAGTCTGTTTTGTAGAAGGAAAACATTCATCACTGACATGTTAATTGTTGCCTTCATAATCAAAGAGAGTAGAAAAGTTAAGAAGAACCACTAGTATCTTGTTATATTAATTTCCCTTCTAGCCAAGTTAATCTTTCTACTAAGAGGGGCATAAGTGAATTTGGATTTTCTTCTCTTGGTGGTGTATGATTTTCTGATTTCCCGTCATAAAATATGATGCATGTTTCTGTAGCTAAAATGGTCTTAATATGTTAAAAAAAATCTATATTTACATTCTTTCCAAGGTTTGGAATAAGTTGACAGGTAGTATGCTTTTCTTCAGAACCAAAAGAAACGCTAACATTTGCTAGAAATATAAGGTTGTGCAGTGGTATAACTTACAACATACTTCTAATGTTTGTGTCATATATTCATAACAAAAAGTCAATTGTTTAGGGAAAGACAGGTTGAGAGATTATATTTTGTTGTCTATTAAAGCAATTTGTCAGTGTTTTAAAAATATTTATCCCTTATGAAGACTAAAAATAAAACTTATTTTTATATTAGTGGTAAAAAAAATGAAAGTGATGTTTATCAAAATTTATAGGAAAAGCAAAAGCAGATAAGGATCTTATAAACTTGTGGATTCTAATTATGTAGATTAAAACACTAACACACCCAAGTTGCTTAAAAAAGGGAAATGGGAATCTTCAACAAACCCCTTTCCAGGTTGCCTAGATGGTAGAATTTTTGTTAGAATAAAATATTCATTGAATAAGGTATCTGTACATAAAATGTTTATCTGTAGAAAATATGAATATGGGAAATCTTGGTCTTTAAAATGGGCAAAAGGTGTTTTATTCATTGTAATGGAATGGCAAAAGGCCCACATACAGCATAGGATTTTAGAAAAGTAAACTAAACATTATTTTGTGTACTCATTTAGAAGAACAAAATTTTAAACTTTCATAGCACTTAGTTAATATAACACACTAGATAATTTATCCTAGGACTACAGGGGAGATTTTTTATTTAACAAATAAGACTATGTCAATTATTCCAAGCCATTCAGCTTAGAGAGTGTTTGTGAATTGACCATACCCCTAATACTCAGGGCTCTATGAATCATTAATGTACATGAGCTTAGATTATTGGAAAGGGATGGAATAAAACAGGCTGATGACTAACCTGAATCCAAGATGGCAAACCTATGGCGCACATGCCAAAAAGGGCACATAGAGCCCTCTCTGTGGGCATGCCTGTAGTCATCTGCCAGAGTTCATTACTAGAAAACCAGAGGGACTCTAGGCAGAGCTGTTCTCCTCCCCCTCTTCACGTATACCTGAGGACATTCCTCACTTCCCTCACCCCTCTGCCCAGCAACCAATGTGATTGCTTTCTCCCTCCCCTATATAGGGGTGGAATGAGGGAGTACATGGCACTTGGTCTAGGGGGTGGGGCCCAGCACTCCATCTCTAAAAGGTTCACCATCACCAACCCAAATCACATTTGACTTCTATTAGTGCTTAGGTTTTCCACCTAAAATAATAACTATGAAAGTTTTGTTTGGGGTTGTGTGACAAGAAATTTGTGGCAGTCATCATCCATAATTTTACTAATCAGTAAAAGGATATGGATGATTGCTTCAATTCAGATTGCTATTCAATTGGATACTAATTTTCCAGCAATTTTTGTTTCAAGTTTCTCACCATCATTCATGTAGAACCAGATGTCATTTGTAAAATGGAGACCTAAAACTTTGATAAGAGACCTAAAATAGTAGTCAGAAGGATATGAAGTAATATTAGTCTAACAAACTTATTTTCAACCCTATGAAAAGTAAAAGCAATGTTAATGCTAATTGCAAGTAAACACAAAAATTATGACTTTGTTGAGTAATAACACAGTACTGGGAAATAAAGCTATTCTTTTAATAACACTAAGAAGTTTGTATTTCTGAAAAGGTAAATACAGATAGCTATAAAAAACAAGCAAAGGCTCTTTGGGATCCTCAATAAGTTGTTTTTTTTTTTAACCCTTACCTTCTGTCTTAGACTCAGTACTGTATCTTGGTTCTAAGGCAGAAGAGCAGTAAGAGCTAGGCAAATTGGGGGTTAAGTGACTTGCCTCGGGCCACACAGATAAGTGTTGGAGGTCATTTTTGAACCCAAGATCTTCCATCTCTGGGCTTGGCTCTCAATCCACTGAATAAAAGAGTGCAAAGGGATCCTGAGATCAAAAAGCTTAAGAACTGCTGATCTAGAGAATTATAGTCTCTGGAGATTTATAGAACTTGCTCTTAACAAAACTTTGGTAAACTGGTGACTAGTACTAGAACTATAGGTCTCTCTAATGAAACTGGTTGAGATGTATTCATTTCTGAATTTATCTATTTCCAGATCCAGAAAGTCACCACCTCTGCCCACAGTGAACATGAAGGCCGGAAAGGCACCATCTCACAATATTTCACTACCTTACACTGTCCTGTGTGTGATGAACTGACTCAGCATGGGATTTGTAGTAAATGTAGGAGCCAACCACAGCATGTGGCGATAGTACTTAATCAAGAAATTCGAGAGTGGGAACGTCAACAAGAACAGCTGGTAAAGGTAACAGATCCAGAATCTTAAATAAGCATATTCTTCCATAGCAGTAGAATAAACTCAGAAGCGCAACACTAAATGCTAAATGCTCCCAAGGAGCTTAAATTCTATATTGAATAAACAAGAACTTGGGATACATATACATAGAAAATTTGATACCAAATAGAGTAATTTTCGGTGGTAGGGCACATGTCTCATATAAAGGCATATGATCACATTGGAAAGATAGAATGGAAGAGGACATGAACATGACTTTAAAAAGTGTAATAAACAGGCAACTTTGTGTTTATGTTTGTGTTTGTGTTTATGGAATCTTCAAAGCTGGGCTAAAATATAAGTAGTAGTTTAGCCTATTTTATAATTAGCAACCATTCTCAGGAGAAAGAGAGTGGAATTAAATTAAGTCCTAGAACTTGGGCTGAAATTACACATAGCAGCATTAGAATATACTAACATTAAAGAAAAATATTTTTGCAACTACACCATAGCATCAAAAGAATCCAAGAAAAAAGATCTGATTGCCTTCTCTAACTCAGCATGTGCATTACTAGACAGTTTTCCTGAGGAATGACTTCAAGCAAAGATCAATCCAAAGTGCATAACTTGGAAAAATAACATCAATAATAGAAGACAACAACAAAAATTTTTGTTGTAAATTAGAATCTGATAGAAAACTATCAGAAATTTTAAATGTCTTCATATGGTATTTTACATTTAAGAGGTAGGATATTTTATGTAGGGTTTAGATTTGAAAAGTTGTACTTTAAAGCTTCCGTTATTTATACTACAAAGTGGATAAATTTTAATTACTCCAGAATATGATAGATTCATAAATACAAATATAGATTTCATATTTTTTTAATAGAAGCATTAGGGAAACACTGGTGTTTCTTGAGAGGGAAAATGACATGCTCAGAGACCTAGAATTTGGGAATATCAATTTGGCAGCTCTGGAGGTTGAATTGGAGGATAAAACACACAGACTCTTTGAGTAATTGTTTCAACAACAGAAGAACTCTACATAAAGTAGTTCTTGATAGGAAATGTGAATGAAGGAAAGTGAAAGTGTCTTTAAAATGAGCAAAATGTGTTGAATTTGTTGCAAAATAGCATGATGGCAGAGGATCCTAGGCAGCAGGAGTTTTGGAAAAGAAGACAATCTCTTTAATAACTTCCCATGGAGACCAATAAGGACACTATTAAAAGTAGTTCAGAAGAAAGATAATGATGACTTGGACTGGGGTGGTGGTCATGTGAGTAGAGAAGTTAGAAATGAAAAACACTATGGAGACAAAAGCATCAAGAATAAGCAACCACTTCCTATTTAAATACAAGGAGTTGGGGAGGAAGGGATAGTGATGAGACAGGAAAAGTCAAGGTTCCCTTCAGTCTTGTAAACCTGGATGAGTGGAAAGATATCAACAAAAATAGAGAAGTTAAGAAGTTAGAGAAAGAGGTGGAGCCTAGGGGAAAGAACTGCATTTTGGACATTTCTGAGTTTGAGATGCCTATGAGATAGATGTCCATAAGGTGATTTCCAGCTGGCAGTTTGTGATGCAGAACTAGGTCAGGAAGAACATGAAAGCTTGATGTGTAGATTTGGGAACCATTTGCTTAGAGATGATTGAACCCACTAGAGCTGATGAGATCACTAAAAAAGATTATAGAAAAAGAAGAGGGCCAAGATAATTCAGAGTTCATTCATGCATAGGAGATGGACATGGATAAGGATCCCAAAAAGCAGATTAAGAAGGAAGAGTCAGACAAGTGGGAGAAGCAAGAATAATCCCTAAAACCCAGGGAGGAGAGAACATTCAAGAGGAGGGAATGATTCATACTATCAGACACTGCAGATCAATAATGGAGGATGAAGACCCAGAAAAGACCATCAGACATCAGATAAGAATTCACTGGTAATCTCGGAGAAATTTCAGTCCTGTGGTCGGGCTAGAAACTAGACTGCAAGAAGTGAGAACCATGTGAAGAAGTGGTAGCAATGAGTGAAAACAGGTTTTTCCTAGGAATTTTACTAAGAAAGAGGAGAGGACTATATAATGTGCTATCTTGAGGTGGTGGCAGAGTTGTAGGTAGGGAAAGAGCTAAGAAAAGAGGAGAAACAAGCTCCTAGGCCAGATTGAATTAATAGTACAGGGAAAGTAGAAGAGCCACTCTTCCTCCAAGACTGAGCAAAGGAGAAGGAAGGGAGTTAGACAAGGGAGGGTAGGGAGAAGGTTAGGGAAAGGGGGAGGGAGGAGAAGGGGCTGTAGGTAAAGTGAATTCAACAGGGAAGGGAGCAGCACAGCCCTGAGGGATAGCAGGGGCCACCACCATTGTGGAAAATGACCCGTAGAGGGAAAGTGTAAGGATAATTTTAGGGTTGTGACCCAATCTAAATTAATTTTTGGTCTCCAGGGAATATCCCAAATAAAATACCCATGTCAGTTTTTAATTTATGGTGGTTTAATTAATATAGAGGGAAGGAATTAAGGAGAAGGGAGAGGGAAAAGGTGTAGGATTTCTCCCACCTGGCCTGTGCCAGGGAGAGTTCAAAGTCCTCCACCACGAGGTCTCTGAAGAAGATTAGTGGCTTTCTAAGAGGATAGTGTTTGGAAAGTAAAGGAGAAAGAATCGGCCTAAACTCCGAGAGAGCTCAGTGAAAATACCTCACCTGAACCAGGCTACTCAGCTTCCTCCAGTATGGTATCAAGGAAAACTCACCACTAACCCCGGACAATAGCAGCCTCTACTCAAGTTGCCGACACACTCAGCATGCTCCGCCAGCCACCTCTCTGCTGCCAAAAATTCCAGAGAGAGGAAGTGACGTGAAATATATAGACAGTTTTTACATCACTTTCCTACATCTTACAAAAGGAATAGTGTGGTTGGACTTTCCAAGGAAGAACATTAGAAACAGAATTGGGAAGCAGAAGCTTATAACCTATAACAACCTTATTTTTGTGACAAAATATAAGGCAAGGTCTTGTGCTACAGGAAGACTGGGGGGAGGTGCAGGGTAGGAAGCAGGTACATAAAGATGTCAGAGTATGTGGATAAGGACTTGAGTGGGAGGCCCAGCTGAGTTAGATAACCCAAATTTGTCATGGACCCATCGCTGTTGTTCTGTGACTTCCTTCAGCTGTCCATATGGAGAGGAGCAGAAAAGGGAGTGAAGGCCACCAAGGGGTAGGATTCAAAAAAGGATTTGTGGTGAGAGGACAAGCATGCACGAGTTGCAAGGGGTGAGAAGAGTATAAACTTGAACGGCTTAATTTATAGCTTCAGTGTTTGGGAAATGAGGCCAGGGCAAGGGCAATGGATTGGGAAGGCAGCAAGTAGCATAGAGTGATTGGAAGCTGTGAGGACTAAGATTGTTCTTTGGAAAGGCAAGATGGATGCAGGGAGAGATAGAAAAGGGAGGTTATGTCCAGATTTTCACATTTCTGCATCATGGAGGTCAAATATTTGTGGTGATATGGTCAAGTGTGTAACCACAGATGAAGGCTGTGGGCATTGAGGAGGTTTGATAAGTTGGGAAGCCAGAGCATTGGAGGGCACTTGAGATGTGACCGCAGCTGGTATTTGCCTGGAAATTCTGGGACACCTTTAGAAGAATGTGAAGTAAGGTTGAGTCAGGACCTCACAAGTGCTGTAATCAAATGCCATTGAGGCAGAGCTCCCTCACAGTGATATGTTCTAGAAAGCAACATTGTTTTTAATACCTACATAACCATTTGGTCTGTATAAGCTTTTGGTCCCTATAAGCTTTTCTTGATTTTAAGTTTACAATTCTTTGAAAATGTAAAAGCACTGTCACATGGACGTTTACATGTTTTTGTCTCACAGTAATCAGTCATTTTATGCCATGCCTTGTGGTATCTGCCCAGCTCTCAGTCAAAGTAGAATTGCAGTCTCGACAGACTCTACAATATGCCTTAAGTTCATATTCAATGAAATGCAAAACCAAATTTGGTTTTGCTAGAGGACTTTCTATCCCAAAGTACATTATAAAACAGTATCAGAATGAGCAGCCATAGAGCCTTAAACAAATATCCTTCTTGACTAGGAACAGTTCCCCTAAGAAGACTGGTGAAGATCAGAGGTAGCACAGGATCTCTTTCCAGTTCTTCTCACTTCCTGATCTTATCTGTAAAGACTGCGCGGGTAGGGTAGCCTTTGATACCATGGCTTTTGTTAGAATCCTCTTTCAGTGCTGAGTGCTACTTCTCATACCAGTGGAAATACCACTGAAAAACAATATTGGAAATAAAAAGCAAGCATGGCCAGAGGCCTTTAAAGGAGGAGGAATTCCTTTAAAAAGAGGACATTAAAATGTGTAGCTGCCCCTGGAATAGATTTGAGTTAGATTGTCAGCCTATGGTAGTAGCCACTTTAAAATATGAACTTTTTAAGTCTAAGTGCATCCTTTACTGGACTCTCCAGCAAGAATCTTAAAACTGAACATTCCATTGAATCCAGTGAAGCAGGTAACACCTTTTTAACTTATTTATCAAGGAAGCAGAGAGTTTAATTAAATCTTTATTGATTTGTTCTGGCCCCTGAGTGTAACAACATAGAGCTAGAGTACAGGAATTATGTATTTGGGAGTAAATTCGAGTCCCTAGGCAGTGTTCTAATGAGAGAAAAGGCTTTCTCATGGAACTGCCGTGCTCATATTTCCTACAGAACAGTGAAATGTTCTTGTCTTCGCAATCTTGCTTGTCATCAGCAAAACAAAGAAGGCTTGCTGCTGCTGCTGCTCCTGCTTTATGCCTTTCTATCAACTTGAAAGAAAGAGAATTCGGACTATTGGCAACTACGTATCACAAATTATTCAATTCTTTGCCATTGCAAAAAGCAGTACTATGAATATGTTTAAACATATACATTCTTTCCCTCTTTGATTTCCTAGGAGGATAGCCCTAATAATAGTATTGCTTGTCAAAGTATATGCACAGTTTAATAGCTTTGGGGGCGTAGTTCCAAATTGCTTTCCAGAATGGTTGAACTGAAAAACTACCTCTTCATAACCTTTGACCATTGATAAATTGATAAATCAATTGTGGAATAATGTAAATTTGATTCATGTAAATTTGACTCAGTTCCCTAAATATTTTAGAAATGAAAATCTTTATTAGAGAAACTTGATACAAAAATCCCCACTCCAGTTTCCTGCTTTTCTTCTGATTAATTCTGCATTGGTTTTTGTTAGTGCAAAGGCTTTTTAATTTTATATAATCAAAATTATCCATTTTACATCCCATGAACCTCTCTCTCTTATTTGGTAATAAAGTCTTTCCCTAGCCATTGATCTGATATTTCTTCTCTACTCCAGTAATTTACTTATAATATTACTCTTTATGTCAAAATCATGTACCTATTTTGAGCTTTTTTTAATGTGTAGTGTGAGAGCTTGGTCTGTATCTAATTTCTGTCTAATTTAAAACTTTCCAGTTTTCCCAACAGTTATCAGCAGTGAATTATTAAATAGTTTATTCTTTCCTCAATATCTGGGATCTTTGGGTTTATCCAACACTTAAGTTCTATTAATTTGCTTCTATATGTTGTGTATCTGATCTGTTCTGTTCCACTGGTCAACCTCTATTTCTTAGCAAATACCAAATTGTTTTGATGATTACAACTCTAGTGTAGTTTGATATCTAGCACATCTCCCTTCCATTTTTTGCCCATTGATTCCTTTGATATTCTTAACTTTTTTTTCTTCTCAGTGGATGTTAATTTTTTCTAGTTCTATGAAGTAACACTTTGGTGTTTGGTATGGCACTAAATGAGTTTAGGTAGTCATTTTTATTATATTAGTTTGATGTACCCATAAGCAATTAATTTCTTTTTTTAATTATAATTTATTTATTTAGAATATTTTTCCATGGTTACATGATTTGTGATTTTTCCCATCCCTCTTTCCCCTCTCCACTCCCGGAGCTGACAAATAGTTCCACTGGGTTATATCATTGTTCATAACCTATTTCCATATTGCTTATATTTGCAGAAGAGCGATCTTTTAATGTCAAAACCCCAGTCATATCCCCATCAAACCACATGTTCGATCATGTGTTTTTCTTCTGCATTTCTGTACCCACAGTTCTTTCTCTGGATGTGAATGTGGATATCTTTCTCATAAGTTCCTCTGGATTGTCCTGCTAGTAGAGAAGTCCATTACATTCGATTGTGCCACAGTGTATCAGTATGCTCTGTGTACAATGTTCTCCTGGTTCTGCTCCTTTCACTCTGCATCAATTCCTGGAGGTCGTTCCAATTCACATGGAATTCCTCCACTTTATTATTCCTTTGAGCACAATAGTATTCCATCACCAACATATACCACAATCTGTTCAGCCATTCCCCAATCAAAGGGCATCCTCTCATTTTCCAATTTTTTGCCACCACAAAGCACGTAGCTATGAATATTCTTGTACATGTCTTTCCATATCATCTCTTTGGGGTACAAACCCAGCAGTGGTATGACTGGGTCAAAGGGCAGGCATTCATTTAAAGCCCTTTGTGCATAATTCCAAATTAACCTCCAGAATGGTTGGACCAATTCACAGACTCCACCAGCAGTGTGTTAGTGTCCCAAGTTTGCCATATCCTCTCCAACATTGATCACTTTCCTTTGCTGCCATATTGGCCAGTCTACTAGATGTGAGTGTTACCTCAGAGTTGTTTTTATTTGCATTTCTGTAATCAGAAGGGATTTAGAACATTTTTTTCATGTGCTTTTTGACAGTTTTGATTTCGTCCTGTGAAAACTACCTATTCGTGTTCCTTGACCATTTGTTGATTGGGGAATTGCTTCATTTTTTTTGTAAATTTGACTTAGTTCCTTATATATTTGGGAAATTAAACTTTTATCAGAGATTTTTGTTATAAAAATGTTCTCCCAGTTTGTTTATTTCCTTCTAATTTTGGTTGCATTAGTTTTGTTTGTACAAAACCTTTTTAATTTGATGTAATCAAAATCATTCATTTTATATTTTGTAATGTTCTCTACCTCTTGCTGCTTAAATTCATTCTTTTCCCACAGATCTGACATATATACTATTCTATGTTCACCAAATTTATTCATGACTTTATTCCCTATATTTAAGTCATTTACCCATTTTGAATTTATCTTGGTATAGGGTGTGAGATGCTGATCTAATTAGACCTGATTTCTCCCATACTGTTTTCTAATTTTCCCAGCAGTTTTTGTCATATAGTGAGTTCTTGTCCCAAAAGCTGGGATCTTTAGGTTTATTGAACACTAACTTGCTGAGGTCATTTATCCCAAGTCTATTCCATTGATCCACCCTTCTGTCTCTTAGCCAGTACCATATTGTTTTGATAACCACTGCTTTATAGTACAGTTTAAGATCTGGTGTTGCTAGGCCCCCATCCTTCACGTTTTTTTCATTTCCCTTGATATTCTTTATATTTTGTTCTTCCAGATGAACTTTGTTATAGTTTTTTCTAATTCTATAAAAAAAGTTTTTTTGGCAATTTGATAGGTATGGCACTGAATAAGTAAATTGGGTAGGATTGTCATTTTTATTATATTAGCTTGTCCTATACATGAACAATTAATATGTTTCTGATTATTTAGATCTTGTTTTAATTGTGAAGTGTTTTGTAGTTGTGATCATATAATTCCTGCGTTTGTCTTCATAGATAGTTTTCCTAAATATTTTACATTGTCTAAAGTGATTTAAAATGGAGTTTCTCTTTCTAACGCCTCCTGCTGAATTTTGTTGGAAATATATAGAAATGCTGATAATTTATGTGGGTTTATTTTGTATCCTGAAACTTTGCTAAAGTTGTTAATTAAGTCAACTAAAAGGCTAGTGGAAAATTAACAACTTAAGCAATTAATTTTTGCAATTATTTTGATCTTTAAAATATTTTGTAATTATGTTCATATAGTTCCTGTATATGCCTTGGAATGTAGACTCCCAACTATTTTATACTGCCTTTTTTTTTTTAAACCCCTTACCTTTTGTCTTGATATATTCCAAGGCAGAAGAGTGGTAAGGGCTAGGCAATGGGGGTTAAGTGACTTGCCCAAGGTCACACAACGGGGAAGTGTCTAAGGCCTCTAGGCCTGGCTCTCAATCCACTGAGCTACCCAGCTGCCCACTGTCTGTAGTTATTTTCAATGGAATTTCTCTTTCTTCTCACTAGATTTTATTGGTAATATATAGAAATACTGATGATTTGTGTGAATTTATTGTATATTCTGCAACTTTGCTGAAGGAAGTTGTTTTAGTTAGGGCTCTCTAGATAAACCATCATGTCATCTGCAAAAAGTGATAGTTTTGTTTCCTCTTTTCCTATGTTTATTCCTTCAGTATCTTTTTCTTCTTGTCTTTTGCTATAGCTAGCAATTCTAGTACAACATTGAATAATAATGGTGATAATGAACAACCTCCTTTACCCCATATCTTACTGGAAAGGCTTCTAACTTATATCTGTTACAGAAAATGCTTATTCGTGGTTTTAGACAGATACTACTTATTTTAAGGAATGCCCTTTTTATTCCTGTGCTTTTCTAACTTTTTTTAATAGGAATCAGTGTTGTATTTTGCTAAAAGCTCTTTCAGCAAATGAAATAATCACATGATTTTTCTTATTGAAATAATCAATTATGAACATATTTTTCCTAATATTGAACCAGCTCTGCATTCCTGATATAAATCCAGGCTGGTGATAGTGTATTATCTTTGTGTGATACATTGATGTAATCTCTGTGTTAGCATTTTTTCTTTAATTTTTTTATCTATCAAAACTGTATCTATGTCATAGAAGGAGTTTAGCAGGGCCCCTATGTCTTGTTTGTTTATGAACTCTTCCCCTATCCATAGATCTGACAGATCATTTCTTCTCTGCTCTACTAATTTACTCATGGTGTTACTCTTTGTGTCAGTCATACATTCACTTGGAGCTTATCTTGGTATATAGTGTGAGATTTTAGTCTTTGCCTAAATTCTGCCAGATTACTTTCCAGTTTTCCCAACAATTATCAGATAGTAAGTTCTTACCCCAGTAGCTAGGTAATCAAACAGTAGGTATTACAGTAGGTAACCAAACACTGGGTAATGAGTATATACTGAAATTAATTGTCCTTTACTCTGTGGTACAATTAACTTAGAAATCGATTTTCTTTAGGAAACTTGCTGATGGCTTATTCAATTTTTTTTTATCAGATAGGATTACTTATGTATTCCATTTCCTCCTCTATTGATATGAAAAGTTTATGTTTTTATGACTTTTCATTCATTTCATTTAGATTGACAGTTTTATTGGCATATAATTAAGTAAAATGGTTTCTAATCTTTGCCTTTATTCTTTATTAGTTATGGATTTGCCTTTTTCATTTTTGATATTAGCAATTTGGTTTGTATTTTTTTAATCAAATTAGCCAGTGGTTTAACTATTTTATTGTTGTGTTTTGGGTTTTTTTAGTTGAGTGTTAGCATGTATGTATGTTTTAAGTTTCAATGTGGCTAATCTTCTTTGATTTTTAACATTTCTAATTTGATGTTTAGAGGTTTTTAATTGCTAGTTTTCTAGGTATTTTTAGTTGTATTTCTTATTTGTCAGTCTGTTTTGTTTTGTTTTTTTTATTGATGATTACTTATAGAAATATAATTTTCCACTAGGTACTGCTTTGGCAGGATCCAACACATTTTTCTCATGTTGGATCATTATTGTCATTATCTCTATTTGAATTATTGATTTTTTTCCTATTTTTTTCTTTGACCTCATTCTTTCTTTAGGACTAGGTTATGTAGTTTCTAATTAATATAGTGCTTACTCTATGCCTGGAACCATGCTGAGTCCTTTATAGTTACCTCATTCAATGTTCAAAATGACCCTGGGAGGTAGGTGCTATATTATTCCCACTTCAAAAATAATGAAATTGAGACAAATAAAAGTTAAGTCACTTGCCCAGGGTCACCACTATTAAGAGTCTGAGGCTAGATTTTAAGTTTGGTCTTGTATAGTACTGTATCACCTAGCTTCCTTGTTATTGTTATCTATGTTTCAAGGACCTTTCATTAAAAATATTAACTGCATACACATACTGCCTTTTGGTCCTAAAAAAGATACATTTAATTCTTCTGCATTTCTACATTTATTTGTGAGATTTTTGTATCCAAATACATAGTCAGATTTTGTAGAGACACTAGGCACATCTGAGAAAAGGATATACCCCTTTTATTCCCATTCAATATTCTTCAGAAATCTAGCATATTCAACTTTTCTAAAATTCTATCTTCTCTCAACTTCTTTATCATATGATTAGATTTATTTAGGTCTGAAAGGGAGAAATTGAAGTCCTGAACTAGTATAATTTTACTATTTCCTTCTACAACTCATGTAACTTTTCCTATAAGAATTTAGATGCTATGCCATTTGGCACATATATTTTAAGTATTGTTGTCTATGGTACCTTTTAGCAAAATGTAGTTATCTCTTTTAATTTGATTTTTTTGGTTACACTTTATCTGAGTTTATGAATGCCATCCTTATAATAGATTCAAATCTACCCCCCTTATATTTTATTTTTGATTCATATAAAAAATATGAATATTTTTCTGTTTCAAGTATGTTTCTTATAAACAACACATTGTTAAATTCTGGTTTCTAATCCATTCTACTGTTCTCTTCCATTTTATTGGTGAGTTCATTCCATTCACATTCAGTTATGATAGCTAAGAGAGGGTATTTCCCTCCATCCTATTTTCTTTATCACCCTATGAGTTTGATGTGCTTCTGACCACTGCCACCCTTAAATCTGCCTTCCCTCTTAATCCCACCTCCTTTTCACAACCCCATACTCTCTTTCCCTGTTGGGTAAGGTGAGTTTCTGTACCCCACTGTGTAGATGACCTTCTGTCTAATTAGACTCCCTCTATGAGCCCTTCAGAGTTATGGCAAACAGTTTTTAATTTTATTTAGTCCTTGATTTCTCCCTTATATTTATGCTTCTCTTTAGTCCTGAGTTTGAATGTCTTTGTTCTGTTAAGGTCTGATCTTTTCATCAGGAATCCTTACCAGTCTTCAATATTATTAATATGTCTTCTTTTCCCCTCAGTTTTGCTGGATAGATTAATCTTGACTATAATCCTTTTGCTTTCAAATCCTTTTGCTATCCAAAGCCTTCCATTCCTTGATAGTAGTGGCTGCTAAATATTGTGTAATTCTGGTTGTGGTTTCTCAGTGTTTGAATTATTTCTTTCTGGCTGCTTACAGTATATTTTCCTTTACTTGAGAGTTCTGGATTTTGGCCACAGTATTCTATTTTCAGATACACTGAAACTTGAATACTAATACCAGTTCTGCAACAAAAAAAAAATAGTTGTGTGATGTAGGGCAAATCCTATAACTTCACTGGATTTCAGATTCTAAATCTGTAAAAATGTTCTAGCTTCCTTTTAGGTCACAGCTCAAATCCCAACTTCTTCAAGAGGCCTTTTCCACCTTGTCTCATTCCCCTCCACTCCCCACAATTGCTATTTAAGTCATTGGTTCTGAAAAATCTTTCACCAGATGTATGGAAAAATGTATTTGTCCATTCACTGATGCTCTGTAAACAGCAATCCCTTTGAAAGCTTTCAGAACAATGAATATTTCAGATAACCAGAAATTTTACTTTATGAGCCTATTAATACATGTAAGAATTTTCAGCCTTCTCATATTCAACTTAAACCCTGGGGAGACTTGATTTAGTGGCCCCAGCCAAAGCAGACATTGAAGAGCATTTCCAAAAGAGACTAGTTTCATTACTAGAGATATTCATAAAGGAATTCTCTAACAAAGAGGACTTGAGAACTTCAGTTTTCTGATGTTGTTTCATAAGTAATAGTTAACTACCTCATGTCAAATATGTTTAAAATGCCAAATTCATGATCCAACCATTCTGGAGAACAATTTGGAATTGTGCCCAAAGGACTTTAAATGAATGCCTGCCCTTTGACCCAGCTTTATGCCACTGCTGAGCTTGTACTCCAAAGAGATAATAGGGAAAAAGACTTGTACAAGAATATTTGTAGCTGCGCTATTTGTGGTGTCAAAAAATTGGAAAATGAGGGGATGCCCTTCAATTGGGGAATGACTGAATAAATTGTGCTATCTGATGGTGATGGAATACTATTGTGCTGAAAGGAATGATGAACTGGAGGAATTCCATGTGAACTGGAACAACCTCCAAAAATTGATGCAGAGTGAAAGGAGCAGAACCAGGAGAACTGACACGCTGTGGTACAATCGAATATAATGGTCTTCTCTACTAGCAGCAATGCAATGATCCGGGACACTTCTGAGAGACCTATGATAACACTATCCACATTCAGAGAAAGAACTGTGGGAATAGAAATGCAGAAGAAAAATATATGATTGATCACATGGGGATATGATCACTCAATTGCAATTGTGAATAACATGGAAATAGGTTTTGAACAATGATACACATATAACCCAGTACAATTACTTATCAACTCCAGGATGGGAAAGGGAGGAGGGAAGAGAAAAAACTTGAATCATGAAACCATGGAAAAACATTCTAAACTAATTAAATAAATGAAAAATGAGAAAAATAAAATACCAAATTCAACCTTTAAAAAAAAGTGTAGCTCAGTGAACTACATTTGCTTATAGAAATTCTTTAGTTTTTCAGTTAGCATCAGTTCATAAATAAAGATGCTCTTCAATATTTTCACTCTCTTAAGAAAAATGGCCTAGCACTAGACAATGTTGTTACCAAATTGCTAAAGTTAAATCCATCAAGGGTCGAGTGCATCTATATTAAGTATCTGCTGTCTACCAGGCACTCTGCTGGATACTAAAGATACAAAGACAAGAATGAAATCAATCCTCCCTTCAACAAGTTTACATTGTAGAGGAGGAAACAATATATACACTTAACAAGGTAATTTTTGGAGAGGAGGCACAACAAAAAGCCAACTTCCCAAAGAGAAAAACATGTGAACTGAGAGAACAAGGTACACTGAAGGGGAATTCATTCCAGGCCTGGGGAGAGAGAAGATAGATCATAGAGACGAGATGAGAACATGTCATGGGTAAGGAACAGCAGGAAAGCCAGTTTAGTTGAACCAAGCTTATGTGAAGGGGAAATTGGTTAGAGTCCACATTCTCTCTTTGTGTTTACATTCTGTAAACTACAAAAGTAGAAAGCAGTTTACCTGTTGGTTAATCATTTTTAGCAAACGTACGCTGAGAGGTGGAAGCATTTTGGGCAGAATAAATGTCAGTGGTTTTTTTAATGCTGTGGTAGTACGATAATTTGAAGATTGTGAATCTAGAAAGGTGATCAGTTAAGTCTTTATACGATGGACATTCTTTAACATGGTTGAGGCTACATCGTTTCTTCTGGTATATCGACTTTTCTTATCCATCCCTTGGCTTATTCACATTGTATAAAAATCCCCATTCACTTTTTGAAGCACGTCTTTTTTTCTGCCACCTTGTAAAATACCCGCTGCGGTACCCCCTGCGGTAACCCCTGCACCCTCTGCTGTTCTTGGACAGCCGGCGTGCATTTTGCTTGTTTACGCTCTCCTCTCAGACTGCTACAGCGTGTCTGCGTGCGGTGACGCCGCAGCGGTGACGTAGTATGTGGGTAGCGCTCAAGACAAGTAGGATGTAGACCGCTCCTTGGCAGAATGCCCTCTTCTGTGGCTGGCTTGCTTTCAGTACGGCACAGGCTGCTGCCTTTGGGGCTGCTTGGGTAGAGCAGACTGCAGAGATGCTCGGGGGGCAATGGGGGGGGTCCCTTTCTGGCTAGCTGGCTCTCCTTCCCTGTGGGTGCCTGCAGGCCATCCTGGCTTCTGCCTCTCCCCTGGTCTTTGTTTCTGGGCTGAGCAGCCTTGCTTTGACAGCATTTGCCAGACAACAAGAGGTTGCTCTTATTTCTGGTTTTACAGAACTGAAATGACTGAGATGAAATGTTTTGGCTTCCCATTTGTAGTCTTATTGCTGGTAGAGTTCCGCAAAGGTGTGGTAAGAACTATGAGGCCACATACACAAAGGGAGAGCCATGGAGAAACATGTGAAAGGTGGTAGGTATGGCGTGAGAAGTCATTCCTCCTCCTCCTCTCTTGTATGGGACATTGGAGAGACAGAAAATGATCAGGGAGCCCCTCCACGCTGCGTTCTGTAAAGTTGGACTCACGCCTTTCCTGTTCCCTTCCAACTCTCAATCTGTTCTCTTCTGTCCTGTGAGTATAGAGGCTTTCGCAGGGTACACGAGTAGGAAGGCTTCCAGACAGGCAGATCTTGCCCTTTTATTTTATAGACGAGGACTATGAATTTAGGTCTTCAACATGCCCAGGATTTGAATTTTTTAATCCTGCCATCTCGGGTGTAAATTGTGCTCACTTTGCTGAGGGACAGACATAGAATGTTCAAACTGAAGTCATTCAGCAAACATTTATAAGTGCTTACCATGTACCAGGGATACCCCCCAAAAAAGAGGCAAAAAACACAGTTCCAGCCTCCAAGGAGCTCACTCTCTAACAGGGAAGTAGTCCTAATAGCCAAACAACCCTCAGGGAACTTGGCATGAAAATATACAATGACTGAGTGAGTGCTTGTCGCCTTCACCCACTTGTGACATTGAATGGTTTTATCATGGGAGGATTCTGCTGTATGAAAGGAATATTACTACGTAGAAGTTCTCATTTCTACTTGGGTCAGGAACAAATTGACTCGAGGAAATGTTGGCCTCTAAATTTCAGGGACCCCCATGACCAGGTCTGGGGCAGGATTCCGGGTGCATTACGTGCCCCAAGTTGCATGACAGCAACAGGCTTTAGGATGGAAACTTCCTGGATTTCACATTTAGAAGTCTGTGTATTTAAGCTGTTCTTCTTTACATGGATTTTCCTCACTTTCAGATATGCAAGAACTGTACAGGCTGCTGTGACCGACAGATCCAGTGTGTTTCACTGAACTGCCCGATACTTTTCAAACTCTCCAGAGTGAGTCGAGAATTGTCCAAGGCGCCATATCTCCGCCAATTGCTAGACCAATTTTAAACAATCAATGTTACAGGATTCCAGGTGCTAATTTTTTCATTGTTTACCACTGAGCTGTTATGCATGGTGCTTTTCCAACTTTCATCAAGTCAAGGACTTGTCATTGTCTGAAGAATACAAAGCCCTTTATGCTAAAGATTATACTTGTGGATCTCTGAATAGCTCATTTCTTAAGATGTATAAATTCCTCCTTCTTTCACCTTTTTAACATTCTGTTTTATAATGCAGATGTTGAATTAGCTCCAGTATGTTTATGTAACATCTTGTAAATCCATTGACTATGTCATGTTTACTTCCTTGTGGAAGGAGCACTGAAAACCTCTTTAAAGAAAAACCATTAGTGTGTTTTCCTTGAAATGTCAGTATCAAAACATGTGTTACCTATAGATATATAATCCATTCACTTTATAATTTTGACTGCGAAATATTTTGTAAATACACTTTTTTACTTTTCAAACAACTGAGTAAAGATAATGTGCAATGAATTTTATACAGATAATTTTAAAGTTGTTTGGTATATTTCCTCTAGGTTTTGCTCGACTCAAAGTAGATTTGTTATTTTGATCAAACTGTGCAAACAATAGTACCATGTGTAGCATTTTGAAACATTATTTTCTAAAAATTGCTGTCTTGCTTTAGCTATTAATGGGGCATTGTGAGGAACTGTGCAAAGACATTTTTGTTACAAACCTGTGGGCCTGTTGCAATACTTTAAATATAAGAAATTTTATTCCATTTTTGCTTGTTTTGTATAGACATTTCTATTGCTTCTAAATATGCTTAAAATATTTTCTTTCCTTATGTACAGTACAGTTAATCTTATTTGCCATCATCTTGAACATAAAATGTGTATTTAGAATATTTGTATAACTGTATAAAATGGAAAAAGGAATTATGTGGTCAGTGCATCGTTTTCTAAACTGGAAATCATTTTGTTTTAAAAGTTAATAATGGAAACCATATTAAAATTGAATAAAATATGGAATGTAGTCATGTGATTTTTAAGCTGGCAGTACGTGGTATTTGTGAATTTTTAAATCTTAAAGTGGCTCGATTTTATCCCTTTAATCACAAAATATGAAAGTTGGAAGAGACCTCAGTGGTCATCTAGAACAACCCATAAACAAAGGACTCAGTAATGACTCAGCATACCTGTCATGTGGTCCTCCAGCTTCTGCTTGAAGATTTCCAACAAAGGAACCCACAACCTCTCCAGGCAGACCTTCCATTTTTTATAGCTCTTATTAGGAAATTAGGAACTTTTCACTGACACCAATTTTTTGAAAGAAGAAAAACTTGATATATCTTACACTATGGGCAACTTGAGTTTTATTTATTCTGGTCACAAATTTTTTTTTAGTTGGTGAAAGTTGCTGTAGAAAAAAATTTTTGCAACCTAGTTCTTTAAGAGTGTTCCTCAGTACTGAGTTAATAGGCTAATGAACCATGGCTTCATGATACATGAAAGAACAAATAATCATAATGCAACAGCTACTGGTTTTGTCCCAAATAGGGCCCAACTAGACTCTAAGGCTCAGGCTGAAGATAAATATAAGTATACCTTCATTTTCCTTTGAAAGTCCTGGTTGGCCTTTAGTAATAGGCCAAGTACTCCAGTGTGCCTTGCAAAATGCTGCTTGGCAAAACCATATCTATTAACTAAATACACTCTAATACTGAATTCTACCCTGATGTCTTAGAAAAACTATTGTACAGTCTATTCGGGATCAGCAGACATTTAAAATCATAACTAACCCCAATCGTTGTGCTCCACAAAGGACAGAATTCAAAGTGAGACATTTAATAAAATGGCATGGCAAAATGACAAAACGTCCCCCATCCACACAGAGACATGTTCTCCCACAGGTTGGCACACCACTGAAGGCATAAACCTAAGCCCCTGGGTCCAGAGATAAGTGTCAAAAGGCACACACAACAGGAAATGCCTGTGTCCAAAAAACTTGCATGGCCAAGTCATCTTACGGCTCCAGTGCTTCCAAGATCCGGCTGCCCTTTAATGAATGCTAGCATCTCCTCTCAGCTGTCACTCTTTGCAAATATTTTCAGTTGTAATACGGCTTCTTCCCCATAGGAGAAGAGAGTCTGTCAGCTCTCCGGAATAATAGACTCCAGGGTTATCTTTGGCTCTTTTATTTGATGCAAACCCCAGCAGCTAGCTACTTAGAAAAACCCTTCCGCCTTTAAAATCGATCTTTTAAACGCTTTCTCTTGTGATGTCCCTCAATCTAAATTCTTACCCGACTTAAATGCCTTTTAACCCATCATCTCCATAGATTGCTAACCTGAGACCCTTTCAGATAACCTTGAGATTCCCACTTTGCAAAATCACAAAGGATTTGAGAAGAGTTTGGGGTAGGAATAGATCTTTCAATCCTGCATAATATTCCCAGTTGCAATGTAACTAAGCTGTACTAGCCAACCCAAAGACCTATCCCACAGGCTTGCAACAAAACCAGACCTCCCCCCCCCCCCCCCATTCTAGTACATGGAGGTCTGGGCACCAGGCTCCGAGCCCAATGTCCACAGATTTCTGCAGGACAGAAGAACAGAGGGAACATGGGAGGACACATATCTAGCCTGTACCCCTCCTTCCAGAGCCAGAAATCACCCCATATACCTGCACACACGCACAACAGCAGCTTCATAGAGTCAAGGAAGAGGACAGGACAAGCCCGAAGGGGGCAGGGAGTGCTATGCATGGCCCCCCACCAAGGCTGAGAGACAGGGCTGAGCATCCAGCTGAATGACTGATTAAGAAAACAAACACACGAAATTGAAAGAAAATCTAGAGGTTGAAAAGCAAGAAACATTAAAAGAAAATATGCTTACCACCACACAAAGTTATCATTCTCAAAGCCAGGATGTGCCGAGACAACGAAAGATCATCGGACCCCCAGAAGAACCTGACAAAACAAAAAACCTGAATACCGCGAGGCTAGAAATAGTACAAGCCTTCTGACTACAAAAAATGAAATACTAATTGAAAGAATTCATAGATCGCCTCCTGGAAAAAAAGAAGCTGTAAAAGATGTAGTTCAGAAACCTGGTGGACTCCTCAATGAATCCCCAAGACGGAGTTGGGGAGCCTTTCCATCCAAACTCCTTACCCTTCATGTTCCCAGCCTATGCCCCATTTCAGATTGATTCAGATTCAGGATTGAAACTGTCCTTGTTTTGATTTGGTTAAAATCTACTTGAATAATTAGGATAATTGGTTTTCCAAATTGATTGTTCCCATTGGCTAGCTTTGGGATAAGATTTTACTTCTCAAATAACCAGCCAATGGTGAATGGGGGGGCCTGGGGAGGACCATCTTTGCATCAGGGACTAGGATAAAAAGAGCCTGCCTGCTCCTATTCGTTGTACTTGCTGGACTGGCCGTAGCCCTTGTAGCTCTGGTTCATGAGTACCTGTTCTTCCAAGTTCAAGATTCTTTTGAGCAGGTGGTCGTTCTCTCAAAAACCAATGCTATAAACTCCAAGCCACATAGTGGTTAAATTTAACAGTTCAATTCAGAAACAAGTTATGAAAGCAATCCAGAGAAAGACCTTTAAATACAAAGGATTGGAAATTCAAATAGTACTGAAAACGCAAGAGGGAATAGAATAAATATAGAATAAAATATATTCTGAAGAGATGCAGTGCAGGGTGAATTACCCTGAAAATGTGAGCTCAACCATAAATCAAAAAAAAAAGATCAAGGACACATGTAATACCCAGTGGAATTGCGGGTCAGCAATGGGAAGGGAGGGGGGGGAGGGAGGGAAAGAATATGATTTTTGTAACCAAGGAATAATGTTTGAAATTGACCAAATAAAGTAAAATAAAAAAGAAGGATGTTCAGTAATAAAAACAAGCTTAAAATATTCCTGGAAAGAAAACAAATCTAAAGAGATTATTTGCTTCTCAACCACCAGAAATGGCAGAAATGCAGGGGGGCAGGGGGGAAGCAGCAGCAAGAGTGACAGCAGAGAGGCCAGAGATTGCTTTCTAAATGTACCTGAAGAGATAGGGGTGAAGGTGGAAGACAAGTAGAAGTATGAGTGAAGAGACAGGCCTAGAGCATTTTAAGCAAATCTTGGCCATCCCATGGCCACTGGTGAAGCAATATGGTTTCTTTTTTTGGGTGGGGGACTGAGTCAGAAAGTGGGATGGAGCACAAGAGGGAGGGGAATGTGGGATGTGTTCAGTCAAACCGAAGCCAGGCATTGGAGGGAAATTGATCCTTGTGGTCTCTCAGGAAGAGAAGAACCTGCAGGAGAGGGGGTAAGGGGACCAAAAGACAAACAGGGAGAACGAGGGAATCCTTGTTTTCCTGGTAGGAGAGGTTCCACTGATGAATGCTCCTATAGGTGAAAAGAAATATGTTGTCTGGGAGATCTGGTGGACATTTTTCAAAATAATGAATAGGACTGTTCAAAGAAGAGGAGAGGAAGCTTGACTGAGGAGGAAAAGAGGGGTGAAGAATTAACCAAAAGGAATTAATGAGCGAACTTCAGAGAGAAACCAGGTAAAACCATCAGAGTGAGGGGAAGAAAGCCAAAGGGAATGGAGCCACCTTAAAAAAAAGAATAAGCTAAAGTAAACTGAAGAGATATCACATTGTGCTTACCCTTGGAAGAAGGGGAAGAAAATCTTAATTTAAAAAAAATAGAGAAAAATGAAGGATAATATAATCTAATTCATAATTTTAAATATGAATGGACTGAATAATCTTAATAAAATTAGAGTACAAATTTGATTATTTTTAAACTATCCCTACAATCTGTTGCTTATAAGAAAAAATTAAAAAACAAAGGCATATACAAAATAAAAATTTATTGTACATCAAATAAATCCCAAAAAAGACAGGAATGGTAATCATGCTAAAAACAAAAAAGGATAAAAATGGAAATTTTAGTATGTTGGAAAAACCAATATCCATAATATTATTAATAATATCCAAAATCTTAGCATCCAATTTCATAAGGGAAACATTAACTGAGTCACAGGAAGACAGAAAAAGTAATATAATTGCAACAGGAGACTTCAATATCCATCCTTCAGTTTTAGATAATCTATCAGATAAACCAAATGCAATATGTGGAAGTAACAATCTATAGAAGAAAAGAGCTGAAAGATGTAATAACATCTTCTAAGTGAAACTACAAAAGATTTGTGTGTGTGTGTGTGTGTGTGTGTGCATTTCTCTGCATGACATGAGACTTAGAACAAGACTTTGAACAACTGAGCATGTATATAAACCTACTAACAAACATATAAAAAGATGGACATAAAACAGAACATAATACATGAGAAATAGTTATTGGTTCAGGGACCACAAACAAAAGCACAGACTTAAATGGAGACTAAATAATGAGTAGATCAAAAAACAAAACATAGAAATAACCATTATAATCACATACCCAAATTTCTGAAATGCAGCTAAAGAAGTCCTCAGATGAAATGCCATACAAACATATATTAACAAAACAGGAAAAATGAATTAATGAACTGATTATACATTTTTTAAAATTAGAAAATAAACAAACAAACCTAAAATCTCAAAAGAAGAGGAGCTATTAAAAAGTATAGGAGAAATAGACATAAAAAATGTTCTTTGAAATAGCTAATATAATTGATAAATCTTTACCAAATTTGATTAAAAAGAAGACACAAAAAAGTCAAAAAAAGGAAAGCAAATGATCATGGTGAGATCCATACAAAACCAGAAGAAATAAAAATAATCAGAACATATACTGCAGAGGATACCATATATAGTAATAAAACTAAGAACGCAAAAGAAATAGCGCAGTATCTTTAAAAATATAAACTGCCCAAATTCAGATAATCAGATAGAGAAATGTAGCCAGTCTTACTTTGGGCACCCCAACTCATCAATACAAATGGGAGTTAGGATAAAGACCTCCAGAGCTTTTTGGGCTGTATAGACAAAATAATTACAAGACAAATTTTTTAAAGGAATAGAGATAGCAGGTACCCAGAAATAGCCACTTTCTAGATATGGTCTGACAAGGGCAGAGTAGAGCAAGGCTATTCTGAACATTATGCCCTTTTAATGAAGTATCAGCTTCTTTGGCTGCCATGCCATGCAAGTGATTCAAACTGACATTGTGGTCAATAAAACCCTTCAGTCTTATTAAGTCCTAGAATCGTAGTGTAAAGGGATTAAAGGGATTTTATAGATGAATGAACCCAGGTCCTTATTTTATAAATTAAAAAACTGAAGCCAGAGAAATTAAGATACTTGGCATGGTAGAAGAGAGTGAGCGATGCCCCCAGCACATGGGAAAAACTGGTAGCAGGACATTGACAAGAGCTACACAGGATGGTCAGGTTTAGGATGCCATCTGCACCATGAGAGGAGATGCCCAAACCAAGGAGATAATAGCCTCTCTCAGAGCTATCTTTTTAATAACCAGATGGGTACAAAACCTCAGTTGTTTTAAATTCTGTTTCTTCTATGATGTTACTTAGAACACTTTTTTGATAGGGTTGTTGATACTTTTCTTGAAAATTGCTCACCCTCTGACCACTTATACAGGAGCTTGCATTTACTCATATAGTTGTATCAATTTGCTACATATCTTGGATATCAACTAGCCTTATTCAAGATATCTGATGCCAAAATTTCTGGCAGTTTTTGATGGCTCATCATTTAAACCTGAGTTCAAAAGCTTTCTTAGAAATCACAACCACCTAAAAAAGGGGAAAAAATACATTGCCATCTACAGTTTCATGTGAGTCAACATTTTATTCCAATAAATATTCACAATTATACAAAGCTGCATATACATTAGTCATATTCAAATATATTAAATCCATTTGATCACACTCCCTCCTTCTCCTGTCTACCTAAAAGAATCTCTTAATTGACTGCAGTAAAACTTGTCTATGAATGTGTGTGTAGAAAAATGTTCCTGTAATCCAAATAATTTACCCACAGATGCATCTTGGGCTCCTCTTGTAGATAACATCAGGGCAGTCTTTCTAAAAACAGGTTTTACTTTGTTAACATCAGAAAGCACTGTGCAAAGTAGTGGTATCTTGTCACATATTGTACTAGGGGAAAACACACACACACACACACACACACACACAAGCTGAGCCACATAAATACAAGGTACAATCACTACACCAATTTTCCTGACTAGCTTTTGTAGTATAGACTAAACTAAGACTCAGTCAGCTAGCCTTTGTTATCTTTATAACTTGGAGGCGTAGTTAAGGATTATAAGGATAAGAGTGTTCGTTTATTGTAGAATAGGGAAAATTTGGGTTAGTCAAATTAGGAATGATTAGTGTAGCCACTGGGCACAGGAGAAGCAGTTCCTTACAGAACCAGGGAGTTTTATTTGGGTGGCATTAGAATCCCTTCGAGTTAGAAATCCTTTTTTATCCTTATATTTTCAATAAATATTTTATTTTCATATAACAAGAGTCTCCATAAGCATCCTTGCACCTAGCCCTGAAGAGAAGTTTACTTATGAGCTTCACTTCACTAATATAAACTGAAGATACTTTGTGAACACAGCAAAAAGAGTATCTAAATCAATTTAAAATCAATAATCAATTCATTGCTTTATTTTTACAGTTTACCTTTTATTTTTATAGTTTCAGCACTATGTTTGTGTCATGAAAAGAATTTAGAAGGACTCCTTCTTTGCTTATTTTGCAAATAGTACGTAAAGTATTGGGATTTGTTGTTCTTTAAATATTTGATAGAATTCACTTGTGAATGCATATGACCCTTAAAATTTTTTCTTAGTAAGTTCATTGATGGTTTGTTCAATTTTTTTTTCTGAGATGGGATTATTTAGGTATTCTATTTCCTATTCTGTTAATCTGGGCAATTTATATTTTCATAAATGTTCATCCATTTTACCTAAATTATCAGATATATTGTTCATATAATTAGGAAAATAGCTCCTAATGATTGCTTTAATTTCCTCCTCCTTGGAGGTGAAATCACCCTTTTCATTTTTGATACTGGTAATTTGATTCTCTTCTTTCCTTTTATTAATCAAATTAAAGTTCTATCTATTTTGTTTTTTTTTCATAGAACCTAGTTTTATTAGTTCAATAGTTCTTTCGCTTTAAATTTTATTAATTTCTCCTTTGATTTTTAGGAGTTCCAAATTAGTCTTTATTTGGGATTTTTCACTTCTTTTTCTAGTTTTGTTTTTTGCTTTTTTTAGTTACATGTCTAATTCATTGACCTGCCTTTTCTCTGTTTTATTGATGTAAGCTTTCATGGATATAAATTTTCCCCTGAGTATTATTTTGGCTGTATTCCATAAATTTTTATATGGTGTCTCCTCATTGTCATTCTCTTTCATTCTCATTCTCATTCTCTTTCAGTGAAATCAATGATTATTTCTACGTTTTGTTCTTTGACCCACCTATTTTGAATTAGATTATGTAGTTTCCAATTAATTTTAAATCTTCTTTTCCATGAACCCTGTGAAGATAGGATTAATTTTTAAATCTTGGATTTTATGAAACATATACAACCTTTATTATAATTTTTATTGCATTTTGATCTGAAAAAGTTGCATTTATTATTTCTGCTTTTCTTCATTTGATTGTGAAGATTTTATGTCCTAATGCCCAGTCAGTTTTTGTGTATGTACCATGTGCTGCTGAAAAAAAAAACTAAATTCTTTTTTATCCTTATTCAATTTTCTAATTTTATCCAGATGTCTATTAAATCTAACTTTTCTAAAATTTCATTCACTTCCTTTACTTATATTTTGCTTATTTTTTGGTTAGATTTATATAGTTCTGATAGGGAAAGATTGATGTCCCACTGTCTATTTCTTAAGCTCCTTTAGTTTCTTCTTTAAAAATCTGGATTCTATACCATTTGGTGCATATATGTTAAGTACTGATATTACTTCATTGTTTATACTACCTTTTATCAAGATGTAATTACTTCCTCATATCTTTCAATCAGACCTATTTTTGCTTTAGCTTTGTCTGAGATCATGATTGCTACTCCTTTTTTATCTCAGTTGAAGGCCAACTGATTCTGTTCTAGCCCCTTACCTTTACTCTATGTGTGTCAACCTTCCCTAAATGTGTTTTTTGCAAACAATACATGGTAGAATTCTTTTTCTTTGCTATCCTCTTATATTTTATGGGTGAGTTCATCCCATTTACATTCACAATTATGATTCCATTTGTATATTCCCCTCCATCCTGTTTTCCTCTTTTAATCCTGACTTTCCTTTCACTCTGTCCCTCCACACCAGTGTTTTGCTTTTTAATCACTCCCCCCCCATTCCCTTCTATTAGTCCCCTTCCCAATACCCTCCTTCTTATTCCCTTTCTATTTTTCTATAGGATAAAATAGGATTCTATACTCCAATAAATTTGACTGTTCTCTCTCTGAGTCAATTCCAGTGAAATTAAAGTTTAAGTATTAAACATTGACACTCTCATCCTTCCCTCCACTATAATAGATTTTTCCCATTTCTCTTAGTGTAATCCTCTTTTTATGCCACAATTTCTTTTTTACATATCATCCTGAATAGCTTATTACCACACTCTCTATGTATGCTTCTTCTATTATGATAATGATAAAAAAATTTAAGAGTTAAAAATATTTTTCATATAGGAATATATAAAATTTAACCTTGTTTAGCCCCCCGTAAATTTTTTCTCTTTCTTATTTACCTTTTTATGCTCTCCTTGAATTTTGTATTTGGACATTAAATTTTCTTTTTAAATCTGATCTTTTCCTCAGCAATGCTTAGAAATCTATTTTATTAAATGACTATATTTTCCCCTGAAAGAATATAGTCAGTTTTGATGGATAGGTGATTCCTGATTGTAAATCCATTTCTCTTGCCTTCCAATCCTTCAATGTGGAAACTGCCAGATTCTGTGTAAGCCTGACTGGGGCTCCACGATAACTGGATTGTTTTTTCTGGATGCTTGAAGTATTTTATCCTTGGCCAGGGAGCTCTAGAACTTGGGTATAACATTTCTGGGAGTTGTCATTTGGGAACTTATGGCAGGAAGTAATCTGTGTATTCTTTCAATTTCTATTTTATCCTCTTATTCAAGAATATTAGGGCAGTTTGTTTGATAACTTAAAAAAAAAACAACAAACCTTACCTTCCATCTTAAAATTAATACTGTATATTGGTTCTAAGGCAGAAGAGTGGTAAGGGCTAGACAATGAATGAAAAGTGACTTGACCAGGATCACACAGGTGGGAAGTGTCTAAGGCCAGATTTGAATCTAGGGCCTCCCATCTCTAGACCTGACTCTCAATCCACTGAGGCACCTGGCTTCCCCCATTGAGGAACTTTTAAAAGGGTGGTTTGGAAGGATTCTCGGAGAGGTTTCAGCTTTTACTACTACTAAACCACCACCTTGGCTCTGCCTGATGATCAGATATTTATATTAACAAAGAGGTCAGTCTTTCTGCTAGCTGGATAAAAGGAATAACAGAAATGCTGCTGGCTATGCATTATCATGCTTGGAGAGGCTGGGGTAGGGAGTAAATAAAGAGCATGGCTATAAATATTTTTGTATAAGTCTTTTTCCCTATTATCTCTTTGGGCTACAATACCAGCAGTGGTATGGCTGGATCAAAGGGCAGTCAGAAAATGTACTTTTTTTAAGTAATGATTTTTTTTAATTTGCAACAATAAGTTGCCCAAGGATCTCTTGACTAAAAGAATAAAGGAGAGGTATGGAAGAGATCCTTTCCTAATCCCTTTCTTTTCAATCATGAAATGACAGAAAAATCCTTCTCAATAACACTTCAACTGTTATTATTAGATTGCTTAAGGGAAAGAGGCAAGAGGGAAGCATCTAAATATTTTAAGTTTATTGATGGGAATGGGAGGGGAAGGAGGCTAACAAAGGAGAAGGAAAAGTTCTTAATCTTATCCCCAAACCTAAATTCCCTTAATACTATCCTAATGGCTAACTTACCTAGGCTAAATAAATTAAGTCCCCGCAAAAAGAACCTCACAACACAGAGTCCAGTAAATGAGGCAAGATCCCAAAGTAGGTCCAGCAGAGAAGTTCTCCTTTTGTCTTCCTTCTAGCTGCCAGCAGTCAGTTCAAGCTGTTTTTCTCCTCTCAAGCTGGTATCTCAAAGGGGCCAGAAAACATGAAGAAAGCTGGAAATTTTAACTACCTCCCAAAGCTTCCCCCAGATTTCTGGTTTCAGTTGGAATCTTAGAATCTTGACCCAGGCTCTCATATGATTCTGTGTCACATGTCCCTGTCAATCATTTTACAAGTCTCTGCTTCTTACACAACTAAATTGATGTATTTTTCATGACAGGCAACGTACCTCAAAGTACTTAAAAAGTTTATTACATCACACTTAATTTGTTTTCATTCAAGATAGTCTTCAATCTCTCCCTACATTGCTTGAGGTTTTGATTATACAAATGCTTAGTAGAATGAACTATTTCCCAGAGAAAGGCTCATTTTAGCATCACTAATTCCCAGCAATTTAAGTTTCAGTTCTTCTCTTGGCAATATGGAAAATACAAGGTAGTTCTAGCAATACAGTTTACACTGTACAGCTACTCACAATGTAGCCTGTGATGGCGAGTGCCTTTCTAGGAAACTCTATATACTTTTCTATATCTCCTGCCAGGTTGGGGGATTGTTTATGCCCCTCATCCATTCACCATTCTCCAGCTCAGCCTGCCCCTCTCTGTTCAGCTGCTGCTATAAATGCCCATTAACCAGATGTCCCATGGGATGGCTTGTAGAGTGGAGGAGCAAATGAAGCATCAGTAAGCTCAGAGGTTTAGCTCAGGGACAAGGGGAGCTATAAAAAGCAGAAGAGCATTTGTCTTCCCCTCTACTTCCACCACTCTTCCCCTAAAATTAAGGTCATTCAATGGGGCCTAATGTGGTAAAATAAGCAAAAGGGTTCCAAGGCTCAAAGGCTGGAGTGCCACAGAAACAGAGTAGGATGATGAAAGGGGAAAGGGATGCCCATTTGAGCACTAAGACTGTCGGCAGAGGTTCACTGGGTCGCACAAGTGCACCATCCGGCAGGGAAGGAACTAGGTAAGAGAAAGGTATGTTGTATCAAGGCCAACATGTAGAATGAGAAAGTGTAGTCAGTTATGAAACCTGGGGAAAAATATAATTCAGTGTCCAGGAAGAGACACATTTTAAGTGGAAGAAGTGAATGGCCTAAGGACAGCCCTAGACTGTCCATGGTGCAAGTCAATTCATCAGGTTTTCTATGATGTAAAGGAAAATGATCTTTTAAAGATGCTCAGTCTCCTCTTCAGTGACCCCAGCCTCCCTGAGTAACATTCATCTGGTTTCCTAGGAACTTGATAACAGAAAGAGGCTTGCCCTGGAAAAGGAACAGGAGCCTACCACATTGCAAAGGCAAATCTCTTCTTGTGAAAGCAGTTGGCACTCTGGATCGATACATCCATCTCTTAGGGTTCTATCAACCAAACCCTGGATGAATACATGCAGCTGAATTTCTAGTCCTACAAGGCCTAGAAACAAATTTGGAGCAGAGATAGGTAATGGACCCTAGAAGAGTCCTTCCCTATTGGTCCTACTACTAATGTAGGGATACTATTTTGCTACTTTTAAGAGCAAAATTTTAGATATGCAAATTCCCCCTCAAACTTAGAGAGAAAAATAATCACCATAGAAAAATAAATTACTAACTTTTCAGTAGGCTTTTCTCTTTTAAGTATAATTCTTAACAGTATAAACTTCCCTAGAGCTGAGAAAATTATTTCTTAAGGACATCCTCCTTAAACAATGGCTTAAAATATTAAACACTAAAGTCTGTGAAACTTTCAGGCCACTAAATTTCATAGCAAAAGTACAGCCAAAGTGATTTATGTCATTTTTATCTTTCTTTTTCAACTACTTTTTTTTTCTCTCAAACTGGGCTTTGGGAAGAATGAAATGAGCATATAACAATCTGTACAATTAAAGTTAGTGCATTTTACTCTTTGGAGAATATCTCATTACTATACAAAGAATTTTAGAGCTAGAAAAGACCTTAGAGATCAAAATCCAATACTCTCATTTTTACAATAAGAAACTAAGACTTGGAGGAATTAAGTGATTTAAGCAAGATCACAGAGCTAATTGGTAGTAAAAAGTAAGAACTAGAGGCGTAAATTACCTCTTGACTCTCAATGCAAGGTTCTTTCCATTATACCTCCCCCACCCATTATTATCAGAACTATATTATGAATCAGAAATCTGAAGTATTATCATCATCTATTCCAAGTTGAACAGAATTGTCTACACAATTTTTGTCCAAGTTAAAGAAGATTTTTGAGGCAAGCAATAGATTCTTTCATGAGGTATTACCAACTCTACAACAGACCCTTGAATTCCAATAATTTGCTCTACTCTTCACTCTTACAATAAAGTCACTTTACTAGCCATATCTCACTATTCCTGTCCTCTTTTTGTTGTCAAAAAATCTAGGCTGCACCAGAATGCTCATTTAGTTGAAATCAGGGTTAAAAGTGCCAAACCCTAAAATGTATTTGAACTTGTTAAGTATCTTCTCTGATTTACTTCCTTAAATTCAGTGGTTGTTACAGGAATCAGTAACCAATCCATCTTTTACTGTTAGTCATTTTTTTCCCGCTCCGTATTAAGGTGCTTCACAGGGGAGTTGCCAGTAATAACCAGAGAAGAACTGAAAGGTATGTCATTTGACAATAATTGACTAGAGGTTTCTACTGGGGATTCTCTCAAAATTTTTCTAGATGTCTCTATTACTGAATTCCTCATCGTATTGTTCATTTCAATCATTTCAAAATCAGCTTCATTCCATTCTTCTTCAGCACCCTCTTCCACATCATCATCATCATCATCATCATCATCATCTTCATCATTAAATCTAGAAGATAGTAATGCTTTTTGGTCTTCACTCCTTCTACTTTCCTGAATCTTCTTGTCAAGAGGGGCAGTGGCCAATTTGTACATGATAGGAAACAAAACCACTGTTGCAATAGCTGACCCCAAAGAAACATACAAAACTCCTGGAAGATAAGGGTATTTTCCTTGAAGCACTCCAACCACTGCAGGAATGACCATTGATCCCAAGGCAGCACCAATTACAAATAAAGCAGCAGCTTTGCCTTTAATGGTCACGTACTGTTCAATCCAGGAAATGCCACTGGGAAAGGTAGTAGCCATTGAAGCCCCATATACTGCAGTTGCCACCCAGAGACAAATGTGGTTCTTATCAAAAATCACCAGGAGCAAGGAAGAAGCCAAGCTGCCCACATTGCACAACACAATCATGGTTCCAGGCTTCATACACGTAGCAAAACAGATCGCCATGCCCCTGCAAGCAGCAAATGTCCCCCAGAAGGCAGAGTTCAAGCCTGCTGCTTGGCTTTCACTCATGCCAGCATGGAGCATTGCAAAAGAGAAAATGTAAGAGCTATACGTGACCTCTGCTCCTACATAAAAAAAGAAAAACACAAAAAGGAGTCCAAGAAGAACATTCTTGTGTTTTGCAGTTCGAGATTTTTGAGCAGTTGCTTTTGTTTTCTCTTGATTTGGACTTTTTTGGAAAAATAAAATAATAAAGAAGAAAAATATCACCAAAACATAAGTTCCTATAACCATATAAGCCCAAAGCAAATTTTCATTAGCAGGTACTCCAAATATTGCTTCTAAGTCGGCTACAGGTGGTGGGCTGAGCTCAGAGTGGTTTGACATATCAGCTATTGTGTGGTTTTCAGAGGGCCCAGAACTGCCCAAAGCCAACTTCGCCAGTAAGGGAGCCAAAAAGGCCCCCAAAGCAAAAGTGAAATGCAAGGCCTGCAGATGTGGGGCTGCTTCACCTCTCCATATATGCAGGATGATCACATTGCCACCTACAAATAATAAAAAGAAATATATTTTTGTGTTAAAAATTCTGTATGTCACTGTTATATTGAAAGTCAATGGAGTAATCATCTTCAGAAAAAGGTTTAAGTGTCAGAAAGAACATACAAGAAATATAAACTACAACTTGCTAAGCCAAGAGGCAGGCCAGCATAGAGAAATCAGGAAGATCTGGGTTCAAGTCATGCCTCTGATCCATACTGGCCAGGTAGTCCTGGCAGCTCTAAGACCTTTAGCTGCAGTCACTAATCTGCTTTACCTGAGTGCATTTCTTCATATGGAGTTCACAGAGTCAGTGAAATCACAAGCCAAGACCCATCCCCTGCTCGAATGCCATTAACCCACCTTCAAACCTCAGAGGACTCTGACAATTCTATATCCCTTAAGTTATAGAAACAAATTCCATGGACACAGTGAACACCGATATTTTTCTCAATGAATCTACCTAATTACACAAACGTCATCTCTAAAGAATCCAAATGGCCTAAGTACAATGGAGAGACAGAGAGGGTAACTTAGTACTATAAGGAATTCTTACCATAGATTTGTGTAGGGATTAATCAGCCCACAGTGACAGAAAGTAGAAACCATAGCGAGAGTAAGGAGAAACCATAGAGATAGGAAGAGGTAGAAAAAGGGGATAAAAGTCTGCCAGCATCAGTTGGTCGGGGGAGCCAGTTGCTGACAGGGCTGGCAGTTATGGGGAAGTTGGCTATTGGGAGTGTGTTGGGTTGGTGGTTGGCATTTAGTTGCTGGAATATAAAGGCAGGCCTGAGCTTACTGAGAGGGCTTTTAGGCTTTAGCCTTTAGAGGGTTTTTTTGGCTTTTGGTTTGGGCTGTTAGGTTTTGGTTTTTGTTTTTTTCTTTTTTGAATGTTTTGGAAGGTAGCTGGTCTTCATTGACAGACCTAATTCAGATTGGATTAAACACTGATTGGGTTGGTTTTTATTGGTCTGGATTGGGTTGGAAGTTTATGAGGTGGTTGTTTTTATAGGTAGATATAGGCAGTTTAGGTAGTAATTATAGGTAGTTATAGGATAACTAGTATAGAAATTAGGAAATTTTCTTTCTCTACCTCTTTCCTATATTTCCTTTACTATATTCATTTTACTATATTCTTTTACTATCTCTATTTTAATTATACTAAATTGTTAATTGCTAAAAGTTGCTAGAAGTTTTCTCTGGCTTAAAGGGATAATATTAATTTACAACTCTATTCGCATTAAAACTAAAATTGTTAAAATGTTTCTCTCTTATTTTGTCAAACCCCTATTTTAACCCTTACAACTCTCTGAAGTATATAATCAACAAACTAGACACAATGAGCAGCATGAAAGACAGCATGAGAAAAGGAGAGAGACAAAGGGAAGTAGATGGAGAGTGCTCAGTGCTGAGCTGATAACAAGCCATCAAATACTATAAAAGAGAGAATCTGCAGTGCATGCAAAGGACATCATCTGGCAATCAAAAGGTAACATTCCACTGGAACGTTCCCAGGAGAAACAGTTGGGGAGTCAAGCCAGCAGCTGAACTGGGAGATTTTTTTCTGTCCTAAGCTAAGAGAGACCAGGGTGGCTTCTGACAGAGTGGTAGAGAAGAAGCTGGGGTTTCTGGCTTTTGAACTAACTTTTGTCTAGTGTGGCTGATGGTGATGGCTGAACCTGAAGAACTGCTTGTATATCTGAGATTTGAGTTTAAAGAAGAAAATATTTGTCCTCTTATCTCTCTCTGATTGTCCCTGCTAGTGACTCCCCGACAGACTTTGTGTCACAGTTGTGACTGAACTGTCATTTTCCCAATATCCTCCTAACTCCTTGTATAGATTAGGGAAACCCCCCATCCCTCTTACCTCATCCTCCATCCTTTCCTGTCTTCTCCAATAAACCCATTACTTGAGAAAGAAAGAGTATCTTCTCTAAACCTCATAGTTTCACCTTGAGTTACATAGAACATGACTGACTAAAAGGGGGGTGAGAGGAAGGGAGGCAGGAGGGAGTGGGTGAAAAAACAGGTGGCATTTGAGGGAGAAGAGTAGGCAAAAAATTTTGATCTATTAGCCATCCAGTAGAGAATCAATTAGCCCTCCAGTATTGATCAACTGAAACCCTAGAGTATCCCCTCAAGTATCCCCTTTATTACAATACTCAAAGGCTAATAACAAAGAAGGTCCACAGCACAAAGCACAAAGTCTATAGAAGGAAAAGAATTGCAAACAAGGAGAAGCTCCTGGTACTGGAACTAGGACAACAGAAGTGACAAAGCAAACTCTGTTTCAAAGTAAAACATTCTACTCAGTTTTTAATCATCAGATAACAATGGGGTTACTGAAATTCTCTAGAAATATTAGAAATTTTAGAAATATTACTTATGCACATACCAGGTCTAATAGTTGGATCTGACCATTTCAGAGTCTACCAAGACCCTCTAACACCTCCATGAAGGTCAAGTGATACAAATTGGTACAGTCACTTGACTCTTCACAGATGTGTGGACAAAATACTGATGGATAAAAGTCACACACTGAGCTAAGAGCCCAAAGTCTTTATTTCCTACATCCTCAGCTACTACAACTGGGGGAAGAAGGAAACACAAAAGGCCACAGTGTTAATGGTGGATGAAACCACTTTACATATATTGGATGTGTATGTACACATGTGATATGAAAGAGGTGCCTAAAGCAATGAAAAGCTAGATGATTTGCCCAGGGTATATCACAGGCAGGACTTGAACTCATGGCTTTCTTCCTCAAAGAATGATCACTTGAAGGACTGCCATAAGGGAAAAAGAAATTGACTTATTCTATTTGGTCATTCTTGAAGACTGGTAAGTTGTAAAACAGTTGCTGATCTGCACTAGTAGAAGAAGTTTCTTCACTGGTGATAAAACCATAACTTCAGTCTACATACCTTCCTTTGTGTTTGTGTGTGCATGTATGTAAGAATGTATTTACATAATGCATTTATTTGTATACACACAAAATTAAACAGCATTAGTGGGTATCAAAGAGGTTAGATAATTCAGGAGTAATTTGCTGGAAGAACACAGGAATTTGGACAGAAGGGGGAAAAAACAGAAAAAGAAGTGATAAGCAAGAAAAGGAACAATTTTTTCTCTTTAGCTCTAATTACCCATGCAGGCATTCCAACTCAAGTATTCTAAGTCTACCTTGAACTTAATAGGCAAATTAATGAATAATTAGTAAACATTCACTGAATTTAATCTTACTTAGACTCTAAGTCCAAATTTAGTTTAGGTTTTAAGTAATCACTTTGTAACAGAATAATTAGAATTTACTACCTAAATGAAAGTTATCTTACTATGTTAACTATTGTCACAGGAGAAATCTTTCCTCTCTATGGTATTATCCTAACTAACACATATTGCTTATGAAGTAGGGTGGACACAAATCACAACAGTAGGCTCCCACACCCAACCTCACACCTGGCAAGGATTATGGTCATAAGAACAACACATTTTCAGGAATATATGGGAGTGCCATATGGGAGAATAACCTAGAAAACAGAGTTCACTGTTTTCTAAAAGAAATTATCTTTTCTTCTGTCTCTCCTTCACCCAGGAATGATCACAGTAAATTCACTTACCTATGCTTACCATTCCAGTAGAAATACCAAGGCCAGCCATCAAAACAACCAGTAATATTGCTTTCTTGCAAAAAGGGAGAAGGTAGAGACCAAAAGATGTCCCCAATATTGATAGAGCTGAAAGAAAAGTAAAAATCAGATACAAAACAAATATTCATGAGATCTCACTATCATTAAAAAAAACTCATCTTTATCATTTTAGTCTAAAATTAGATCAAAGTAAACTGGCCTATATTAAGGAATGAAGAACTTCAGCTTCTTCAAAAAACAGTCAATCAGGAGAAATCAGGAAATCTCATTTAAGGAAATAAACTTGAACAATTAGACAAATTTCATTATTTCATTATTAATAGACTAAGTTTCTATTTTAAAAATCTACTTTTTATACTACCAAAATGAGTTCATGGACTCCAGGTTAAAAACCTCTCCTTTAGAGAGAGCTGGACAGTCATTCATACTCTTTGAAGAGCTGCCAGGAAAGGACTTCACTACTCCAGCAGTCAATTATATTTTTAGGTAGTCCTAAGTGCTCTCAAGTTTTTCCACACATTGAACCAAACTCTGCACAAATCCACTTGTTACTCTAGATCAGGGGTCCCCAAACTATGAACCATGGGCCACATGCGACTCCCTGAGGCCATTTATCTGCCCCCCATCACACTTCTGGAAGGGGCACCTCTTTCACTGGTGGTCAGTGAGAAGAGTACTATATGTGGTGGTGCCACAAAGCATGGTGTCACTCATGTACAGTACTAGTTCCAGTGACATAATCCTTTGCGTGGTGCCTTGTTCTGAGAGTAACTGAATGAGAACAAGGTGCTGTGCAAAGGATTATCTGGCTGCACAATGGAAGACGTCAGCATGGTGAGCGGCGATCTGGGGTGGGGATTCTGCACTGTGTATACTGCTGCAAATATAGTGGTGGCAGTGATGGGTCTGTGCAAGGGTGACAGACCCATCACAGCCAGCGCTGCAGCCTCCACCATCCCAGACAGCGGTATGCAGATTTGTTCATAGTTTTTTTTTATAGTCTGGCCCTCTAATGGTCTGAGGGACAGTGAACTGGCCCCCTGTGTGAAAAGTTTGGGGACTCCTGGACTAGAGTGTCTATGTGGCATTATCAAAAGATGGAATGGGCTGTCTTGAGATTCAGTAGGATTCCTCACTAGAGGGTGGATCATGGTGGTCAGGGACTGTAGCCAGAATTTTTGTTCCATGACAGTCTGGAGGAGAGTCTCTGAGGTCCTAACTGTGACATTCAGTGAAGTTTGTATCTCAATTTGAATAAACTATGCCTGCTCTACATCTGCATGCATAAGGCCCTTGTCTAAGAGTGGATGTGGAAAAGCCAATTGTATGTTAGTTGTGACTGTATGTATCTAGAAGTATCTCAATATGTGTGTGGGGGGGGGGGGGTTGAGGTACATGTGGCAAGATTAGCGTGCATGCAAATATCAATCTTTTACCTATGGATGTAACTTCAGGCTCCTTTTCCTCAACTCCTATAATATTCAGCATAGAGGAGAGCTCAGGACTTTTTGTTTTAATTTATTTTTTCCTCAAATACATGAAAAAAAACATTATTTATCCTTTTTTTAAAAATCTGAAACAAATTTTCACCCTATCTCTCTCCTTGATAAACAATTTCATGTAGATTGTACATGTGTAATAGTGTAAAACATCTTTCCATATTAGTCATTTTGTGAAAAGAATTGAAATAAATTGCAAGTGAAGGAATAAAGTGAACTATGTATTTGTCTCAATCTGCATTCAGACCCAATCAGTTCTGTCTTTGGTGGAAGATGGTGTTTTTCATCATGATCAGAACTTTTTTTTTTAAAGATCATTCTTTGCCAACATTTGTTAAGTGCCTCTTATCTGACTAGCACTGAACTAACTCTCCCAGAATCAGAGGACCCTGGGATTTGAGAATTGGAGAGACTCTGTACTTCAATCTCTACTCTGTATGGAGCCCATTCCTCCTTTGGACAACTCTAATTGTTAGGAAGGTTTTCCTGACTCCAAGCCTAACTTCACTTTTTTGCAACTTCTACTCAGGACTTCATACTTATAGAGAACTATTATGTACCCCACATGCACAGTCCTCTCTTTTCCAGGTTAAACTTGCCCAGTTTCTTCAACTGATCCTAATGTAACAGACTAAACCTCTTTCACTGTCTTGGTCATCCTTCTCTAGACATTATTCAGTTTATCAGAATCCTTAAATTATGAGGTCTGATGAGAGCAGAGTTCAGTAGTACTTACAATCTTCCTATTCCCAGATGATATTCCTCTCAAGAAGCTCAAAACTGATTTTGCTTTTTTGAACTGCCGCCTTACCTTTTTTATAATGTCCATCTATCCATGCCTCTCCTATCTTGTATCTGTGAAGTTGGTTTCTTTTTGTACCCAAGGATAATACATTTATCACTAACAAATTTCATTCTATTAAATTCAGCCAAATCTCTGGCCAATAAAGATCTTTTGGGATTCTGATTCTGTCGTCCAATGTGTCTCCCCACTTAGTAGTCTTGTTGAATGGTTTCAGTTATGTTTAATTCATCATAACCCCATTTGAGGTTTTCTTGCCAAAGATAGTGGAGTCGTTTCCCATTTCCTTCTCCAGCCCATTTTGCAGATGAGAAAACTGAGACAAACAGGGATAAGTGATGTGACCAGGGTCACAGAGCTAGAACATGTTGAGGCCAGATTTGAACCCATGAAGAAGAGTCTTCTTACCTAAGGGCCAGCACTCTATCCACTGTGCCACCAATTCCCTAGCGTGTTCTCCTTTGCAAGCATTCCATTTTGTTTTTATTCTAGTCACTGACAAAGATGTTAAACAACACAGTATCTAGCATAGATCCAGAGAGCATTCTCTCTCTCGGGAGAGCCGTCTGCCTTTGAACTACTAACACCCATTCTTAGAGTTTGGCCATCAAGGCAGTTCTGCACACATCTGCTGGCAGATTGTCTAATCTATCTCTACATCTTCCCTACAATAAGAGTATGAGAAACTCTGTCAAAAGCTTTACTAAAAAATCTAGATAAACACTATGGACACCTATCTATCTGTTCCTCTTATCTACTACTTTAGTAATCCTGTCAAAAAAAGGAAATGACGTTAATCTGATATGATCTTTCTTGATGAAGCCGTGCTGTGCTGTCACCACTGCCTTATCTCTTTAATGATCCATTCTATAATTTTTCCAGGAATCAAACAAGCTCACTGACTGAGAGTTTGCTGACCATTCTCTCTCTTTTTAAAACTGAGATCTTTGTCCTTCTTGTGGAACTTCTGCTGTTTTCCACCATCTCTGGTTATCACTGATAGTGGCTTAGGATCACATTTGCCATTTGTTTCAGGGCTCAAAGATGTATTTCATCTTATCCAAGTGACCTGAATTCACTATAGCCAGGCACTCTCTTATTATCTCTTTACTTACTTCGGCTATCAACTACCTGTGAGTCATTTTTGTTTTGTCATTTTCAGTACTCCTTAGCAGAAAAAACAGAAGCAAAATAAAAATTCAGGGGCTTTGCCTTTTCTCTTGCCCATTATGTGTTCCATCATCCCCAAGTAAAGATCCTATCACTTCTTGGATGATTTTTCTTTCAAAATAGCTTTCTTTTAAAAAACAAAACATTCATATCTGGCCTCAAATACTTCCTAGCTATGTGACCTTAGGCAAGTCACTTAACCCACTGCCTAGCCCTTAGTGCTCTTCTGTCTTAGAATTGATTCTAAGATGAAAGGTAAGGGTTTTTTAAAAGAGAAAGAAACCAAACCCTTTTTTGATGTATTTAGCCTTCAACTCATTCTGAGCTATTAATAGGGGAATGACAGGCTCGTAAGAGCCATCCTTTGATACATAATCATCTAAATCTCCTTTGCTTTCGAGATGCCTCAGATGTAGAAGACTCATTAATAGCTTTATAGACTTTACAATCTACCCTAAGAAACATACATGCTCAAAACAATCAGACTATAACTAAGCAGTATATGGAACCAATAAAATGAGATATCTGCAAACCTTAAAGCATGATATTACTGCAAACTTATTATCATTCTAAAAAAAACCAACAATAGAATACTAAGAGGCAAAGAAAACCAAGGCTCATCTAAAACACAGGCATGAGAGCCCTGGTCAGATCCCAAATATATTTACTCTAGAGCAGCACATTTTCAAATGATGTGATGAAAATGGAGGGCAACTCCAGGACACCTTGCCCAGGATGAATAGGGGAATTAAAACTGAGACTTGAAGATCATTCGAAAGCATGATGGTTGTCTAACCTCAAAGAGAGAACATTTCATAGTAGATGGAGCAGTAGACATAAAAGTCAAGAAAATTAAGAGTTTGAATCATGCCTCTGAAATGTAAAATCTCTATGATTCCTCTCTAAGATGGGAATAATAATGGTAACTACCTTACAAGATTGTTGTGAGGAACCAAATGATATATGTAAAGAGCTTTATAAATATGAACTATGATTACTAGCCAAATAAAGGAAGAGCTGTAAGAACTATTCTTCTTAGTCCCAAAGGGTAAAACTGGACCAATAAGAGCACTTCTAGGGAGTATGATTTCAGTTTAACATAAGAAAGAATTTTCTAATACTTGCAAATGGACAATAATGAAATGGAATACATTGTTAGGTAGTAAATTTGCCATCACTGGACATTTTTAAATACAATATGAATAACCAATCATCAGAAATGTCATAGAGGGACTGTATTTCAGACTGTATTTCAATAATTCCTGTTGCCTCTTCTGATTCCAAGAATTGGTTCTATTAATATTCATAACACCTGATCCCTTAATTAAACTGGAGTTATTTCATTAAAATAGCAATTCTTAATCTTTATGGGCTACAAAATACAAAATCATCTAAACATATATACTGCTACTGTCCATAATCAAACTGCATATGACAGAACTTTATAGTGTACAAAAGAAGAGGAAATGACAGGATTTTTTTTCAACTCATAAGAGAAGATAAGTGTTTCCTATTCCTTTTTTTTCTGATAAAAAATTGATCAAATGTAGTGAAGAAAAAGCAATGATTTCTTCTAATCCAAACAACAGTTTTACTCCTAAAATTACAAGAACTCAACTTTAGAATAGCCTGTAACAGGATTACAGCAACTGAGCTGCAAGGGATCTAAAAGGTCAAGTTCAACCTCCACATTTTACAAATGAAGAAGCCAAGCTCCAAAAAGGTTAAGAAAACTACTCAGGGTCACCCAAAAGGCCAGGGATTAAGGGTATAAAAGTACCATGGTGAGATGGAGAACAGAAAGCAGATCACTTTCATAGCCTTCACTTGTTCCAGACCCTATAACAATAGTTATCTCTTTGGGAAAATTATGATGTTTAAAATTAAATCTGGTAAAAAAATTTTTTTAATATTATCTTAAACACTTAAATTTTTTTAACCCATTCAGGGGGAAAATGGCCTTTTATTCTCAACAAAAAGAATTTCAATTTTTAAGTGTTAAGAGTCAATATAGTACTTCATTACTTTAATGTAGATCAAATCTATAATTTAAAAAAAAAATCTGAACCAAATCCTCTAAAGTTAAAAGACTTCTCCACAGATTTCAAAGGTGAAGAAATTCCTTAACTGCCACATACAAAAATATGCAGAAGTCAGCAAACACCCATTCACCCTTCACCACAGTTAGATACTTTGTCCTCAAAGGCAATTTATAATTGGCCTAGTCTTATGATCTCAGAGCCAGAAAGGGTGACTAGGAGCTTCTTCGATTCTAAAAAGGTCCCACCAAATCAATCTTGACTCAATATGAGCTGTTAAGTCTGAAAAAGAGAAGACTTCTAGAGAAAATGATAGCTGTCTCTTAATTCTTGAATGGCTGTCAAGTGAAAAAAGAATTAAAACTTTCACTGATTGGTCCCAAAAAGCAGAACTAAGAAGAAAGGGCAAATGTTGTAAAGAACCAGACTTTATCTTGATGAAAGAAAAAACTTTCTAACAATTAAAGTTGTCCAGAAATGTACCAGACTGTTGCAGCATGTATTTGAAGACTAATATTGGTCTTCAAGTGGAAGCTGATGGGGATTTGTTGGCAACACTGAGAATCAGTCATGTTATGGTATGACTTGCACTAAAGGACCTCTGAGTTTCCTTCTGATTTTAAGAATTTGTATAGTCCTGATTTAAAAGACTCTAGACTCGGGACTTCCAGGTAATCATGGCTGCAATCTAGACGCCACACGCTTCCTCTCACCGGCACCGAACGAAACAGACTACATCAAAGGAGCATAAAAATCACCTTTGGAGGAACAGAAGGACACCCCAGTACTCCACAGAGGCGAAGGTACGTGGGGTTTGAACATTTCCACACTATAATAAGAAGGAGGAAAAGCTTGCACAGAAACATGAACTGAGCGCCCTTCTCCCCCCCCACCTCCCCCACCAAACCAGAGGGAGCTACCTGAGCGCTCACTGGGACAGCGAATGAGTGGGGAATGTCTCTGTCTGGGGGGGGGGGGGCACTCCAGGGTCCTTGGGATCTGGGGACTGTCAGGAAAAAACGTCTCAGGGCGGTTTCACTGGAGAACCCGGCACTGAGCACGGGGGTCAGCGAAGCTGTACTTGGGGTGGCTGCTCTGAACATCTCGGCGGAGCTAAACACCAGGGGTGGACCACACGCTGATTATCTGGGCGGAGCTGAACACCTGGGCAGTGTGGCTGTGATCAGGGCCCCAACACTCTAAGAAACCTTGGAGACTGGGAAGAACTAGTCTGAGGCAACCTAAATTCGCAGAAAACCCACCCACATCACCCAGACCCCAGACCAAAAAGGAAAGGGGAATAAAACCACCAAAGGGATGGCTCGCATGGCCCAAAATCAAGCCTCCAGGAAGAAACGGAAAAAGGTGACTATTGAAAAATTTTATGGTGGAAGTACCCAAGGAAAAGAAGAGAATGAGGAGGAAATCCAAAAAAAATCAGAACATGCCTCCCAAAATAGAAACTATCAACAAGTTCTGGAAGATCTCAAACTGGAGCTTACCCAAAAGATGGAAACCTGGAAGGAAAAATGGGAGAAAGAGATCAGCAGTCTGACAGATAAGACTGCTCAATTGGAAAAAGAGCTCAGAGCATCCAATAGAAGGGCAGACAAAGCTGAAAAGCAAAACCAGTCTCTAACGACCAGAATCAAGTAACTCAAAGAAAGTGAAATCATAAAACAGCAAGAATCAATAAAGCAAACCCAAAAAATTAATGAATTAGAAGAAAACATAAAATATCTCACTGAGACAGTCACCGATCTGGAAAACAGAGGGAGAAGAGAAAACCTCCGAATTATCGGTCTCCCAGAAAAACCAAAGATAAACAATAAACAATAAATTATTCTACAGGAGATTATAAAAGAAAATTGCCCCCATGTTCTAGAGCAAGGGGGCAAAATAGAAATAGAAAGGGTTCATAGAACACCCTCTATACTAAATCCCCAAAAGACTACCCCTAGGAATGTAATTGCCAAATTCAAGAGCTTCCAAGAAAAGGAGAAAATCCTACAAGAAGCCAAGAAGAGGAGCTTCAGATATAAGGGGGCTCCCATAAGGATCACATACGACTTAGTGGCTAACACACTAAGAGACCGCAAAGCATGGAACACGATATTTAGAAAGGCAAGAGAGCTGGGTCTCCAACCAAGAATCAACTACCCAGCAAAACTGACTATATACTTCCAGGGGAAAGTATGGACATTCAACAAAATAGAATATTTCCAAGCATTTGCTAAGAAAAGACCAGAGCTCTGTGGAAAGTTCGATATCCAAGCACAGAAAGCAAGAGAAACATGAAAAGGTAAATATGAAAGAAAGGGAAAAGGAGATAAATCTTATCTTTTTCTTTAAATCAAACTCTATTTTATAAGGACTACATTTACATCAAATTATATATATTAATATGTGGGGGAAATGTTTCGTGTAATTCTCAAAAATTGTAGCATCATAAAAGTAGTTAGAAGAAACATGCATAGGGAAAGATTGGGGCATTAAGAAGATTTGGGGAAAGTGGGGGTAAAGAAAGGAAAAGGGAGGGGGGAACCATCGATAATACTAAGACTTACTTCAAGAAATAGGGGGGGACTTAATAGAATAATCTTTCCCATATAAAGATACACATGGGAAGAGGAAGGGAAGAACTCTCATATGAGAAGGAGAGGAAGAGAGCGTGAAGTGGAATTACTTAAACCTTACTCTCAGTGAAATTAAATCTGAGAGGGAAGAACATCTAGATCCAGTGGGATCCTGAATTCTATCTTATCCAATAGGGCAAGAAAGAAAGGAAAATTAAGGGGGGGGGGAGCATAAAAAGGGAGGGAAGAGGAGGGGGGAGGGAGCATAAAAAGGGAGGGAAGAGGGGAGGGGAAGGGAGCACAAAAAGGGAGGGGCTAGAAAGGGAAGCATCTCAAGGGAGGGGACTAGGGGGACTGACCTAAAGCAAATCACTGGTTCAAAAGGAGATAGCTAAAGAAGAAAGGTCAGAACGAGGGGAAGATATCAAAATGCCAGCAAATCCACAAATGACAATCATAACCTTGAATGTGAATGGGATGAACTCACCCATAAAACGTAGACAAATAGCAGATTGGATTAGAACCCCAAACCCTACCATTTGTTGTCTTCATGAAACACACATGAAACACATATGAGGCAGGTTGACACTCACAAGGTTAGAATTACAGGTTGGAGTAAGACCTTTTGGGCCTCAACTGATAGAAAGAAGGCAGGAGTTGCAATCATGATATCTGACAAAGCCAAAGCACAAATAGACCTGATCAAAAGGGATAGGGAAGGTAAATATATTCTGTTAAAAGGGAGTATAGACAATGAGGAAATATCACTAATCAACATGTATGCACCAAATAATATAGCACCCAAATTTTTAATAGAGAAACTAGGAGAATTGAAGGACGATATAGACAGTAAAACCATATTAGTGGGAAACTTGAACCAACCACTATCAAATTTAGATAAATCAAACCAAAAAATAAACAAGAAAGAGGTAAAAGAGGTGAATGAAATTTTAGAAAAATTAGAGTTAATAGACATATGGAGAAAAATAAATAGGGACAAAAAGGAATACACCTTCTTTTCAGCACCACATGGCACATTCACAAAAATAAATCATACACTAGGTCACAGAAACATGGCACTCAAATGCAGAAAAGCAGAAATAATAAATGCAGCCTTTTCAGATCACAAGGCAATAAAAATATTGATCAGTAAGGGTACATGGAGAGCCAAATCAAAAATTAATTGGAAATTAAATAATATGATACTCTAAAATCGGATAAAGAAGAAATCATAGAAACAATTAATAATTTCGTTGAAGAAAATGACAACGGCAAGACATCCTTTCAAACCTTATGGGATGCAGCCAAGGCAGTACTTAGAGGAAAATTCATATCCCTGAGTGCATATATTAACAAATTAGGGAGGACAGAGATCAAGGAATTGGAAATGCAAATTAAAAAACTTGAGAACAAACAAATTAAAACCCCCCAGAAGAAAACCAAACTAGAGATCCTAAAAATTAAGGGAGAAATTAATAAAATCGAAAGTGACAGAACTATTGACCTAATAAATAAGACTAGAAGCTGGTACTTTGAAAAAACAGACAAAATAGACAAAGTACTGGTTAATCTAATTAAAAAAAGGAAAGAAGAAAGGCAAATTAACAGCATCAAGGATGAAAAGAGGGACATCACCTCCAATGAAGAGGAAATTAAGGCAATCATTAAAAACTACTTTGCCCAACTATATGGCAATAAATATTTACCAACCTAGGTAATATGGATGAATATTTACAAAAATCCAAATTGCCTAGACTAACAGAAGAAGAAATAGATTTCTTAAATAATCCCATATCAGAAAAAGAAATCCAACAGGCCATCAAAGAACTTCCTAAGAAAAAATCCCCAGAGCCTGAAGGATTCACCAGTGAATTCTATCAAACATTCAAAGAACAGCTAACTCCAATACTATACAAACTATTTGACATAATAAGCAAAGAGGGAGTTCTACCAAACTCCTTTTATAACACAAACATGGTACTAATTCCCAAACCAGGCAGGCCAAAAACAGAGAAAGAAAATTATAGACCAATCTCCCTAATGAATATAGATGCAAAAATCTTAAATAGGATAGTAGCAAAAAGACTCCAGCAAGTGATCAGAAGGGTCATCCACCATGATCAAGTAGGATTTATACCAGGGATGCAGGGCTGGTTCAATATTAGGAAAACTATCCACATAATTGACCACATCAACAAGCAAACCAACAAGAACCACATGATTATCTCAATAGATGCAGAAAAAGCCTTTGATAAAATACAACACCCATTCCTACTAAAAACACTAGAAAGCATAGGAATAGAAGGGTCATTCCTAAAAATAATAAACAGTATATATCTAAAACCATCAGCTAATATCATCTGCAATGGGGATAAACTAAATCCATTCCCATTAAGATCAGGAGTGAAACAAGGATGCCCATTATCACCTCTATTATTTGACATTGTATTAGAAACACTAGCAGTAGCAATTAGAGAAGAAAAAGAAATTGAAGGCATTAAAATAAGCAAGGAGGAGACCAAATTATCGCTCTTTGCAGATGACATGATGGTCTACTTAGAGAATCCTAGAGATTCAACCAAAAAGCTAATCGAAATAATCAACAACTTTAGCAAAGTTGCAGGATACAAAATAAACCCACATAAGTCATCAGCATTTCTATATAATTCCAACACAGCTCAGCAGGAAGAACTAGAAAGAGAAATCCCATTCAAAATTACCTTAGACAAAATAAAATACTTAGGAATCTATCTCCCGAGACAAACACAGAATCTATATGAACACAACTACAAAACACTTTCCACACAACTAAAACTAGACTTGAACAATTGGAATAACATCAACTGCACATGGGTAGGACGAGCCAATATAATAAAAATGACCATCCTACCCAAACTCATCTATCTATTTAGTGCCATACCCATGGAACTTCCAAAATTTTTTTTTACTGATTTAGAAAAAACTATAACAAAGTTCATTTGGAAGAACAAAAGATCAAGGATATCCAGGGAAATAATGAAAAAAAAATACAAAGGAAGGGGGACTTGCAGTCCCAGATCTCAGACTATATTATAAAGCAGTGGTCATCAAAACAATTTGGTACTGGCTAAGAGAAAGAAAGGAGGATCAGTGGAATAGACTGGGGGCAAGCAACCTCAGCAAGACAGTATATGACAGACCCAAAGATCCCAGCTTTTGGGACAAAAATCCACTATTTCATAAAAACTTCTGGGAAAATTGGAGGACAGTGTGGGAAAGATTAGGTTTAGATCAACACCTCACACCCTACACCAAGATAAATTCAAAATGGGTGAATGACTTGAACATAAAGAAGGAAACTATAAGAAAATTAGGCGAACACAGAATAGTATACATGTCAGACCTTTGGGAAGGGAAAGATTTCAAAACCAAGCAAGAATTAGAAAGAGTTACAAAATGCAAAATAAATAATCTGGAATACATCAAATTAAAAAGTTTTTGTACAAACAAAACCAATGTAACCAAAATCAGAAGGGTAGCAACAAATTGGGAAACAATCTTCATAAAAACCTCTGTCAAAGGTTTAATTACTCAAATTTACAAAGAACTAAATCAATTGTACAAAAAATCAAGCCATTCTCCAATTGACAAATGGGCAAAGGACATGAACAGGCAGTTCTCAGCCAAAGAAATCAAAACTATTAATAAGCACATGAAAAAGTGCTCTACATCTCTTATAATCAGAGAGAGGCAAATTAAAACAACTCTGAGGTATCACCTCACACCTAGCAGATTGGCTAACATGACAGCTATGGAAAGTAATGAATGCTGGAGGGGATGTGGCAAAGTGGGGACACTAATTCATTGCTGGTGGAGTTGTGAATTGATCCAACCATTCTGGAGGGCAATTTGGAACTATGCCCAAAGGGTGATAAGGGACTGTCTGCCCTTTGATCCAGCTATAGCACTGCTGGGTTTGTACCCCAAAGAGATAATAAGGAAAAAGACTTGTACAAGAATATTCATAGCTGTGCTCTTTGTAGTGGCCAAAAATTGGAAAACGAGGGGATGCCCATCAATTGGGGAATGGCTGAACAAATTGTGGTATATGTTGGTGATGGAATACTATTGTGCTAAAAGGAATAATAAAGTAGAGGAATTCCATGGAGACTGGAACAACCTCCAGGAAGTGATGCAGAGCGAAAGGAGCAGAACCAGGAAAATATTGTACACAGAGACTGATACACTGTGGTACAATCGAAGGTGATGGACTTCTCCATTAGTGTCAATGCAATGTCCCTGAACAATCTGCAGGGATCTAAAAAATACTATCCACAAGCAGAGGATAAACTGTGGGAGTAAAAACACTGATGAAAAGCAACTGCTTGACTACAGGGGTTGAGGGAATATGACTGAGGAGAGACTCTAAATGAACACTCTAATGCAAATACCAACAACATGGCAATGGGTTCGAATCAAGAACACATGTGATAACCAGTGGAATCGTGCGTCGGCTATGGGAGAGGGAAAGGTGGTGGGAGGGGGGGAGGGGAGGAAAAGAAAATGATCTTTGTTTCCAGTGAATAATGTTTGGAAATGACCAAATAAAATAATGTTCAAAATTAAAAAAAAAAAAGACTCTAGATTCCATGCACTATTGAGGGTAAAAGTGACTTTCTGGGTATACTTAAAGATCCTGGACACTCCATGGAGGTGACCTATCTCCCCAACATAAAATCAGCTTCCTACCTAGGGAACAAGATGTGAGAAATTCATCTCTTACATTCTGAAATTACAGCAGCTACTTACTAAGTACTAAGTAAAAAATATGAACAAAATATCTTAATACTGTATATATATGTATATATATACATATACATATGTGTGTGTGTATACTCATACATAAGTGGCTATCAATTCCCAGGTTAATATTAGCTTTCCTATTTTTAATTGAATTTGTGATTTTACCAGTGTGAGGGAAATCAAATGAGAAACTCCCTGTTACCAATGAAGATCAGCATCTGCTCTAAAATTTAGTCTTAGAATTGCCTGGGGCACACCAAGAGGCAAAATGCTCAGCCTGTATGGGTCAAAGGCAAGATCTGAAATAAGATCATCTTAACTTAAGGCCAGCTGTCTCCATAGGCATTAATATATAAAACATTATAACTATTGACAAGTCACAGAAATAACCTGTTTCAAGCATTCTACTTACCCAAAATTAAAGTATGATTGAAGCGATCAAAGAGGATTCCACCAATCACAGAACCACCTAGAGACCCAAAGGCACGGCCCACAAAAATATAAGAAATATCACTGATGTTTTGGTTCACATTTATAGCCAAGTCTTGAAATGTGGGTCCTAATATAGCAGTACTCAGACCCTAGAAATTAAAAAAATACAATTATTAAATTACTATATACACCTATGTGGTCTGGACGATGGGCATTTTTCATCCACTTGACTTTTCCTATGTGACCTGTTAGGATGACCTCTTCAGACTGCTTATGAATCCCCTTAAGGAAGTATTACAATGTTTCCTGATTGTCCAGATCATGATATACAGATGGATGATGCCCACTGAGCTGGTCTGTTAGAACATATATTTGAATGAATATAAAGCATTTGCTGATCAGCTACTATGATCAAAGCATTGTGTGAAGTACAAGGGATACAAAGAGAAATGTTCAGATAGTCCTTGTTATTAAGGAACTCACATTATAATGTGACAGACAACCCATAGAGGTTTCAGCTACAAGTTGGATAGCCAGACTCCAGGGCCCCTTAGAGGGAGAAAGGCAAAGCAAAAGTATCTTCTTCAAATATCATTTCTTTTGTTTCAATTTGTTTATTTCTTTCTGAACTTAATAAATGCCAAATAAAACAAACATTTCCATATACATAGAACAAAAAATTACTGGTCTTAAAACTGCAAGTCCCTAATACACAGCTTTCTTTTCCTTAAATGTGTATATAATCCAATCTATAGTTTTCAAAGATTTCTTATCTGTGTGCTTCTTTACAGCCTTCCTTCTGTTTTCTTAATTTTTTAAAAAGACACCCCAATAACCCTTTTTCTTTTTTTTTTTTTGCTACCCTATACCCTTCTTCAACCTACCATCACTAGAAAAAAAATAAAGGAAATGAAGCCCTTGTAACAAATACTCATAGGCAATAAAACTAATCCCCACACTGCCTATATCCCAAAATGTCTCATTCGATATTGTGGAAGAGGCATAAAGAGAGAAAGGTTTTGAAGGACAAGCTAAAATACAACACTCTCTGAGATTTTGACTGACCAAGAGTTGGGTTTTTTCTGTCCACAGAGAAAGGAGAAGAAGGAGAAACTTGACTTTTGAGTTAATTGTCTCTCTCTGAGAGTTTAAGCTGGCCAGGAGAAACTAAGAGACCTTGATGGTGTTGTAAAAGAAGAAAGATCTTAACTATTGTCCTCCATTTATCTAACTGTTTCTCTTCTCACCTATGTCACTGGACTATTTCCAAAACCCTCTCAAATTCCCCTTATAGATTAGGGAAACCCTCATCCCACTTTCCTCAGTTTCCCATCCTATTATCCCAATAAACCCCTATTTGAAAAAGGAAAAGAAAAGATCTTTATAGTTCACTTAGGGGGGAGGGAAGGAACCAAAGACTTCAAGAAGAATTGGGAGGTGAAGGGGAAGCAGAGGGTTGAAAAAGGAAGGGAGTGAAGGAGGAAGGAGATTAGGAAATAGATTGATCAATCAGCCATCAATAGAGCAGCCGGCAAAACCCAGAATAAACCCCAGGATAATCTTCTATGTACCCGCATCCCTGTATGCCAATATCCCTATGTGACAACATTCCCCTATACTAGCAGTGTCTCTCATCTATCTCCATTATAACTAGGAGATCCTCAGGGTGTATTCCCTAACAGTAGCTCTCTCTAGTCACAGCCAGAGAATAGAACAGTCATTGCAACAAGAAACAGTTTCCCCCAGTTTACATATTCTATTTCAGTATCCCAAGCCTATCAAATCTGTCAAGAGGGGAATAGCAGGCATCCCTCTCTCTCCTATGGAATCGTGATAGCAGAGTTCTCACGTTTTTCAAAGTTGTTTTTCTTTATAATGTTGCTATTGTTGTAGACTGTCTGTTGGCCTTTTGGCACTGCTTACTTCACTCTGTATCAGTTTTCTGATAGTCCCAGATTTCTTTGAAACTATTCTTCTAATTATTTCTTATGACATAGTAACATTCTATCACTTTCATATGCCTCAATTTGTTTAGCCATTTCCCAAAATATGGTCAGCTATTTCTTTGCTACTACAAAAGAGCTGCCATATTTTTGTCCATGTGTCCTTTTCTTCTTGCTTTGGTTTCTTTGCAATATATAGGCCTGATAGTGGTATAATATGGTCAAGGGGCATATATAATTTAATGACTTTTATAGAACAACTCTTTTTCAGAATGGGTGGGTCAATTCATAGCTCTACCAACCTTTAATGTTATTTCCACTGATAACAGCCTATCTAGTTCTTAGGTTGATAATGCCAAGGACACTGAAGTAGAGAACTTTCTTTTCCAATCTTTAATACCTGTGGACTGCTGAAAAAGCTGAGTCTATAGTGTCTGCTTTTCAGTGGAAGTGGACTGGAAGCTGATGTTAGAAGTTGTGGGAATGGCAGGCTCCTTGTCCTCAATGGTTACTCACTTTGATGACTGCTATAAGCAAGGCTAGAAATAAGACCAATGAATGTGCTGGTACACTATAATTCCCAATAGTGGGACTCTGACTGTCCCCACTGGGGTCAAAGGGAAAGTGACAGTTAAGAGGGTTATGGTGGTTTGACTCATGCCTACATGCCACCTCCTATCACTCCATCAGAATGCTTTGCTGATTCAGGTAGGCTGGCTTGTCTATCCCAAAGGTGGCCACTGATCAGCAACAGGTGGTAGTGGTGTTGTTCCCTTTGATAATAGCTGTGATGGCTGGGTTGGAAACAGAACTGGTGGTCTGCTAAGGCTATTCCCTGGGAAACCAAGGACAAAATCATGGGCCATCTATAATAGGGATCAAGGAGACTTAGAAACTGCAGTTGAACACTAAACTCAGTTCAGGTTAAATGGACAGAAAGGGGTAGGTTGAATTGCATTCATGGAACTGCATAGTATATTCTTTTTTTTTTAAATTTTCTTTATTATTTATTTTTAACATTCACTTTTAAAAACATTTTGAGTTCAAAATTCTCCTCCCTTCCCTCTCTCCACCCACTGTAAAGGCAAGAAATGTGATATCAATTATACATGTGAAATCTTGATAAACATATTTCCATGGTACTCATGCTGCATAAAAAAGGCAAGAAAAATAAAGTGTACAAAAAATGCATCAATCCTCATTCCGATTCTATTAATTCTTTCTCCAGAAGTAGATAACATGTTTCATCATGAGTCCTTCAGAATTGTCTTGGATCACTGTACAGCACAAAAGAGCAAAGTGCAGAATCAACAGGGGGCAGTGAAATCCAAGCAAGCCCATTCAAAACTTCAAAGAAAAAAATGGGAATTGGTCTCAAGCACTGGGAAAACCCCCCAAAAAGAATTAAAAATCAAATAAGAAATGTGGAAGAAAAATGAAACTATCCTGCTTATTATTTCTTAAAGCACAATAGTATTCCATTACGATCACATACCATAATTTATAGAATATAACTTTTTCTATGTGTTCTGCTTCTATTCACTTCACTTTTCATCAATTCACAATGAGTCTTCCCAAGTGTTTCTGAAACTATCCTGGTCCAGAGGGAAGAATCAAAATGGTGGTTCAGTATCAGCAAAAGCTGAAACCACTCTGAGAATTCTTTCAAACCAGTCTTTGAAAAGTGTCTCAAAACAATAGGAGACAAAAACCAACCACAAGATGAAGTGAGGAGGCTCTTCCAGTGAATACAACTTGAAAGGTAGGTAGAGTCGATTTTCACAAGATATGGGGGAACCAGAGGTAAAACTTCACACAGAGGAGTACTGGCCAACCACCCCTGCACCTACCAGGCCAGGTTCTGAGCCTGGGCATAGGCCAACTTTGGGATCCCAAGACCCAGACTTCACCAACAACAGAGCAACACGCCCCCACCCCCAAACCCCCACCCCCACCAAAGTCCCAGGCCCTGGTACTAGCCCACAGTGAGGCACAGAAATCCATAGTGCTTGGCCCTTTCAAGCCTGTGCTGTGATGAAGCCCTTAGCCCCAAGGAAAAATAACTGAATGCTGACTTCTGCAAGTCATCAGCAGGAGATAGAATCATCAGTTTTTAGAATTCCTAGTCCACAGGCCAAAAAAGACTGGGAAAATGAGCAAACAGCAAAAGAAAATACCTAACCATTGAAAATTTCTATGAAGACAAAAGAGCAAGGCAGGGAATCAACAGTGGACAGTGAAATCCAAGCAAGCACATTCAAAACTTCAAAGAAAAATGGGAATTGGTCTCAGGCACTGGAAAAAAAAACAAAAAGGAATTCAAAAATCAAGTTAGAAATGTGGAAGAAAAATGAAACTATCCTGCTTTTTATTTCTTAAAGCACAGTAGCATTCCATTACAATCATATACCATAACTTTGTTTAGTCATCCCTCAATTGATGAGCATTTCCTCAATTTCCAAATCTTTGCCATCATTAAAAGAGCTGCTATCAATATTTTTTTCTAAATATGGGTCTTTATCCTTTTTCTTTGCTCTTTTTGGGAGGCAGATTTACTAATGGTATTGCTGAATGGAAGGGTCTTATAGTTTAGCATGTCTCTAATTAATACATAGCACTTGGAAGGGCACCAGGCTTTCCTCCAAAACAAATATCTTTTTAAAACCAATATTCTTTTTTTTTAACTCACAGTTATTTATTCTTCATTCAGTTATGTTAGAATATGGAATTTAGCTTTACAGTCATCCAAGGGGTTTCTATTTTCTCTTTTTTCAACTTTTTTATATTAAAATTTAATTTAATTCCCCCCCAACAGTTTCCAATATTTTTTCAAATAATATTGAATTTCAACCCTCTCCTTCCCCCACTCATCCAAAAACTACCACTCTCCTTGAGTTGGTAAACAACCTCATGTAGATTTGACATGCATAATCAGGTACAGCATTTTTCATATTAATCCTCATGTAAAACCAATATTCTTCCAGTTGGCCCTATACCTGTGAATCATTTGAAGAATGAGCAATGGAGACAGTGGGCATAAATAGAATGAAGCACTTAAAAGTACTACCAATTACATGCAAAAAGCTAAAGAGAAGATATCATCAAAAAAGTATGTGATCAGAACAAGAAATAGACCAATTTTGTGGTGAGAGGTGGAGATAACAGATGAATGGCCTATAATGGTATTCACAAATGTCAAAATCACCAGAACAATATCCCCAGAATGTTGGCTAAAATCCTTGTAGAGAACTTATGGGAATTCATGGATATGGGTCATCAGAGAATAAGAAGATATGAATGGAATACAAATTGCACTGTTGGGAGGACTATCCATAAGGATGAGATTACATCTCCATTAGGTCTATGTGAACAGTAGCTTTTAATTTTCTATTGGATAATTGAAAAAAGTGAATTGTTCAGAAATTTACTGATTTGTATTAAGTAGGCAGAAAGTAGCAGTGGCAGTTTTAGGATTACAAAATCCACAAATTCCTGAATTGGCCCTCCCATTTTGAATATAGCAAGTCCTGATGCTTCTCTGCTTTTGATGGGTTACAAAGTTTAAAAAATAGTTCCTTGAAAAATGTAAATGTTCTTTGCCCTTTGTCTAGTGAATTACAATTTTCAATGAATCCTAAAACAATATTCAGAGTAAACTTTAATAAATAATACTAAAACTAGATTTTGAATTATACTGCATGCACATGCAATTATCCCACAATCTTAAATTTTAAAAATCTAAATCACTGAGAAAAGTAGCAAAAATATTTTGGTTGCAACTGCTGATTTCATCTATGTAGAAAATTCCCCTTCTGCATACAAGTCTAACCTAGTCTTAAAGAGATACCTGGGGCATTGAGAGGTTAAGTGACTTGTCTCATGATTACATGTGGTCAAATTGTAGAGATTTCAAAGGCCAGGCTTCTATGTCCTATATTAACTATTCTCAAAGTGAGAGCAATCTGTTGCAACATCAATCAGTATTTAGATCATTAGGAATGATTTTTCAAAAGGTTCATCTTTGCTTTCACTTCCATTCTACAATATCAAAATTTACCGTACTGAAGATGTCCTATAATATAAATCTGAATCTCTAAACTCAAGTCCTTGTATAGTCCACAAATGCTATAGTTATTAAATTTCCCCAGACCCTAGTATACATAGCCTAGTAGTAATAAACTTAGCTTGTTTTCTTCTATGTATTTTAAAAATGTTTTTAATCATTCCCTATGCCAAAACTGAGTCTTTATATATTCGTGTTGTCTAGAATTTGCTATGGTTGAATGATCAATGTATAGATATGTCTGTTTTCAACCTTGTTCACAAGTAATTTTACTGTGTTCTTACTAGTTACCTTTGGTTATGCTCAACATAATCCCTATTATTTCATTATCATTCAATAAATCATTATTTTGAAATCCTGAAGTTTTCTTTGTGTCTATGTGAAGACAGAATAAATATCCTTCGTTCTTATTTTCCAATATTAGTTTTTTGGAAATTTTTCTAAATTTGACCTAAAACCCACTATTATTTATTACATGTTTTATCATATTCAAGCAGAGATTGCTAGCTATAAAAGGTACATTAGAATCTCTTCTCATTTTAATGAAACAGATGAAACTGGTATTTTGGACTTACTGATTCATGGAAGGAAGTAATGTTTTTCCAAAGAAACTTTGTGAAACTAAATAAGAAATGAAAAGATAGGAAAAGGTATTTTTCCCTCAGCATCCTAGAAATGGATAGCATGTAAACCAATTTGTCCCAGATGACCAATGCAGGTTGCCACAACTATACATGGGTAAAAGAGTCATTTCAAGATAAAGTAAGAGAGCAAGACAAGTTCACTGATATCATTTCAGATTCCATGTTACAACTAACCTGTAGGAAACTACTATTTGTCCAAGAAATTGGATTGCCAAAGCAAATATCCACAGTTATCTGAAAAGGCTATTAAAACACTCCTCTCTTTTCCAACTCTGATTGCAGAGCAGTGTCCAAAACTCCCAAATCTCCATTTTAAGAAGAGACTCAGCACAGATATCTCCTCATTTTCTGCCTGCCTCTATGGTAGCTATTCAGCCTTGTTCAACTTTTTGTGACCCTAGTGGGGTTTTCTTGACAAAGATACAGGAGTGGTTTGCCGTTTTCTTCTCCAGCTCATTTAACATAATAAGATAAACAGGATTAAGTGACTTGCCCAGGATCACAAACACAGCTGAGTATGATGGTGTCTGAGGCTAAATTTGAACTCAAGTCTTTTTGACTCCAGACTCTGAGCTCTATACTCTGAAAATGCCCTTTGGACTACACAAACACTTTAGGACTTCTCTGACTTCTCCACCTTCCCCATCTTTATGTGTCTTCATGTAGGTAAATAAAATTTCCACATCAACCTCCCTTTACTGCTTCCTTTTTTATATTATCACCCCTCATTAGCTGGTAAGCACCTGGAGAGATGGAGTTGTCATTCTTTTTTTCATTTCCTATTGCCAACACTTACAATGGGATCTGGCAAATAGTAGGGGCTCAATAAATGTTTATTGACTACTGATTGTATCTGTGAGGCCAGATTTTCTTCATATACTTCAACCAAAACAACATATTAAATTCTGAGATTTGCAAAAATATTAAGATGAAAAAACCACTCTATATTATTTTTGTTTTAGATAAGATTTTTAATTAAAATTGTTATATTAGATAATGTTATGTCAACATGGGATGGGATTATGGTTGTTTTTTTAAATGAATAGGTGAATTTTTAATTTTTTTATCACTTTGCTAATTTCTAAAATACTAAATATCAAAAGATATAATCCATATACACAAAAGCTTATGGAAGTTAATTTTTAAGAATGTAAATGGGTCATGTGACTAAAAATTTATATATATATATATATATATATATGTATATATATATATATATATACTGCCTGTAATAAAATATCATCTGTAGATGTATGGTTTTTACTATGAACTGCTGACATTTCTGAAAGGAAACAAAGTCATTTGGGAGACAGTGATAGCAGGGAAATGGCAGTGGATTTGCAGTTAAGGGACCTGGGTTAGCATCCTAGCTGTCAGACTGAACAAGTCATAGATCCTTTCTGAGCTTATTTAAGCATCTCAGAAATGAGCAATCTAGATCAAACCAGAAAGGTCTCTTTCTAATCAATGACTACTACCATCCATTGCATATCTATCCTGTACAATGTGTACAAGTGTAAGAGATACTATTCTGGATTGCAAAGAGACTTTCCTAACTAGAAAACAATGTAAATCTTTTTTAATCTTAATGTGACTAGAAGGCAAGGTCTTCAATCAGGTTGCATGTAGCACTGCTCTGAATAATACTTGGGGAAAGGGTACTCTCCAAAAAACTCATTTAATTAGCAATAAATTTATGAAAATGGAAGGCAGTTTCTAATAAATGTTATTCCCAAAGAAAACAGCATCCAGTAGGACCCTAAGTAACAGGCATTTTCCAGAGGAAATTCAACAGTTTAGACCTTTTAAACATCTTAGGGATCCAGAAAAGCATGAGAAAACAATAATCACAGATTTAAGTTGAGAAGGACCTAACATCATCTAATTCAACTACTTCAATTTAGAAATGAGCAAGGAAAACAGAAGCCTCAGACGTGCAGGTAACCTGCCCTGAAGTCAAACAGTCAGTAAACAACAAAACTGAGATTTGAATCCAAGCCCAGGTCTCCTTCCACTGGAAAGCAAAGCTTGCACCTCCTTCTTTTAACAAAACTGACTCGGTTTCAGTTGAAGTCCTATATGCCCTCTAACCCTGAGGGGCCTCAATCATAAATCTAATCATACACACCTTGCCAGGGCTAAGGTCATTTTAGGTCTTAGCCAGCAGTGGCAGGTCTCAAAACCACAAAATGAAGATCCAGTCACAAGATTCAGAGCCTGATGAAGCTGCAAGGGTCCCCAGGGACCATCTAGTCTAACCCCTTTATTTTTCAGATGAAGGACACAGCTGAATAAATAACCCTAGAAATGCAGAAGGTGCAGGGAAGAAAGGTAGGTGAAATATATTTATTATAGGGGAGCTATCCCAGGCTGGGGCTCTAATCAGATACTCAAAATGCCAACTCAATGTCGGGGGAGCCCAGCAGGTAAGGGGCCACGTGCTGGCAGGAGCCACACTGAGTTGAATGGCTCAGATGAGTCGTGGGGCAGGTAAACACATTTCCACTTCTGCAAGGGCACTCCAGAGGAAGCATATTGGCAGGATTTGGGGAGTGGGAGCCTGGAGCTCTAGAGGGCAGCTCCATTTCGGAATTTGGTTCGGTTAAGGTAACTGTCAAATACTAGAAACTAGTAAGTGCACTCCGGAGTAGGAAGTAGGTGGAGTAGGAAGAAATATCCTGGTGATTATAATGAATTTGGGAGGAAAGAGCAGAGAGAAAGAGGAAACTAGAAAACAGGTGGCTGCTAAGGAATACAACAGACAGAGCATGTACAGTTAGGAAGGAAGATCCTAGTTCAAATCCAACTTCACACAGTTACTAGCTGTATGACGCTGAGCAAAAGTCACTTAACCGCTTGCCTGCCTCAGTTTCCCCATCCATAAAATGGGGATACACAATAGTGCCCTTACTTCCCAGAGTTGCTATGAGTACCCAATGAGACAATGTTTCCAAACCTTAAAGTACCACATGAGTGGCAGTTATTTCAAACAGTGTGAAGGACCGCACACACCTCCCAGGGATGCCCATTTAAAAGTCTCTAACCCAACCAAGATAAATTCAAAATTGGTAAATGACTTAAATAGAGGGAAATTATAAGAAACTGGATGAACATAGAATAGTATACCTGTCAAAACTATAGGAAAGGAAAAAATTTAAGACCAAGCAAGAGATAGAGAACATTACAAGATGCAAAATGAATAATTTTGATTATATTAAATTAAAAAGGTTTTAAACAATAAAAAACAATGCAACCAAAATTAGAAGCAACAAACTGAGGAAAAAATTTTATAGCAAAAATCTCTGACAAAGGTCTAATTTCTCAAATTTATAAGGAACTAAGTCAAATGTACAAGAAATCAAGTCATTCCTCAATTGACAAATGGTCAAGGGATATAATAGTTTTCAGAAAAGAAATAAAAACTAATAATCACACGAAAAAGTGTTCTAAATCCCTCCTGATTAGAGAAATGCAAATCAAAACAACTCTGAGGTACCATCTCATACATAGCAGATTGGCCAATATGACAGTAAAGGAAAATAATAAATGTTGGGAGGGGATGTGGCAAAATTGGGAAACTAATGCTTTGTTGGTGGAGTTGTGAATCTATCCGACCATTCTGGAAGGCAATTTGGAATTATGCCCCAAGGCTTTAAAAGAATGCATATGCTTTGATCCAGTCATACCACTGCTAGGTTTGTACCCCAAAGAGATAATAAAAGTTGTACAAAAATATTCATAGCTGCACTTGTTGTGGTGGCAAAAAATGGAAAATGATTCCTTGATTAGGGAATGGCTGAACAAATTTGTGGTATATGATGGTGATGGAATACTATTGTTCTATAAAGAATGATGAATTGCCTGATTTCTATATGAACTGAAAAGCCTTCCATGAACTGATGGGAAAGGAAATGAGAAGAATCAGGAAAACATTGTATAGAGAAACTGAAATACTGTGGACCCATCAAATGTAATTGACTTTGCTACTAATAGAAATGCAATGATCCAGGACAATCCAGAGGGACTTGTGAGAAAGAAAGCTATCCACATTGAGAGAAAGAACTAAGGGAGTAGAAATCCAGAAGAAAACATGTGACTTAACACTTGTTTTTATGGATATATGTTTTGGGGCTTTGGTTTTAAAAAGATTGCTCTATTTAAAAAATGAATAATATGGAAATTGGTATCAAGTGATATCACTTGTCAAAGTATAAGCCAGTAGAATTGCTTGTCAGCTCTAAGAGGAGGGAAGAGAGAGGGGAAAGAAAATGAATCATGTAACCATGGAAATATATTTTTAAAAATTTTAATTGAATAATAAATAAATGTCTCTAGCCCGGCCCTCTGCTCTCACCATCCCCAGGAAAGCAGCGTACAGCACCATGGAGGTGACCCAACGGGGTACGATGCAAGTTCCACATCTCCCGCCACTGCCGCCTTCAACCACGAACACTTCAGCGTCCGTCTGTAGCCGCTCCCTAGTCCTGGTGGGCCCCGCGGGGAGGAGCCGCTGTCCGGCCGGGGCCGGAGCCCCGTCGCGCTCTAACTCCAGCTCCAGCTCCAGCTCCTCCAGCTCTGTGATGCCAAAGAAGCTGCTGATTGCTGTGGCTGCTGAGCCCTACCGGAGCCATAAAGGACTGCCACTCGGGCTCCACCCTCTCAGCTGCACCCTGACCTGCCCTCGCGGACCCGTCACCGGCTGGTTCCATCTTCCACTGTAGTCAGAGACCCGCTAAACAGCCCACGGGTTCCCCTCTAGGCTCAGGGTACAACCCCGCCGACTCCTTTCAACTACCCATGTCAGTAACTCATCCGACGGGAAGTTGATAAGCGTTGCTAAGGTCGTAAACCTCGCCTCTCTTCCGGTAGTTAAATACTAGTCCCGCTCACGTAATGGTTACGGACTCTAGCTAAACTGAAAGATTAGGGATCCTTCTTTCAGTTCTCCCGGAGTGGAGCCCAGTCCTCCCTAACCGTCGAACTGTGGTCTAGCAGGCTTTGTAAAGGGACAGAAGTGTGAAGAGGAGGAAGCAGCAAAAATACACACGGGAGGGAGCAGTTGGATAGCTCAGGGAATTGAGAGCCAGGCCTAGAGTCGGGTGTTCAAATTTGACCTCAGACACTTCCCCGCTGTGTGACCCTGAGCAAGTTCCTTAACCCCCATTGCCTAGCCCTCACCACTCTTCTGCTTTGGAACCAATACATAGTGTTGACTCCAAGACGGAAGGTAAGGGTTTAAAAAAAAAATACACACGAGCTCTAAGGAAGGAGAAGGCGGCCCACGAAGACATTCAACCTGCCTGAGACCGTGAGGGGCAGGAAACCCTCTCCCATTTCCTGTAGATTTTTCCTTCCTCCTTAATTCCTGCCCCCAGTATCCTTCAGTGCTCCGGGGATCAGCCTTGGACCCAACACTGACTGAGGTAGCTGTGGGAAATGCAGAGGCTTTTTTAATTTTAGAACCTGGATATCATTTTGTTTTATAAGTTAATAATGAAAACCATATTAAAATTGAATAAAATGTGTTGTGTAGTTGTGTGATTTTTAAGCTGTATTTGTGAATTTTAAATCTTAAATTGGCTCAATTGTATCTCTTTAATCACAAAATTTGAGAGTTGGAAGAGACCTCAGTAGTCATCTAGAACATACCTGTCCTCCAGCTTCTGCTTGAAGATTTCCAACAAAGGAACCCACAACTTCTCCAGGCAGACCTTCCATTTTTTATAGCTCTTATTAGGAAATTAGGAACCTGACATCAATTTTCTGAAATAATAAAAAAAAAAAAGAAAAATTCGATATATCTTCCACTCTAAGCAATGTTGAGTTTTATTTGTCCTGGCTACAATTTTTTTTTAGTTGATGAAAGTTGCTGTAGAAAAAAAATTTGCAATCCAGTTTTTTAAGTGTTCCTCAGTTCTGAGTTAATAGGCTAATGAACCATGGCTTCATTATACATGAAAGAAAAAAACAAATATAATGCAACAGTTGTTGGTTTTGATCCAAATAGGGCACAACTGCCTAGATTCTTTTTTTTTAAGTTTATTATTATTTTTTTAATTTTATTTAATTTTGAATATTTTTCCATGGTTACAAGATTCATGTTCTTTCCCTCCCCTCCCACCAAACTCCTCCTAGCTGATGCTCAATTCCACTGAGTTTTACATGTGTCATTGATCAAGACCTATTTCCATATTATTGATATTTGAACTAGCATGATCATTTAGAGTCTACATCTGCAATCATATCCCCATCAACCATGTGATCAAGCAGTTGTTTTTCTTCTGCTTTTCTGCTCCCACAGTTTTTCTTCTGAATGTGAATAGCATCTTTCTCATAAGTCCCTCAGAATTGTTCTGGATCATTGCATTGCTACTAGTAGAGAAGTCCATTACGTTTGATTGTACCACAGTGTATCAGTCTATGTGTACAATGTTCTCCTGGTTCTGCTCCTTTCACTCTGCATCAATTCCTGAAGGTCGTTCTAGTTTACATGGAGAAAAAGGAGACAACTGTGGGAAGGAAAACTGAAGTAAGTTTTGGACTTTCTGCCACTCAGGTGGAACAAACAGCAGTTGGAATGTTAGAAAGAAGATATCGACAAGAATGACAGTTGGTGGGGGGACGGGAACTTGGAGAGTGACAGTTGGCCTCTGGGGACTCTCTCTCCTGGCCTTCAAACTGGAAGGAGCCTCCCTCCCTGTCTAAGGATAGAAGTACCTCTATTCCTGATTTCCCCAACTGTGTGCTCTACCTGGATTCCTGTGATCATGTCATCAAACAAAAGAGAAGCAATTTGAACTGTAAGGCCAGTCTTTAGGGAATCAGCCTGAAGACACAAGCCCAACCAGCTCTTAAGGTCAGAACTAGAACTTTTTCTTCCTTTTACTGTCTACTGCTAAAGACTTAGAACTTAAGAAAACAAGCATAGATTAGCTTAGACAGGAATAAGAGAAACCCTCCACCAGCCTGTGAGACCTGGCCTCAGCTTGAAAGTTGAGAGAGACTCAAACCTGATCTAGGGAAATCCCGATTCCCTCTTCCCCGATACCTCCCCAATCCAAACTTGTTATAAAAATTCATCTTTATTTAAATGAACTGTAGTCAGATAAGAGGACTGTCATTTCAGGGGGACATAGAGGGAGCTGAAACTAAAGACAGCCATTCAACCATAAATGGCCCTTATAGGACCCATGCTAAGTGACCTTGGATTGGGGGAGGCTTGTCCCTCGGGGGGGGGGGGGCGTCTGTGCTTACCTGCTCTGGGGTATCTTCAACATCACTCAATAGAGAAGATGTCCCCTTAGGCTATCATAGGTGGCCCATTTCTCAGGAACCCCAATTTTCAAAGATAGCCTCTCAACAGAGGGTATCTCTCTCCTTTTGCCTCACCAGCAGCCATATTCCCTCCATCCCTTCAACTCCTCCATTCCCTATCACAAACCTTCCTTACCCCCTATCATCTCTTTAGTCCCTCTACAATCTCTTTAACTGTTACACATGGAATTCATCCAGTTCATTATTTCATTGAGCACAATTGTATTCTATCACAAACAGATAGTGCAATTTGTTCATCCATTCCCAAATTGGAGGGCATCCCCTCATTTTCCAATTTTTTGCCACCACAAAGAACACAGTATGAATATTCTTGTACATGCATTTTTCCTTATTATCTCTTTGGGGTACAAACCCAGCAGTGCTATGGCTAGATCAAAGGGCAGAAAGTCTTTTAGCGCCCTTTGGGCATAGTTCCAAATTGCCTTCCAGAATGGTTGGATTAGTTCACAACTCCACCAGCAGTGCATTAATGTCCCAACTTTTCCACATCCCCTACAACATTTATTACTTTCCTTTGTTATCATGTTAGCCAATCTGCTAGGAGTGAGGTGATACCTCAGAGTTGTTTTGATTTGCATTTCTCTGATTACAAGAGATTTAGAACATTTTTCAAGTGTTTATTGATAGTTTTGATTTCTTTACCTTAAAATTGTCTATTCATATCCCTTGCCCATTTATCAATTGGAGAATGGTTTCATTTTTTGTACAATTGATTTAGCGCTTTATAAATTTGCATAATTAGACCTTTGTAAGAGGTTTTTGGTTATGAAGATTTTTTCCCAATTTGCTGCTTCCCTTCTAATTTTGGTTGCATTCGTTTTGGCTGCATTTGTTGGCCTTAGCCAACATGTCCTAGACCTGAGTCCTAAGAGAGAGATCAGTCAGTCTTTAATCACTCACCACAAGATCTGTCCAAGCAAAGATTCTAGTGTTCAGAGACACCAGACCAGCTCCATCTCAGTTGATTTCACCAGCTCAATGACTGAATCTGAATCTCCTCAGCTCTATCTGAGCTCCTTTTAAAGCAAATTTTCTCTTATGTCACCTCCCCCAAGTTCTTATATCTACCAATCACAGTAGACATTTTTCAAAGGACAGACCATTCTTAGTTCACACCTAAGAAGACTTAAATTTTTGAGTAAGTTCACACCAGAAAACCTCTGAGTAAGTTTCTCACCTCTTTGCTCCTTGTAAATTCACAAGTTGCCTGACCTTTAGAGGTACTTAGCACTAAAAAAGTACCTTTAGAGGTACTTAGATCTAAAAATAGGCACAGCTTAAGAACTTTTGTCTTACTATAAGTATGGGTTTAAGTATTTTTCATTGTTCAGCAAGGAGTTTCTTCCCCTAAAGCAGGCTTAAGTAGGGGTGGAGTAGAGGTCTTCACATTCCTGATCTAAGTGGAGGTCTCACATTCCTGATCTAAGTTCCTTCATTGTTTAAAGTGGGGAATAGTCTTAACCCAACCTTATGAAGTAGGGTCTGAGAATTTTTAAGGTTCACAATCCCCCCTGATGATCATTGGGAGACTAGTCTCCCCATTGATCATTTAACATAATCATCTTGTAGTCCTAAATGCACTTCTAAATACACATGCATACAATATTCAATTTTCTAAGAGGAAATTAGAGTAGTGAGGGAGGAATAGAAAAGAAAGAAAGCAAAACCAATGTTTTGCTAGATGCATTGACAGAAAGCCAAATTAGGGGCAGTCCCTTTTGGCATAAATGTATATATTTACAATGAATGTTCAATCAATGTTCAGTTCAATCAAACATATCCAAAGTTCATTCTTGATCTTCTTGATGTAGTGTAGGTTTTCCAGCATCTTTCTGTAACAATTCATTCTCTGGATTTAGGAGTTAGCAAACTTCTTCCTTGAAGATCTTTTCTTGAACAAAAAATCAAAATCTTGGATTTTATGTAAAAATACAATCTTAAACAAAAAATCAAAATTCTTGGATTTTAAATTAAAATACAACCCCCCCTGAAGTAAGTGTTAAAAAACATCCAGTTCAGTTCAGGATGCAATGTTGAGTTATGGGGGTGTATGAGTCAATTTACCAGAACAAGAGAAAAATAATCAAAAACATAAGGAGAAAAAAAATTCAAAATAGGCCCTTGTATAGGTCCAATTTAAATTATTTCTATCCCACAAGTCTGTAGGATAGAATGCAGTAATATTTCACTTAGCCATTTGTAGCCAAGACTACAGGAAGTTGCCATAATGTAAGAAGAAAAGAAATTAGAATTCTATTTTATAGGGAAGTGTCATTCCCTTGTCTGATTTTTGACATAATCGGGGATATAGGGAGCCAGCATAATAGTCAAATTTTGTACTTGTATGAGTGCTTTGAAAAGAGTGTAGATACAAGGAAGTCCTACAACTTAACATATGTCAAGCAGCGCAACCTCGAGTCTCACATTAGTATTTTCTGTGTGCTCTTTTTGGTACTTTTCAAGTTAAATCTGTGCTCCTTGGTTTTTATCCCTTTTTCTGGAATCAGATACATTAACATTAATCACAGTCCCATAATATTTTATCAATAAATGGCAGATTCCCATAGTTTAAAGCTTTTGGGTATGCATTGACATTATAGCAAGTATATATATATATATATATATATATATATATATATATATATATATATATATATATATATATATATATATATATGTTAAACTTGTATTACTGGAAAAAAGTAATATATTAATTATATGTACCTTTAGTACAAGAAATGAGAAAAAATCAAATATTCTAATAAAAATAAAGAAAAGCAATAATAAAAATAAGGAAAAAATCAGTAATTAAATTAAAAAAAAAGTATCCACTTGTCAATGGATTATAATCTATAATTCAAGTGATAAGATACAGTCAATCAATCTCAATAGAAGATGCTTTCTTCACATGTGAGCAATGAATCCAAGAGTCCTTTTCTCCAATCTTTATAGATGTTGGAGTAGTTAACAATATTTGGAATGGTCCTTCCCATGAAGGCTGAGTTGCTCCAGTACGCTTAAAATTCTTAATATACACTTTATCTCCTGGGTTCAGGTCATGAAGAGAAAAGTCTAGTGGTCTGGCTTGTACTGCAGCTCCAGATGCATGAAGTTCACGTAGTTTATGCTGTAATTCCTGTATATAGGAAGCAATAGTAGTATTTCCCCCTAATAGTGATGTATATGCAGAGGAAAAAGGTTTAGCCTGTATAGGAGGATGTCCAAAAAGCATTTCAAATGGTGAGATATGTAGGTCTCCTCTAGGCCTGCTTCTAAGATACAATAGGGCCAGAGGGAGAAGTTCAGACCATTTTAAATGTGTCTCAATGCATAATTTTCCAATCATAGTTTAAGTTCTTTGTTCATCCTCTCAACTTGGCCTGAGCTCTGGGGATGATATGGAACATGGAATTTGGGAGTTATTCCCAAGCAAAAATATATCTGGTTTAGAACAGAATCAGTAAAATGACTTCCTCTATCTGAATCAATATGTGCTGGCAGTCCAAAGTGAGGAATAATTTCTTTTAAAAGTATCTTAGCAATAAAATCTGCTGTGGCTCGGGTCACAGGAAATGCTCCTGGCCATCTGGTTAGTTGATCTACAATGACTAGACAAAATTTATAACGTCCAACCTTTGGCATTGTTATAAAATCTATCTGTAGATGTTCAAAAGGTGTGTAAGCCAGAGGACGTCCATCAAAGGCTTTTCTACAAAATGCATGTTGGTTATATGCCTGGCAGGTAGAACAGGCTGAACTTACTTTAGAGGCTATAGTAGTTATACCAGGGGCTATCCATACTCTCTTAACAGAGTCCACGATGCCCTGGGTGCCAAAGTGACCATTTTTATGAATAGATTGGCAAATTTGGTGATAGAAACTTCTAAGGAACAGGGGTTCTCCTTCAGATGACACCCATACTCCATTAATCTGTTTTGCTTTAAATTTTTGTTTCCATTTTTCCACTTCCTTTTCATTATATGAAAGTGATAAATTTAAATCATCAGTGGTTGTTAATGTTAAAATTAATTCAGGTCCTTCTATGGCTCCTAGCTTTGCAGCAGCATCTGCTCTATCATTTCCTCTAGAGACAGGATCAGTGCCACCTGTATGGGCAGAACAATGAACTACAGCTAGGGCTTCAGGAAGCTGTAGAACAGAAAGAACTTCATTAATAATTTCTGCATTAGCTATAGATTTTCCAGCTGAGGTTAAAAATCCTCTTTGGAGCCATAGCATTCTGACTGAATGACAAATGTCAAAAGCATATCTAGAATCTGTATGAATTGTTGCCTTTTTATCCTTGGAAATTATACAAGTGTGCTTCAGAGCTATGAGTTCTGCTCCTTGAGCGCTAATGTTAGAGGGTAGTGAAGCTGACCATTCGGTGGCAAATTCTGAGACTACAGCAGCTCCAGTGTGGCTTAAGCCATCCCTCATAAAAGAGGAACCATCGGTAAATAAAATCAGATCTGCATTGTCTAAGGGAGTGTCCAATAGATTATCTCGAGGCTTTTCTGCCATGGACACTAATGTTTCACAGTTGTGTAATGGTTCTCCTGAAGTTGGTAAATCTGGAAGCAAGGTGGCAGGGTTAAGGGTTGTACAGCGTTTTAAGGTAATGTTTTCACTATTTAACAACATTATTTCATATCTTATAATTATCTGATCTGAGAAAGCCTGTGTTCTATGTTTTATCAACAATGCTTCTACCTCATGTGGGCACATAATTGGGACATCCCAATACTAGATCAACAGTTTTTGTCACTAGTAAGGCTGTAGCAGCTACTCCTCTAAGACATGGTGGTGCTCCTGCTGCTAATGGGTCCAGTTGAGCAGTATAATAAGCAATTGGGTGCTGAGAAGGTCCCAAAGTCTGAGTTAAAACACCAGAAGAGGGGGCAGCTGGGTAGCTCAGTGGATTGAGAGCCAGGCCTAGAGATGGGAGGTCCTAGGTTCAAATCTGGCCTCAGACACTTCCTAGCTGTGTGACCCTGGGCAAGTCACTTGACCCCCATTGCCTAGCCCTTACCACTCTTCTGCCTTGGAACCAATACACAATATTGATTCCAAGATGGAAGGTAAGGGTTTAAAAAAACACACACCAGAAGCTACTCCTCTTCGCTCATGCACATACAAAGTAAATGGCTTGTTGTAATCTGGGATGCCTAGAGCAGGGGCAGACATGATAGCCTTTTTTAGATCTGATAGAGCTGACAAATGTTCAGGCTCTAATTTGAAGGGTTCAGGAACCGAATCCTTTGTTAATCCTATAAGGGGTTTAGTAATTTCCTCATAGCAAGGAATCCATTGTCTGCAAAACCCTGTTGCTCTTAAAATTGTTCTCAACTGTTTCTTAGTAGTAGGAGCACTTAAATTTTGAATATTCTCAATTCTTTTTGGAGAAATATAATGAGCTCCCGCAGTCAGGATGAATCCCAAATATTCTACTTTAGGGAGACACAACTGAACCTTATCCTTCAAGATTTTATGTCCTCTTTTGTGCAATTCCAAAAGAAGGTGTTTACTATCTTCTTGACATGTTTCTGCGTCTGTTGAAGCCAAGAGTAGATCATCTACATATTTGATTAATTTGCTATTTTTAAATGTTATATTGTCTGTGTCTTGGCTCAAAATTTGCTCAAATAAACTCGGACTTTCCACATAACCCTGTGGCAGATGACTCCATGTATATGTGAGCCCTTCCAGGTAAAAGCAAAAATATGCCTGGAGTTCTCATGTATAGATAGGTATGGAAAAGAAAGCTGAGCACAAGTCTACTACTGTAAAGTATGTATCTGTGCTAGGAATAGAGGAAATAATAGTATTTATATTAGAAACTACAGAGTGTCTCTTTATAACATGATTATTCACTGCCCTCAGATCCTGTACAAATCTATAGAGGTGCTTGCCATCAGGTCCTCTTTTTGGTTTTTTAACTGGCAGGATGGGCGTGTTGTATTCAGATTTGCAAGGGATTATTATTCCCTGTTCTATTAATGAGTTAATAACTGTCATAATACCCTCAATTGCCTCATTTGAGAGGGGATACTGAGGAATGGAAGGAGGTGGGCTAGATTTAGTTTTTATCTGCACAGGAACAGCAGATTTAAGTAAGCCTACATCGGAAGAAGATGTGGCCCAAAGAGACTCCGGTATGTCCTTAGGTATTTCAAAAGTGGGAGGCTCTTTTGCCTCTTGGCTCTCTGAGCGAAACACAGGGAGTAAATTTAAAGATTCCTCTGGTACTTCCAATGTTATGGAACCATCTGGTGAGCAAGTTATTGTGGCTCTGAGTTTGCATAGAAGGTCTCTCCCCAGCAAATTTAAAGGGGTGTCAGGCATTAAAAGAAAGGAATGTTGTACCTCTAGGGGTCCTACAGACACCATTCTAGGGGCAAGTTTTTTAACTCTTTGGGGGTATTCCTGATACTCCCATTACACTTTTTGAGTCAATGGAATAACAATTTAAATCTGGTACATTCTTCAATACAGACCTGGTATCTCCAATGTTAATAAGTGTTACCCACCTTTAAGGTACCATGGGGTTCATTAGTATGGGGAGGGCAGTGGATAGGGATATCAGGGTTGTATACTCTGATTCTTGTGTCCCAGCCCCCCCAGACACCTTCATTGTTCCTTGGGCACCCCCCTGAAGGGCACCCCTCTAAGGGTCATTAGCACCTCGAGTATTTTTTGGACGAGCACCATTTCTTATATATCGTTGTTGAGTATTATCATTTTCTTCATTTGGAGCATTGTCATTATTTTTCCCAATTCCTATTTCTATAATTTTGGTTTCTAAAGTTCTTATTTCTATATTCATTATAGTTATTTCCATAATCATTATTATAATTTCTAAAATTTCTAAAATTCTGGTTTCTATGACCATTATCATCATTTCTATATTTTTTTTATTTCTAAAGTTATTAAACTGTGTATTCTTTCTGATCATCTTAAGAAAGGTTCTACATTCCATCATTTTGTGGCCCTTCTTCTCACAGAAGTGGCAAGTTACTGATTTATTTGTGAATTCCCGCAAAGGGGCTATAGTCTCTCCCTTATTTTTCAATTGTCTCTTTAACATTTCAATTTCTTTCTTTAAATCTTCCACTGATGTATTGCCTTCCTCAGGTCTTTTTACACGACCTTTATAAACATAGGTTGCTACTCTCCTCAATTCTTCGAGGTCCATATAGTCCCAATTAGGACAGCTAGTTTTAAAGTGGTCTTTTACCAATGAACAACAATTCTCAACAAATTGCCTATGTATTTGCCTAATGTCTCTTTCTCTGGATAAATCAAGGTCCATATATGTATTCCCTATTTCAATAAGTCTGTCCATAAACTGGGAGGGTGTTTCGTCAATATCTTGTTGGGTTCTTTCAAATTTTGACCATTTTTTCAGGTCTATCAGAGAAAGCTCTCATGGCTGTCAATAATGCTTCTCTGGCCTGGTTTAGTTTTGTGTGATCTAGTTCAACATTGGGGTTCCAATGTGGATCTTCAGTTGGCCAATAATGTCCTCTTCTACCTCGTTTTTGATTAGCCAGAGAGATGATATTATTTTTTTCTCTTTTTGTCAAAAATGCTTCTAATAAATTCGCAACATCCATCCAAGTGGGGTCAAAAGTTCTGAATATGTTCTCTAATTTTTTTATAATTAATATTGGTTCTTCCTCAAATATCTTCCTTCAATTTATTTAAATCCTCAGGGCTAAAAGGTGTATAATGTCTTACAGATACCAAGTTTCCATTTTTATTAAAAGTGGGTACTTCCTGTAAAGGAAATAACCTATCTGAATTATTTGGTACTCCTGTTTCTAGGCTTCTTGCTCCATTCTCAGTCAGGTAAGTATGAGAAATGGAAGAGTTGGGCACACTAAGGGAGAGGGTTTGTTGTTGTCCCATAGTGCCAGAAAGATCAGAGGTAGGAAGGATCTGAGAATTGAATTGAGCAGGGTGGGAAGGAGGAGCAAAGGAAGAAGTGTGAAAGGATATAGAGGTGTTAGTATTGGAAGAATCAGTAAGGTGTGAAGTGGAGGCATTAGGATCAGAAACATGGGTAGTCTGTGAACTTAGAGTGGATTATGTAGGGTCAGAAGCATGAGTGTGGTGTGTACTTAGAGTGGAGGGTGTGGGGTTGGAAGCATGGGTAGTGGGAGGAGTGGTAGGGTTTTCTGAGGCCGGTGGGGCAGGGGGAGGGGTGGGTTGGTTAAGAGCAGGGGGTTCTAAGGCAGAGTTGGCAGGAGGAGCAGTGGGTTGACTAGGAAGGTTAATGTCCAGAGTTTCTGATAATGTTCTTAACTCTCTTTTAATGCTTCTCATAAAAGTTATGATCTCCCCATGACGTCCCTCCATAAGCTCCTCTATAAGCTCCTGTCAAGATTTAGTTCTACAATTTGTTGAATATTAGAGGGAGCAATTTGTTGGTTTGACTGAGAAATGAGTTCTTCAAGGAAATATAATATTACAATTACAACAATCAAAAACTCAAGGGAAAGTAGTATGTCGATTAGATTTTGCCATAAGTTCCATGGGATGAGCCCTTTCAGAGAGACAAGGAATTCTGTATTTGTAAGATTGGTAATGGGGCTGATGAGCCAGCTGTTAAGTTGTAGACCAATGCTTGTACTAAAAAAAGAACAAAGTATTTACTGAAATTCCAGTTGTTAACTAAGTTCTGAACTGGTTGTAACTCCATATTTCTAAAATAAACACGTGGGAAGCAGGACAAGGCCAAAAGCTTTCCCAGGTTTTTCTAGTCCTAATTTAGGCTGTTGCTAGCCAGGACCTTGGGGCCCTGTTGCTAAGACCTAAAACAGCTTAATTTAAGGAGAATAAAAAAGGTTTTTTACTCACCCACTCTTGCAGCTGTATTTTTTGAAGCCAAGTTAAAAAAAACTGACTGATAGAGCAAGTAATAAAGCAAAAAGAGAAAGGAAAGACATTTAACAGAAACTTTTTGAGGGTTTTCTCACCAACCTCATGGTCAGCCATAAACTGTAATGATTAAAATAGTGGAAGACAAACTGTGGCAGATACAAGAGTGGATGGTTTAAATTGTGACCACAGAAAATATGGTTTCAAGACAGTGTCTTGTTTTAAATCAAATATAAGGTGGTCGCCAGGGAAAAATTCCCAATTATTAAATATACCCAAGTCAGCTGGGTTTTATAGAGACTTTAATTAATTAATACAAATTAAGGAATTAATGAAAGTGAGAGAGAATAAGAGAGGAATAAGTATGAAGGGCCTTAGCCAACATGGCCTAGACCTGAGTCTTAAGAGAGAGAGAGATCAATCAGTCTTTAATCACTCACCACAAGATCTGTCCAAGCAAGGATTCTAGTGTTCAGAGACACCAGGCCAGCTCCATCTCAGTTGATTCCACCAGCTCAATGACTGAATCTGAATCTCCCCAGCTCTATCTGAGCTTCCTTTTAAAGCAAATTTTCTCCTATGTCACCTCCCCCAAGTTCTTATATCTACCAATCACAGTAGACATTTTTCAAAGGACAGACCATTCTTAGTTCACACCTAAGAAGGCTTAAATTTTTGAGTAAGTTCACACCAGAAAACCTCCGAGTAAGTTTCTCACCTCTTTGCTCCTTGTAAATTCACAAGTTGCCTGACCTTTAGAGGTACTTAGCACTAAAAAAGTACCTTTAGAGGTACTTAGATCTAAAAATAGGCACAGCTTAAGAACTTTTGTCTTACTATAAGTATGGGTTTAAGTATTTTTCATTGTTCAGCAAGGAGTTTCTTCCCCTAAAGCAGGCTTAAGTAGGGGTGGAGTAGAGGTCTTCACATTCCTGATCTAAGTGGAGGTCTCACATTCCTGATCTAAGTTCCTTCATTGTTTAAAGTGGGGAATGGTCTTAACCAAACCTTATGAAATAGGGTCTGAGAATTTTTAAGGTTCACAATCCAATCTTATGAAGTAGGATCTGAGAATTTTTAAGGTTCACAATATTCAAGTCATTCACCCATTCTGAGTTCATCTTGATGTAGGGTATGAGGTGTTGACCCAAACCCAATCTCTCCCATACTGTCTTCCAACTTTCCCAGGAGTTTTGATCAAATATTAGGATTTGGTGGTCCCAAAAGCTGGGATCTTTAGGCTTTTCATAGACTATCTTGCTGAGGTCACTTACCCCTAGTCTATTACACTGATCCTCCTCCTGGCCCCTTGTATCATATTGTTTTGATGACCACTGCTTTATAGTACAGTTTGAAATCTGGTACTGCAAAACCACCTTCCTTTGCATTTTTTTTTATTAGTTCCCTGGATATCCTTGATCTTTTGTTCTTCCAAATGAACTTTGTTATGTTTGTTTCTAATTCAGTCAAAAAGTTTCTTGGTAGTTTGATGGGTATGGCACTAAATAAGTAAATATGTTTGGGCAAAATTGTCATTTTTATTACATTAGCTCATCCTACTCATGAGCAATTAATGTTTTTCCAATTATTTAGATCTAGTTTTAATTGTGTGGAAAGTGTTTTGTAGTTGTGTTCATATAGTTCCTGTGTTTGTATTGGCAGGTAGATTCCTAAGTATTTTATATTGTCTATGGTGGTTTTAAATGGAATTTCTCTTTCTAACTCTTGCTGCTGAGATATGTTGGAGATATATAGAAATGCTGATGATTTATATGGATTTATTTTGTATCCTGCAACTTTGCTAAAGTTGTTGATTATTTCCACTAGCTTTTTAATTGATTCTCTAGAATTCTTTAAGTAGAACATCATATCATCTGCAGAGTGATAGCTTGGTCTCATTGCCTATTTTAATACCTTCAATTTCTCTTCCCTGATACCTCTCTAATCTGAACTGGTTATTAAAATTTATCTTATTTGAATATCACAGTCAGATAAGTGGACTCTTTTCAGGGGTCGTAGAGGGAGCTGAACCTCAGGATAGACATTCAACTACAAATGGCCCTTATCAGACCACTGCAGGGTGGCCAACGTCTGGGGAAAGGCTTGTCCCTCAGGAGGGTCTGTGTTTTCCAGCTCTGGGGCATCTTTAGCATCAATCCAGTGAGAAGACATCCCTGCAGGCTATCATAAGTGGCCCATTCCTCGGACACCCCATTTGTTCAAAAATGGCCTCTCAGCAGGGGGCAGCTCTCTCCTTTTGCCTCACAGGTAGCCATATTCCCTCTCTCCCTTCAATTCCTCCATTCCCTGCTACAAATTTTCCATATCCCCTGTTCTTCATATCCACTCATCTTTCCCTATAAATATTACAGTGTACAAAGAAGAAAGTTCTAAATGTACCAATAGTCTTACCCTTTCTTTGATTCTTTGGCTCAAAACTAAAAAATATATATTGAATTGTATTTATTACAGTGTAATTAAGAGTTTATTAAAGGGCAGGGGAGTCAACCTTGGTGGCTTAGTATCTCTTCAAATTCTCAACAATTCCTTTAATTATTATAGAGGTCCTGGGTTCAAATGTGGCCTCAAGACACTTCCTAGTTTTGTGATGCTAGGCAAGTCACTCAACTCCAATGCCTAACCCTTAAGATTCTTCTGGCTTTAAATAGATAATTAGTATCTATAAAAAGCAAAGCTTAAAAAAAAAAGCTTTTAAGCACTTGGAGCATGCTAGGCACTACGGATACAAAGACAAAAAATTTGTTCTCACCCTCATAAAGCTAAATGGATGGAAACATATATCCAAGCAAGTAAATACAAACTATACACAAATATTCTGACTCAAATCTATCTTTACAGACTCATTCTGTATCAGATCCCCTCAATATCTTCCAACAAACCTGGTAACCAGCTGTTCCTCCTCTCAACTTTGCTATCCCATCAGGTCTGGGAGATTCTCCCTCCTTACCTCTAGAAAGGCCACATGACACCCCAGTGTTCCCTTGAACAGCTCAAGGGCTACCTCCTACAAGAGGGCTTTGAATCCCCCAGATGGTGATGCTCTTCCTCAAAATGTATTTTTCTGCTTTGATTTTTTTATTGCATTGGGAAGTTAAATAAATTTTAAATTAAGAAGTAGAAGGCTGGAAAGGTAGGAAAGGGATATACTATAAAGTGCATTCAGGGCCAGACAGACTATATTTGATCCTGAAAACAACAAGAACCCCTGGAGTTTCTTTACCAGAGGGAAGATGTGGTCAACTCTAAACTTTATGAAAATCGCTCTAGGAGCTAAGTGGAGGACGGATTAGAATAAGTAAAAAAATCTAAAGAAGGGAAACCACTTACATTGTTGCATGAGAGGAGAGAGATATGAACTGTGGTTGTTCAGTCATTTTGGTCCCAACACTTTCTGACCCCATTTTGAGGTTTTCTTACCAAAGATACTGCACTTGTTTGCTATATCCTTCTCCAACTTATTTTACAGATGAGGAAATTGAAGTCAATAGGATTAACTGACTTGCCCAGGGCCACACAGCTAATATGTGTCTGAGGCTGGATTTGAATACATGGGAGATGTTTTCCTGATTTCCAACTGCAGTGCTCTACCCTCTGCACCACTTAGCTGGCCCAGGATCTGCAGAAGGGATATGGCTGCAGGAGGGGAGAAGGGATAAAACAGATGCTGTGAAGGTACAAACAAAATTTAGCAATATACTGGATATCTGGCAGTTCTCCATTTCATCAGAATCAAACAATCTCATTTTTGAAAACAGGTCCATGGAATACATATTCAGATATAGGTTGGAAAATGCATTAATAACCTTGGAATTAACTTCTTCTGCAAGATTTTGTGACAGGATCGTAGGCATTTCCTTTTACTAATGTTCAAATGTGCTTTATTAAAATCTAGGGTTATTTATGGGACTATCATTCCACAGCCCCGGCAACACTATTTCCAACTTTTATCGCTGTATGGATACAAGACTTGGAACACATCTCCAAAGAAATGAAAAGCAGGAGGATATATAACCAGGCAACATAAAACCAATGAGGAACTCGGCAGCAAACATTGTCAGAGAAATATAAGCTAGGAAAAGGTGGGAAGGCCAGGGGGCAAAGGTTGACAGGTGAACAGTCCTTGGCATGGTAGAAGAGAGTGAGAGATGCCTTCAGAACATGGGGAAAAGTGATGACTTTGACAAGAACTACACAGGATGTTGTAAAAATTAAAATGTAATCTCAATAATAAAAATAATATATTTTAAGGGATTTATAACATGATCAGTAGAAATAAAGGAATAAGAGGGAAACAAAATAAAGATCATGTGCCCATGTCCTGTTGAAAATCCCACTCACCGCTATCATACCAAGATGCCAAAAAGGGCAGGACCCTCCAGGTCCCCACCTAATATCCCCTGTCTATAGGAAGTATGTAACAACAGGAAGTCAGTGGGCTCCAGGGAAATGTAGTTCTTGTTGGGGGTAACAGATTTTCAATTATACAATGGTCAAGAGTAGGATGCCATCCGCCCCATGAGAGGGGATGGATGCCCAAACCAAAGAGATAATAGCTTCTCTCAGAGCTATCTTTTTAATAACCAGATGGGTACAAAACCTCAGTTGTTTTAAATTCTATTTCTTCTATGATGTTAGAACACTTTTTTGATAGGGTTGTTGATACTTTTCTTGAAAATTGCTTGTCCTCTGACCACTTATATACAGGAGCTTGCATTTACTCACATAGTTGTATCAATTGCTACATATCTTGGATATCAACTAGCCTTATTCAAGATATATGATGCCAAAATTTCTGGCAGTTTTTGATGGCTCATCATTTAAACCTGAGTTCAAAAGCTTTCTTAGAAATCACAATCACCCCTGGAAGGAAATTTGGAGTTATGCCCAAAGGGCTTTAAAAGAATGTATGTCCATCAATCCAGATTACCACTCCTGCCTGGATTGGTATTCTAAAGAGATGAAGACAAAATGGAAAAGGTTCTCTTTGTACAAAAATATTTATAGCTGTGCTTTTCGTGGTGGCAAAAAAATTGAAAAATGGGGAGATATCCCTCAATTAGAGAATGACTGAACAAATTGTGGTAGATGATGGTGATGGAATACTATTGTGCTCTAAGGAATGATGAACTGCTTTATTTCTATAAGAACTGAAAAGACCTACATGAACTGATGTGGACTGAAAAAAAGCAGACCCAAAACATTATACACAATAACTGAAACATTGTATGACAATCAAATGTAATTGATTTTACTACTAAAAGCAATGCAACGATCCAGGACAATTCTGACAAACTTAGGAGAAAAAGTGCTATCCACATCTAAAGAAAGAACGGTTGGAGTAGGAATGCAGATGAAAACACATGATTTATCACTTGTTTATATGGGTATATGATTTGGGGTTTTGGTTTTAAAAGATTACAAAAATGAGTAATATGGAAATAGCATTTGAGTGATAATATATGTATAACCCAGTGGAATAGCTTATCAACTCCAGGAGCAGGGAAGGAAAAGGAGAAGGAGATAAGAAGAATCATATAACTGTGAAAAAATTTTTTAAACTAAATTCTAAAAAATCACAACCACCTAAAAAAGGGGAAAAAATACATTGCCATCTACGGTTTCATGTGAGTCAACATTTTATTCCAATAAATATTCACAATTATACAAAGCTGCATATACATTAGTCATATTCAAATATATTAAATCCATTTGATCACACTCCCTCCTTCTCCTGTCTACCTAAAAGAATCTCTTAATTGACTGCAGTAAAACTTGTCTATGAATGTGTGTGTAGAAAAATGTTCCTGTAATCCAAATAATTTACCCACAGATGCATCTTGGGCTCCTCTTGTAGATAACATCAGGGCAGTCTTTCTAAAAACAGGTTTTACTTTGTTAACATCAGAAAGCACTGTGCAAAGTAGTGGTATCTTGTCACATATTGTACTAGGGGAAAACACACACACACACACACACACACACAAACACAAAAGCTGAGCCAAATAAATACAAGGTACAATCACACTACACTAATTTTCCTAACTAACTCCTGTAGTATAGACTAAATCCTGATACAGTAAACTCCCAGAAGACTGTCCAGGATCTTTTGGATTAACTCCAATTTCATCACTCTAACCAGGAAGAACTTGGAAATCAAATAATTGCTAAAGGCAGTCATTAACAATAATGTCCAACTGAATCAAGGAGATAAACTGTAAAAGGGCTTTGATAAAACTGCTTAAAATGCACAGAATAACCCAGGCTTCTGATGCCACTTTCCATAATTCTGCTTAACACTATTTTACCCACTATTTTGCAGAATACAAAATGGCAGAACCTACTAAACACATCAGCTACAGGAAGGTCAGATATTTCACATCAAGCATAAATAAAACAGAATAAATTAATTTCATATTAATTCAAGTAAATCAATACATATCCTTTGGTGATACAGCAAGAAGGAAAAAAAACAAGTCTCTAAAACAAAGATACTTATCAATTGACTCATAGATCTGGAGCTAAAAGGGATGCCAGAAATAATTTACTCCAACCTGCCTACTGCACAAATAAGGAGACAAACATTTGTTTTAATTCTACCCCATGCTGAAAATGTACATGAACTGAAAGGTGCAGAAAAATCTCTTATGTTCTGGGGGTTCAATATGGTAGTCTGTCGAAATCCTATTTCTATTGTTGTAAAAAAAAGTTTGATTAGGAAAAGACAGATGCAAAATTATCAAAAACCAGAACTACATAAATATCCACTATTTATTCAAGATAATAGTCTGACTCAAAGGCCATTTTATTCAGTAAACAAACTTCCAATGCTTACATAGGTCCGTGACATTCAGTCATAACTAAGTGACACTGAAGGGAAGCAGTACTCTACTTAGAGATCATGAGTCCAATTTGTTCCTTATATTCTAATAAAGTAAAAGGATATTGTAAGAAATTGGAAGGAGACTGGAAGTGGGGTCAGATAGCAGACCTGAAAAACAGCATGACTGAAGCAGAAATGGGAGGGCATAAAGGACAAATTTTGAATGATCTCAAGGGGAAAAAAAGAGGAAATCCTAAAGAAACTTTTAAAAACTACACATTTTGGCAAATTAGTACTGACTGTGAAAGAATACTATAAAATTACACCATTCTAAAGAGGATGTTCCACTTCAAAAAGTTACTACATAAAAAGATGAATCCCATCAAATTTAGTATATTTAAAATACAACCTGGTTGAGAATATTAGGAGAAGCTGTATGTTCTGATAAAAAAGCCCTTTCTTTCTATACTGAAATAAAAAACCTCCCTAGCATAGCTAATTAAGCACAATTTTCTCTCAAATAAGATTATAAAGCATGCAATTAAAAGTTAATTCAAAATACAAATGTGCAAAAAAGGGGACTTTGAATTCCTATTATTCAGATGATCAGATATTTATATTAACAAATAGGTTGATCATTCAGCTAGCTGGAAGCAAGGAGTGAGAGCAGTGCTGCTGGGCTGCACATTTTCATGCTTAGAGAAGCTCAAGTAGGGAGTAAATAAGGAATTTCTCCAAGTTTCATCAAAAGTTACATAAAAAATGTCATATACACATTAACAGGCCAGACCAGTTGAAATGTCTATTCCTTAAATCTCATTTACCTTACCCTCAGTCATATGGTCAGACTTATACAATAACATCAACAATGTAAAAACAATTTTGAAAGACTTAAGACCTCTGATTGAACAATGCTATCCACCCACTTGATAATGAGGGGATTTAATATACAGAATGAAACTCACATTTTCAGATATCGCCAAATGAGGAATGTTTGCATGACTGTGTATGTTTTTGAGTTGTATGTATAGAAATCTTTTTTAATTATAATTTTTATCCCAACTGCATACCAAAACAATTTTTAACATTCAGTTTCTAACATTTTGTGATCCAAATTCTCTCCCTCCCTTCCCTCTTCCCCCTTTTCCAAAGGTGGCAAAATATGCTTATCTATTAAAAGGGCTTAATTTTTCAGGAAAACTGAAGGAGAAAAATAAATGTTTGATCATTGAAAAATAAATTTTAATATTAAAAAATTCAGGTTTCTACTTTTTTTTTTAAACATACTGATATACTTTTCCCCAAGAAGAAATCTGGACATGGAAAGCTAGTATGAGAAAGATCAAAAGTAAAATCACTCTCAAATTACTGCTCCAAATTCTAGTCTTTGTTTCCCTTTAAACAACTATTAAAGTTCATGACTTCTTACATAGTTCTTATGTGGACAGATACATACTAACCTGATCAATGTTAAGCCAGGGGAAAATACACAAGCTAACCCATAAGTGTTCCATATTTAAAAGGCACATAGGGCAAAACACAGATGCACTTTGGTAACAGAAATAAATACTGAAGCCAAGTAGAAATAACACACTCACATTTGATTACTAAATCCTAATAAGTTTACAACTCAAATCTGAATTCATAATAATCATAAGAGATTACCAGCACTATCAATGGTTACACAAAATGAGTCCGTTAACAGACTCCACAATGTGACAGCACTAGCAAAAAATGTGAGGAGCCTGCCATGCATCTCTAGAACACTAACTGCATTTAGATGAATTTTAATGTCTTCACACTTCCAATTAAGGAGAAAGGGGGAAATATAACTGCATGGGGAAAGGAGAGGTTGTGGTTTCTCAAACTCTGTAACCATTCATTTCAAATTCTTCTTCTGAAGGTCGAATGGATCTCAACCTCTGACACTCAAATTTAGGGCCAAGTTGGGAAGAATTTAAAAAATATTTCCAAAGCAATAGGGAATCCAACAAGGATGTTGATGCTCTAGGAAATTGAATTTCAAGAGGGAGCAGAGACAGTGAGTAAATATTCCCTCTCACTACATCTCTTCAGTCTACGTTCCAAACAAACAGGCTGGTACTCACATTTCCCCAATTTTGCTTTTCTATTTGTTTCCTGCTGATAAATGAAAGGGAAATGCCAGTGAGGTAGAACTCTGTACAACTTTCAAAAAAAAAAAAAAGCTTATTTTAAACCCATGAGAAATTAAAGGTACTGACTTTATAGCTACTAACTAGTTATTTTCCAAGGCTAACATCTTACTATAGTTGCTAGTTTTCCCAGGCATAAAGAACATTACACAGTGAATACTTATGTGGCAGAAATTAATGGAGAAGTTTCTAATTCAATTAAAACTATATAGGCAGTTATGTTAAAAGAGTAAGCTATGATTTAAGTGTCCTGTAGCTGTGATGCCTTAGGAAGTGATATAATTCTAAATGAGTCTCCGATAACTTTAAACAGAATAAACCTAGGAGAAAAACATTTTTAGCCAACTTTACACTGTTCAAAACAAGCCCATGAAAAATGTCTGGAATCCTAAAATTAAAATTTTATTAAATGTTTAAGAAATTGAAGCTAGGTGGCTCACTGGAACTGAGAGCCAGGGCTAGAGATGGGAGGTCCTGGGTTCAAATTTGGCCTCTGAAACTTCCTCACTGTGTGACCCTAAGCTAGTCACTTTAGCCCCCATTGCTTATCTCTTACACCTCCTTCTGCCCTGGAACCAAAAGACAGTATTGATTTTAAGATGGAAGTTAAGATTAAAAAAAAAAGAAAATGAACATTTTTAAATTATGGGTCAACGGAATACTTTAAAGTACTATTTAAAGTAATAATTTTTTTAATTATATCAAATTACTTGAGGATCTCTTAACTAGAAAAAGAAAAGTAAGAAAGGTTATAGAAGAGGTTGGTCCTTTCCTATTCCCTTTCTTTTTAAGTCATGGAAGGACAGAAAAATCCTTCTCACTAATACTTCAACTGAATTGACGTATTTTTCATGACAGGCAACGTACCTCAAAGTACTTAAAAAAAAAGTTTATTACATCACACTTAATTTGTTTCACTCAAGATAGTCTTCAATCTCTCCCTACATTGCTTGAGGTTTTGATTATACAAATGCTTAGTAGAATGAACTATTTCCCAGAGAAAGGCTCATTTTAGCATCACTAATTCCCAGCAATTTAAGTTTCAGTTCTTCTCTTGGCAATATGGAAAATACAAGGTAGTTCTAGCAATACAGTTTATACTGTACAGCTACTCACAATGTAGCCTGTGATGGCGAGTGCCTTTCTAGGAAACTCTATATACTTTTCTATATCTCCTGCCAGGTTGGGGGATTGTTTATGCCCCTCATCCATTCACCATTCTCCAGCTCAGCCTGCCCCTCTCTGTTCAGCTGCTGCTATAAATGCCCATTAACCAGATGTCCCATGGGATGGCTTGTAGAGTGGAGGAGCAAATGAAGCATCAGTAAGCTCAGAGGTTTAGCTCAGGGACAAGGGGAGCTATAAAAAGCAGAAGAGCATTTGTCTTCCCCTCTACTTCCACCACTCTTCCCCTAAAATTAAGGTCATTCAATGGAGCCTAATGTGGTAAAATAAGCAAAAGGGTTCCAAGGCTCAAAGGCTGGAGTGCCACAGAAACAGAGTAGGATGATGAAAGGGGAAAGGGATGCCCATTTGAGCACTAAGACTGTCGGCAGAGGTTCACTGGGTTGCACAAGTGCACCATCCAGCAGGGAAGGAACTAGGTAAGAGAAAGGTATGTTGTATCAAGGCTAAAATGTAGAATGAGAAAGTGTAGTCAGTTATGAAACCTGGGGAAAAATATAATTCAGTGTCCAGGAAGAGACACATTTTAAGTGGAAGAAGTGAATGGCCTAAGGACAGCCCTAGACTGTCCATGGTGCAAGTCAATTCATCAGGTTTTCTATGATGTAAAGGAAAATGATCTTTTAAAGATGCTCAGTCTCCTCTTCAGTGACCCCAGCCTCCCTGAGTAACATTCATCTGGTTTCCTAGGAACTTGATAACAGAAAGAGGCTTGCCCTGGAAAAGGAACAGGAGCCTACCACATTGCAAAGGCAAATCTCTTCTTGTGAAAGCAGTTGGCACTCTGGATCGATACATCCATCTCTTAGGGTTCTATCAACCAAACCCTGGATGAATACATGCAGCTGAATTTCTAGTCCTACAAGGCCTAGAAACAAATTTGGAGCAGAGATAGGTAATGGACCCTAGAAGAGTCCTTCCCTATTGGTCCTACTACTAATGTAGGGATACTATTTTGCTACTTTTAAGAGCAAAATTTTAGATATGCAAATTCCCCCTCAAACTTAGAGAGAAAAATAATCACCATAGAAAAATAAATTACTAACTTTTCAGTAGGCTTTTTCTCTTTTAAGTATAATTCTTAACAGTATAAACTTCCCTAGAGCTGAGAAAATTATTTCTTAAGGACATCCTCCTTAAACAATGGCTTAAAATATTAAACACTAAAGTCTGTGAAACTTTCAGGCCACTAAATTTCATAGCAAAAGTACAGCCAAAGTGATTTATGTCATTTTTATCTTTCTTTTTCAACTACTTTTTTTTTCTCTCAAACTGGGCTTTGGGAAGAATGAAATGAGCATATAACAATCTGTACAATTAAAGTTAGTGCATTTTACTCTTTGGAGAATATCTCATTACTATACAAAGAATTTTAGAGCTAGAAAAGACCTTAGAGATCAAAATCCAATACTCTCATTTTTACAATAAGAAACTAAGACTTGGAGGAATTAAGTGATTTAAGCAAGATCACAGAGCTAATTGGTAGTAAAAAGTAAGAACTAGAGGCGTAAATTACCTCTTGACTCTCAATGCAAGGTTCTTTCCATTATACCTCCCCCACCCATTATTATCAGAACTATATTATGAATCAGAAATCTGAAGTATTATCATCATCTATTCCAAGTTGAACAGAATTGTCTACACAATTTTTGTCCAAGTTAAAGAAGATTTTTGAGGCAAGCAATAGATTCTTTCATGAGGTATTACCAACTCTACAACAGACCCTTGAATTCCAATAATTTGCTCTACTCTTCACTCTTACAATAAAGTCACTTTACTAGCCATATCTCACTATTCCTGTCCTCTTGTTGTTGTCAAAAAATCTAGGCTGAACAAGAATGCTCATTTAGTTGAAATCAGGGTTAAAAGTGCCAAACCCTAAAATGTATTTGAACTTGTTAAGTATCTTCTCTGATTTACTTCCTTAAATTCAGTGGTTGTTACAGGAATCAGTAACCAATCCATCTTTTACTGTTAGTCATTTTTTTCCCGCTCCGTATTAAGGTGCTTCACAGGGGAGTTGCCAGTAATAACCAGAGAAGAACTGAAAGGTATGTCATTTGACAATAATTGACTAGAGGTTTCTACTGGGGATTCTCTCAAAATTTTTCTAGATGTCTCTATTACTGAATTCCTCATCGTATTGTTCATTTCAATCATTTCAAAATCAGCTTCATTCCATTCTTCTTCAGCACCCTCTTCCACATCATCATCATCATCATCATCTTCATCTTCATCATTAAATCTAGAAGATAGTAATGCTTTCTGGTCTTCACTCCTTCTACTTTCCTGAATCTTCCTGTCAAGAGGGGCAGTGGCCAATTTGTACATGATAGGAAACAAAACCACTGTTGCAATAGCTGACCCCAAAGAAACATACAAAACTCCTGGAAGATAAGGGTATTTTCCTTGAAGTACTCCAACCACTGCAGGAATGACCATTTCTCCCATGGCAGCACCAATTACAAATAAAGCAGCAGCTTTGCCTTTAATGGTCATGTACTGTTCAATCCAGGAAATGCCACTGGGAAAGGTGGTAGCCATTGAAGCCCCATATACTGCAGTTGCCACCCAGAGACAAATGTGGTTCTTATCAAAAATCACCAGGAGCAAGGAAGAAGCCAAACTGCCCACATTGCACAACACAATCATGGTTCCAGGCTTCATACAAGTAGCAAAACAGATCGCCATGCCCCTGCAAGCAGCAAATGTCCCCCAGAAGGCAGAGTTCAAGCCTGCTGCTTGGCTTTCACTCATGCCAGCATGGAGCATTGCAAAAGAGAAAATGTAAGAGCCATACGTGACCTCTGCTCCTACATAAAAAAAGAAAAATACAAAAAGGAGTCCAAGAAGAACATTCTTGTGTTTTGCAGTTCGAGATTTCTGAGCAGTTGCTTTTGTTTTCTCTTGATTTGGACTTTTTTGGAAAAATAAAATAATAAAGAAGAAAAATATCACCAAAACATAAGTTCCTATAACCATATAAGCCCAAAGCAAATTTTCATTAGCAGGTACTCCAAATATTGCTTCTGAGTCGGCTACAGGTGGTGGGCTGAGCTCAGAGTGGTTTGACATATCAGCTATTGTGTGGTTTTCAGAGGGCCCAGAACTGCCCAAAGCCAACTTCGCCAGTAAGGGAGCCAAAAAGGCCCCCAAAGCAAAAGTGAAATGCAAGGCCTGCAGATGTGGGGCTGCTTCACCTCTCCATATATGCAGGATGATCACATTGCCACCTACAAATAATAAAAAGAAATATATTTTTGTGTTAAAAATTCTGTATGTCACTGTTATCTTGAAAGTCAATGGAGTAATCATCTTCAGAAAAAGGTTTAAGTGTCAGAAAGAACATACAAGAAATATAAACTACAACTTGCTAAGCCAAGAGGCAGGCCAGCATAGAGAAATCAGGAAGATCTGGGTTCAAGTCATGCCTCTGATCCATACTGGCCAGGTAGTCCTGGCAGCTCTTAGACCTTTAGCTGCAGTCACTAATCTGCTTTACCTGAGTGCATTTCTTCATATGGAGTTCACAGAGTCAGTGAAATCACAAGCCAAGACCCATCCCCTGCTCGAATGCCATTAACCCACCTTCAAACCTCAGAGGACTCTGACAATTCTATATCCCTTAAGTTATAGCAACAAATTCCATGGGCACAGTGAACACCGATATTTTTCTCAATGAATCTACCTAATTACACAAACACCATCTCTAAAGAATCCCAATGGCCAAGTGACCCAAAGCACAATGGAGAAGAGAGGGCAACTCAGTACTCTGAAGTGTGCAACCAACAAACTGGACACCTCAAGGAGCAGCATGAAAGACAGCATGAGCACAGGAGTGATCAGAAAAGGAGAGAGACAAAGGGAAGTAGATGGAGAGTGCTCAGTGCTGAGCTGATAACAAGCCATCAAATACTCAAAGGTGAATAGCAAAGAAGAAGGTCCACAGCACAAAGGGCAAAGCTTCTGGCAAGTCTATTGAAGGAAAAGAATCACAAACAAGGAGAAGCTCCTGGTGCTGGAAATAGGACAACAGAAGTGACAAAGCAAACTCTGTTTCAAAGTAAAACATTCTACTCAGTTTTTAATCATCAGATAACAATGGGGTTACTGAAATTCTCTAGAAATATTAGATATTTTAGAAATATTACTTATGCACATACCAGGTCTAATAGTTGGATCTGACCATTTCAGAGTCTACCAAGACCCTCTAACACCTCCATGAAGGTCAAGTGATACAAATTGGTACAGTCACTTGACTCTTCACAGATGTGTGGACAAAATACTGATGGATAAAAGTCACACACTGAGCTAAGAGCCCAAAGTCTTTATTTCCTACATCCTCAGCTACTACAACTGGGGGGAGAAGGAAACACAAAAGGCCACAGTGTTAATGGTGGATGAAACCACTTTACATATACTGGATGTGTATGTACACATGTGATATGAAAGAAGTGCCTAAAGCAATGAAAAGTTAGATGATTTGCCCAGGGTATATCACAGACACAACTTGAACTCAGGGCTTTCTTACTCAAAGAATGACCACTTGAAGGACTGCCATAAGGGAAAAAAAAATTGACTTATTCTATTTGGTCATTCTTGAAGACTGGTAAGTTGTATAACAGTTGCTGATTTGCACTAGTAGAAGTTTCTTCATTGGTGATAAAACCATAACTCCAGTCTACATACCTTCCTTTGTGTTTGTGTGTGCATGTATGTAAGAATGTATTTACATAATGCATATATTTGTATACACACAAAATTAAACAGCATTAGTGGGTATCAAAGAGGTTAGATAATTCAGGAATAATTTACTGGAAGAACACAGGAATTTTGGACAGAAAGAAAAAACAGAAAAAAAAAGTGATAAGTAAGGCCAGGAACAGATTTTTCTTTAGCTCTAATTATCCATGCAGGCATTCCAACACAAGTATTTTAAGTCTATCTTGAACTTAATAGGCAAATTAATGAATAATTAGTAAACATTCACTGAATTTAATCTTACTCAGACTGTAAGTTCAAATTTGGTTGAAGTTTAATAAGTAATCACTTTGTGCCAGAATAATTAGAATTTACTACCTAAATGAAAGTTGTCTGCCTTATTATGTAAACTATCATCATGGGAGAAATCTTCCCTTTCTTGGGTATCTTAACCCCCAACACTTATTGCTTTATGAAGTAGAGTGGACACAAATCACAATAGTAGGCTCCCACACCCAACGTCACACCTGGCAATGATTTTGTTAATCTCCCCCCCCCCCCCAGTAAATAAGAACAATAGCCCCAGGAAGAAGTGCCATATAGGAAAATAATGAAGCAACAATTTTAAAAATAGTTTGTTCTATTATTTTTCTAAAGAAGTTATCTTTTTTCTCCTCCTTCTTCTCCTTCACCCAGAAATGATATACTATTCACTCACCAGTGTCTAACATTCCAGTAGACATTCCAAGGCCAGCCATCATAACCACCAGTAATATTGCTTTCTTACAAAAGGGGACAAGGCAGAGTCCAACAGATGTCCCTAGCATTGATAGTGCTGTAAGAAAGGTAAACATTAGATAAAAAAAACCACATATTAATGAAACATAGTTATCATTAAAACAATCTCATCTTGAGTATTTTGGTCTATAATCAGGTCAAAGTAAATTGGTTGATATTAAGGAATGAAGAACTCTAGCTGTTCTTCAAGAAGCTATGAGAAATCAGGGAATCTGGTTTAAGGAAATACACTTGGAACAATTAGATAAATAAGAAAATTTCATTCTTAACAGACTATGTATTTATAAAAATCTTTACCTTTGAACTAAAACCACTGGAAAGTCTGAGTATGATTTAAAAGTAATTACTTAGCTTTGTGACCCTGGGCAACACACTTGACTGCTGCTCTGTAGCCCTTATTCATCTTCTGCCTTGGAACTGATACATAATATTGATTCTATGATGGAAAGTAAGGACTAAAAAAAAATTTTTTTTCAAATAATATTCCCTGACATACTAGGAAGGATGAGTCACTGATGAAAACTGGAAGATGAGGAATGAAACTCTTTTTCTTAGGTATTACCTGGTGGGGTTCCAAATGAAATTCCAACGAACTGTTTTATAGGTTTTCCCTTTTCTAGGATGCTGACTCCAATTATTATGAATTGAGAAGTAAGAGTTATCAGTTCTCCCAGTATTGGGGCCACAGAACCATCAATAAAGACTAAAGTTTCTTATTGTAAACTTATACTGAAGAAGTCTGATGATCCAGCCCAGAGACTCAGAATGAGAAGAGATTTTCCTTAGTGATCATGTAGTCTCCACGTTGAATTCATTGGGAAATCAACAAAATGAATATAAAACATCTATGTTTTCTAAACCACATATATATATGGCCAGCAGGGAGGTATTTCTTTTTGTTGGCCACTACTGACATAGTAAAATCCTACTTCCATTTTACAGATGAAAAATTTAAGGACCAGAGACATTATAAATGACCTGCTCAAGATTATACGTGTAGGGGGTAGTTGAGTGGCTCAGTGAATTGAGAGCCAGGCCTAGAGAGGGGAGGTCCTAGGTTCAAATCTGGTCTCAGACACTTCCTAGCTGTGTAACCCTGGGCAAGTCACTTGACCCCCATTGCCAGCCCTTACCACTCTTCTGCCTTGGAAGCAATTCACAGTATTGATTCTAAGATGGAAGGTAAGTATTAAAAAAAAAAAGATTATACATGTAAATAAGGTGCAGTGCCAGGATTCAAAACTAATGTTCTTGCATAGAAAGTATCTACTCCAAAGGCCCTCAACCTCTTTTATGCCAAAAATACCACTGGGAGTCTGGTGCAGCCTATTAAGCCATTTTCAGAATAAAGTTTTTAAAAACATACATCAATAGGATTACAAAAGTAATTGGTATTAGAAGACTACCAAAATGAATTCATGAACTCCAGGTTAAAAACCTCTCCTTTAACTCAACACAGAGCTGGACAGTAATTCATACTCTTTGAAGAGCTGCCAGGAAAGGACTTCACTACTCCAGCAGTCAATTATATTTTTAGGTAGTCCTAAGTGCTATCAAGTTTTTTCCACACATTGAACCAAACTCTGTACAAGTCCACTTGTTACTCTAGATCAGAAGAGTATTTACTGTATGTGGTGGTGCCACAAAGCACAGCATCATTCACATACAGTACTAGTTCCAGTGACATAATCCTTTGCGTGGTGCCTTGTTCTGAGAGTAACTGAATGAGAAGGAGGTGCCACACAAAGGATTATGGGGCTGCACAATGGAAGACGTCAGCATGGTGAGCGGCGATCTGGGGTGGGGATTCTGCACTGTGTATACTGCTGCCAGATATAGTGGTGGCAGTGATGGGTCTGTGCAAGGGGTGACAGAGAGGCCCATCACAGCCAGCGCTGCAGCCTCCACCATCCCAGACAGCGGTATACAGATTTGTTCATAGTTTTTTTTATAGTCTGGCCCTCTAATGGTCTGAGGGACAGTGAACTGGCCCCCTGTGTAAAAAGTTTGGGGACTCCTGGACTAGAGTGTCTATGTGGCATTATCAAAAGATGGAATGGGCTGTCTTGAGATTCAGTAGGATTCCTCACTAGAGGGTGGATCATGGTGGTCAGGGACTGTAGCCAGAATTTTTGTTCCATGACAGTCTGGAGGAGAGTCTCTGAGGTCCTAACTGTGACATTCAGTGAAGTTTGTATCTCAATTTGAATAAACTATGCCTGCTCTACATCTGCATGCATAAGGCCCTTGTCTAAGAGTGGATGTGGAAAAGCCAATTGTATGTTAATTGTGACTGTATGTATCTAGAGGTATCTCAATATGTGTGTGTGTGTGTTGAGGTACATGTGGCAAGATTAGCATGCATGCAAATATCAATCTTTTAGCTATGGATGTAACTTCAGGCTCCTTTTCCTCAACTCCTATAATATTCAGCATAGAGGAGAGCTCAGGACTTTTTGTTTTATTTTTTCCTTAAAACATCTTTCCATTTTAGTCATTTTGTAAAAAGAACTCAAACAAACAAATTGCAAGTGAAGTGAAATATATATTTGTCTCAATCTGCATTCAGATTCAATCTTTTCTTTCTTTGGAGGCAGATGGCATTTTTCATCATGATCAGAACATTTTTTTTTAAGAGCTTCCTTTACCAACCTGACTAGTTATGACTAGCACTGAACTAACTCTTCCAGAATCAGAAAACCCCAGGAGTTTGAATCATGTCTCTGATGTTCAATATCTTTATGACCCCTATCTAAAATAGAGATAATGGCAACTTACAATATTGTCATGAGGATTCAAATGATATATATAAAGAATTTTATAAATATGAACCATGATTTTTAGTCAAATATTAGAAGAGCTGTCAGACCTATTATTCTTGGTCCCAAAGGGTAAAACTGGACCAACAAGAGAACTTCTGGGGAACATGATTTCAGTTTAACATAAGAAGAATTTTCTTTTCTTTTTTTAGGCAATGGAGGTTAAGTGACTTGCCCAGGGTTACACAGCTAGGAAATGTCTGAGGCCAGATTTGAACCTAGGATTTCCCATCTCTAGATCTGGTTCTCAATCCACAGAGCTACCCAGCTGCCCCCAAGGAAGAATTTTCTAATACTTGCAAATGGCCAATAATGAAATGAGCTGCATTGTTAGGTAGTTAAGATTGCCATCACTGGAAATTTTTAAACACAGTACGAATGACTACTTATCAGAAATGTCATAAAGTAACTGTTTTTCAGGTGATAGTTGGACTAAATTATGCCTGATGTCTCCTCTGATTCCAAGGTTTGTTATTTTTTAACATTCATAACCCTTGACCCCCCTAAACAGAAGGAGTTATTTCATTCATTAAAAGGGCACTTAATCTTTATGTGCTACAAAACAGAAAATCATCTAAACATTTATACTGCTATTGTTCATAGTCAAACTGCATACTTTATAGTAATAATGTACAATAGAAGAGGAAATGACAAGGTTTTCAACTCATTCAATCCTCCCTTAAAAGAGATGATAAGTGTTTTCTATTCCTTTTTTTCCCCTGGTAAAAAATTGATCAAATATAGTAAAGAAAAAGCAATGATTTCTTCTAACCCAAACAAGTTTTACTCCTAAGATTTTATAATCTTATAATAACTTTATAATCACATTGGGGATAGTTTAGGATTATAGCATCTGAGCTGCAATGAATCTAAAACCTCCACATTTTATAGATGAAGAAGTCAAGCTCAAAAAAAAGTTAAGAAAACTACTCAGGGTCACTCAAAAGACCAGGGATTAAGGGTATAAAAGCACCATGGTGAGATGGAGAACAGAAAGCAGATCACTTTCACAGTCTTCATTTGTTCCAGACTCTATAACAACAGTTATCTCTTTGGGAAAACTATGACTTTAAAGATTAAATCTGGTTTAAAAAAGGGGGACAGGTAGGTGGCTCAGTGGATTGAGTGCCAGGCCCAAATATGGGAGGTCCTGGATTCAAATCTGACCTCATATGCTTCCTAGCTATGACCCTGGGCAAATCACTTAATCTCCATTGCCTAGCCCTTACTACTCTTCTGGCCTTGGAACCAATATAAAGTATTGATTCCAAGACAGAAGGTAAGATTTTAAAAAAAGAAAATCTGGTAAAAAAAAATCTAAAAATTATTATCTTCAACTGTAAAAATTTTTAAGCCATTCGGGGGAAAATTCATAACAAAAATAATTTCAATTCTGTTTTAACTGTTGAATCAATATAAATACTTCATGATTTCAATGTAGATCAAATCTAAAATTTCCAAAAAAACCTGAACCATGCATCCTCTAAAGTTAAAAGGCTTCTCCATAGATTTAAAATATAAAAAATAAATTTCTTAACTGTCACATACAATAATATGCAAGAGAAGTAAACAAATACTCCTTCACCCTTCCATCCAAAGCTAGATTCTTTGGTTTCCAAATACAATCTGCTCCTGACCCAGCCCTATGATCATAGAGCCAGAATGAGTGTCCAAGAACTTTTTCAGATTTAAAGTAGTCCCACAATATCAATCTTTACCCACTATGTACTATTTAGCCTAAAAATGAAGTCTTTTGTAGAATATGGACAGTTCTCTCTCAACTTCTTTTTTTTTAAACCCTTACCTTCCTTTCATCTTGGAGTCAATACTGTGTATTGGTTCCAAGGCAGAAGAGTGGTAAGGACTAGGCAATGGGGGTCAAGTGACTTGCCCAGGGTTGCACAGCTGGGAAGTGTCTGAGGCCAGATTTGAACCTAGGACCTCCCATCTCTAGGCCTGGCTCTCAATCCACTAAGCTACCCAGCTGCTCCTCTTCTCTCACTTCTTAAACAGCTATCAAGTGGGAAAAAAAAAATACTTTCTCTGCTTGGTCCCGAAAGGCAGAATGAAGAAAAAAAGAGTAAATGTTATAGAGGACCAGATTTTATTTTGATAAAAGAAAAAACTTTCTAACAATTAGAGCTGTTCAGAAATGTGCCAGACTGCTGTAGCATATGTTTGAGGGTTAATAGCAGAGGTCTTCAAGTGCAAGTTGGATGAGGACTTGGAGTCAATGAAGATCAGAATCATGTTAAGGTATGACTTGCATTGAAGGATTTCTGAGTTTCCTTCTGATTTTAAGAATTTGTATAGTCCTGGTTTAAAAAACTCTAGATTCTATGCACTATCAAGGGTAAAAGTGACTTTCTGAGTATACTTAAGAATCTTGTATGCTCCCAAATGGTGACCTATCTCCTCACAATAACCCCAACATAAAATCAGTTTCCTACATATTATATATAATAGAAATAATATATATAATATAAATAAAATCACAATACTTTTAATATGATATATACATACACTTAGATGGCTATCAATTCTTGGCCAATATTAGCTTTCCTATTTTTAATTGGATCTGTGATTTTACCAGTATAAGGAACTTCAAATAAGAAAACTCCCTCTTATCAATGAAGATCAGCATCTGCTCTAAAATTTATAGGTTCAGAGTTGCCTAGAGCACACCAAGAGGCGAAATACTCAGCCTGTATGGGTCAAAGGCAAGATCTGAAATAAGATCATCTTAACTTAAGGCCAGCTGTCTCCATAGGCATTAATATATAAAACATTATAACTATTGACAAGTCACAGAAATAACCTGTTTCAAGCATTCTACTTACCCAAAATTAAAGTATGATTGAAGCGGTCAAAGAGGATTCCACCAATCACAGAACCACTTAGATACCCACAGGCACGGCCCACAAAAATATAAGAAATATCACTGATGTTTCGGTTCACATTTATAGCCAAGTCTTGAAATGTGGGTCCTAATATAGCAATACTCAGACCCTAGACATTTTTTAAAAAGAAAGAAATTTTACAATTATTAAATTACTATATACACCTATGTGGTCTGGACAATGGACATTTCTTCATCCACTTGACCTCTTTGTATATAAACTGTTAGGATGACCTCTTCAGACAAGTTGTGAATCCCATTTAGGAGGTTCTACAATGTTTCCGTACTGTCCAGATTATGATATGCAGATGGATGATGCCCATTGGGCTGGTCTTTATTTTATATTTTATATTTTTTTATTTTTTTTAATTTTTATATTTTAATGAATAAAAAAGCATTTGCTGATCATCTACTATGATCAAAGCACCATGTAAAATACCAGGCATACAAAAAAAGAAGTTTAGATAATCTTTGTTCTTAAGGAACTCACATTTTATGTGACAGACAACACATACAGGTTTCAGCTGTAAGTTGCATAGACAGGACAAGGGCTCCTTAAGGGAGACAAAAGCATTTCCCTTAAATATCATTTCTTTTTTTTTTAAATGTTTCTTTGTATTCTGAACTTAATATATAAAAAATAAACTTAATAAAACAAATATTTTCACATACATAGAACAAAAAAACTACTGGTCATAAAACTGCAAATCCCTAATAAACAGCTTCCTTTTCTTTCAAAGTGAGTAATTCAATCTATAGTTTTTAAAGCTTTCTTGACTATATGCTTCTTTATGGCTTTCCTTCTGTGCACTCAATTTTTTAAAAAAGGCACTTCAATAACCCTCATTCTCCCTTTTCTTTTTTGCTATCCTATCCCTATCTTCAATCTAACATCACTACCCAATCTCCCCTGGGGGAAAAAAAGTCACTGAAACAAATATCCATAGTCAACAAAACCAATCCCCACACTGCCTATCCAAAAATGTCTCATTCTGTATCCTGAGTCTTTCAACTCTGTTAAGAGGCTTCTCCCTCTGTACAATGGAATCATGGAAGTTATTGTATTAATCAGAGTTCTCAAGTTTTTCAAAGTTGTTTTCTTTATAATGTTGCTATTATCATATACTGTATATTGGCCTTCTGGTGCTGCTCATTAATTCTCTATTGGTTTTCCAATAGTCCAAGATTTCTTTAAAACTATCCTTTTCATAGTTTCTTATGATATAATAATATTCTAACACATTCATATGCCACAATTTGTTTAGTCATTCCCAAAAAAATGGTAAGCTCTTTACAATTTTTATACATGAATCCTTTTCTTCCTGCTTTGACTTTTTTTGCAGTATATTAGCCTAACAATGATATAAAACAGGGTCAAAGGGCATGTATAATAGCATAATTGTTTTCCAGAATGAGTAGATCAATTCATGGCCTTACCAAACTTTAACATTATTTTCATTGATAATACCCTATTTCTTTGGTTGATAATGCCAAGGACCCTGAAGAAAAGAACTTGTTTTTCCATATCTTTAATACCTGTAGGTTGCTAAAAAGTCTTAATTTATAATATCTGCTTTTCAGTAGAAGTTGATTGGAAACTAATGTTGGAAGTGGTGGGAATGACAAGCTCCCCATCCTCAACGGTTACTCACTTTGATGGCTGCTATGGGGGCTGAACTAGGCCAATGTACAGGTATACTGCAATTCCCAGTATTCTGGGTCCTGGATTGTCTCCACTGGGGTCAAAGTGAAGATGATAATCAAAAGGGTTATGATGGTTTGACTCATGCCTACATGCTACTTCCTATCACTTCATCAGAATGCTTTACTGATTCAGGTAGGCTGGCTTGTCTATCCCAAAGGTGGCAACTGATCAGCAACAAGTGGTAGTGGTGAGGATAATAGACCCTTTCTCTGTAAGAATTGATCCCCGTGATGATGGCTGTGATGGCTGGACTGAAAACAGGACTGGTGGTTAGTATTTTTCACTATGGGCCCTTTGGATTGTCTTGGATCATTGTACTAAAGAAAATAGCTAAGTCATTCACAGTTGATCATCCCTACAACATAACTGTTACTGTGTAGAACGTTCTCCTTGTTCTACTCACTTCACTTTTCATCAGTTCACATTGTCTTCCCACTTTTTTCTGAAACTATCCTGCTTGTTATTTCTTATAGCACAACAATATTACATTATAATCAGATACAACTTGTTTAGTCATCCTCCTGATTTAAAAAAAAAACTGCAAGCAATTTTCTGCTGAATCACTTACAATCTAGGGGCAATGCAAGTCAGGGGTGGCAAGTAGAATATCGTGAGTGGGTACAAATTAAGTATAGATACAACATCAAACCACACGTAAATACAATAACAATAGGGACTAGTTAATGTTCCAGAAAATGAAAGCTACTGATTTTACAGTCCATGAACAAAACATATGGAAGGATGCTTGACGTTAGATACATGTTCAGTGTGTACCTCTTCACTGTTGTCTTGAAGTGCAAAAGATAAGTTCATGCAGTGTAAGTACAAGCTAGCTCAGAAAAGTCTATTCCAAGAGCTGGAGATGAAAGACTTGTTTGTAGTGGTACCAGTTGCTATCTGAGGTGTTCCACACACAGCCTTAGCTTCTTAAGAAGAACCAAGTATTTTACAGACAGAGTAATATTAAATAACAACAATTTAGAAGGCAGGTAATTTCCACAGTCACAAGAGTCATAGGTAGTATCTGCACTGAGTCCCAGCTCACTTCCTGCAGATGCTTTGCATTCTCTGAGGTTTCATGTCTGAATGGAGCCATAAACTCTGCCCAACCTCCGCTGCTGTAGGTCCAGTATTAAATAATATAACAGGTAGTTGAGTAGGATTCAAGATATTAGCAGCATCTTTGAAAGAGTTCATGTCTGAATCTAGAAGCAATCTAACATTTAGATAAACAGAGTAGTACAAAAGTTTATAATTGTTAAAAGGAGAATTCCAAAAACTGATAAGGACCCATTTAAGAATGCATTACCATAAGTCATCGCTATTGAACCATGTGGCTGTCCATGAAGATGGGTCCCACTCAGATGTAATATCCTCCTTTATATAAATGTGTTGTCTTTTTTACAAAGTAGCATTTAGTAATTTTTATAATTCTCCAATATCACTAATGATAACAATTGATACATATATGTCCAATTTATATGATTAATTGTAGCACAGGCTCATTTCATAACCATATGAGCAAAAATTCATCCTGAAGCTTGTTACAGAGCACTAGATGTATGCCATAGTAGCTGTTATATTCTGAGCCAATCCTTCAAATTAAGAGAATGTTTTTCTTTATAGAATTTATCAATGGGTAATTCTGAGTTTTGGAATCAATGCCCAAAAATTTATACCAAGGACTACTTCCATGTGCTGATATTGGATTAAAACTTTCCAAAATAGATCTCTTGTTTATATGTCCTAATGCAACTAAATGTTTTGTAAAGCTGAGTCTTACCAAACCTTCTGTATGATTTTGAAAGGTTACAGTAAGGATCAGATAGGCTATTCCACAGATGCCATCCCAATCCAAGGGAAGAGAGGAAAAAGCTTGACCATCACAGATAAAAAATTGTTCCAAGGTTACTAATCCACAGGATTATTGTTTGTGTTATTGTAATTGAGAGTTACAAAAATAAAATTATTTCCTCTTTTTCCTGAGATATTTGTAACAGCACAACTTAAGGGAGACAAACTGCTTTCAGGAGGGACTTCAAAACTAGAACCTAGGTTAATGGTAGAATGAAAAGTCCTATACCTAAACACCTACAAAGTGAAGTTTGGTAATAGATGCAAAACATTCTGAGGAAAAATTCTGGAAAGTTGACTTAAAATTAACATAATTAAGGGTACAATGAAGCCTACATGTGGCATAAACAAATGAGGCAAAAAGACCAAAATGTATTAAGTTCAAGTATTAAAGAAATAAATTCTCCTGAACTCACAGGGACCACCATTCATTTCAGTGAGCTCTATTAATGGGTTTGTTGCTAAATTCAACAACCTTGAGGGCCTATCTGATTGGCTTGATACAATTTGTGACCTATAATACTCTGTAATCTCATAAAGTGACTAGAAAGTGTCCTTTCATTTCTATGTACTTGACTATTCTTATGACTAAAGTAACTTAGTGGACTGGTCACATAGTAAAGTTTAGACACCACATAAAAGGCTGAGGTTGAATACCACCAAAGGTTTAACAATCTGTTTTAACACGGAATGTATGTGTATAATATAGTCTGGGGTAATATAATACATGACACTATCTAGGAAATATGCACATTTGGATGTTCAGAAGCTCAAATTGTGGAAGGAATTGATTTCACTGGATCCGTTCTATATTTCTTATATATTCCTCCTCACTAGTTCTTTTACTCTCAGTTTTCCCAGTGTCAGTATCTAAAACACTGAGTTCACAACATGTTACTGATTCCCTATTGATCATCTGCAATTCACAATAGGATTCTCTTAACTATATTCTGAACTACAAAGCTGTTAAGGGAATTTGGAATAGTTCTATCTGAGTTAGTACAGCAATGGAAAACTCCCAAGCAACACAGGAGAAACCTATTTAACATAATTATCAGAGAAATCCATATGGAACAAGATGTTTTATTTTTTCTAAGAGTTGGAGGAAGAATAGATTTGCCAGGTTTCATTAGGATCTCAAACCTTTTCAATTTCTTACATTAAAATTGAGTTTCCAGGCAAAATCTCAAATTGAAATACAGGTCAAAATGTTGATTTCTTTCAGTACCAAAATAATTTCAGTTATAAAACATTTTCTACACAATTCTTCTAAAATTTCTGTTTCTCCTATATTTTCTATAACATTTTTCTACAAACAATGTCTATAAAATTTCTATATTATCAAATATACATTCAAAGTTAAATTTAAAACTATATTTCTGTATTTCTATGACCCAATTTTATTTATGATTTTAATTTTCAAAACTATTTTTTAAAATCAAAACTATTTCAAAATCATAAAACTTTTTCAAAACTATTTTTCAAAACTATATTATCCCTCCTCTTAGGGATATATATTTGTGTCATAGACTTAAACCAAAATATAAATAGTCTATGTGCAATGACCAAATCAAATATACCTGCAAATTTCCCTTTACACTCAAGCTTCCTGCTGGCATTTTAGCTTTCAAATTTTATTACTTGACTCTTCCTCATCCTACTTGCTTAAAAGCAGTCAACTTCAAGCTAAATCTGATTTCTGATCCAACAACTTTACATTTTTCTATTTAATTAGTTCATCTCATTTTTATTTCCAATCATAGTTCATGCTATCTACAGGCATACCCAAACAAATTTCAACTTGTAATTTTTTTTCTTCTTTAATTTGTGTACATTTAATTTATTAGGATCCCAAATATTCCTGGTTAGCTTTTACAAGTAAGAAGAGTTTCCCTCCCCTTGTTAATTTGTCAAGAATAATTAAACAATATTATAAATATATAATTTATAACCATAGAATCAATGCATGTAACAAAAAATTTATAAAATTCATATGTAAAGACTCAAATATATTAGAAAAAGACCACCACATATACTTTTGAATCATATTAATAAGCAATACATTCTAGATATCCTAATGTTATACTAGAAAATACTGAAGTGAACCCGGAAGCCACCCATGCCTATTTTATTATGACTGCCTGTACATCATAATTACCTTCAGCATAAATTGCCAGGTAGGCTTGGGGAGAACATTTTTTTAGAAAGAAAATGCTTGCTTTCAGTACTCGTACCCAGAACCCATGATACCTGCATTGCATTTTACCATTGTGACTTTGCCTTCTTTATCTTCATGGGTGTCTTCATAGATGATGATTAGCCATATGCCTTTGTCACCTCCAGTCTCAGTGTCCCCCGGCAGCACCTCCAGCTCCATGAAGTGTCATGGGCTTTCTTCAGCAGCTATCTTTGGAGCTGAATCAGTTCTCTTTCTTGTTAGGGCAAATTTGGCTGCAGGGTCACTTACAATTAGACATCGGAAAGACTGGCCTTAAAAACCACTGTAGTTCCTATAGCTCCCTTAACCTTCTCTGACTCAGGATTAACAGGGGAGAAGAGTGAAATTTTTTACAGGTTTTTCTGTCGCTTCAACCACAGTCTCAAAGTCATGTAAGAATTCCCCCAAATAGATGAAGATTTGAGGTGACACTGATGTTTTGTCTCTGGTCTAAGAAGTCTGCATTCGGTGGCATAACAATTTAAGCCACTAGGCGTGGGAGAAAATGTAAACCTCTGGCCAGGAGTGGTTATGAGTGCTTTCACAAGATAAGCCTTAGTGAGCACAGTTAAGTGGCTTGCATAGTCTCCCCAAAAAGTCAAACTCTAGGACTATTAGCCAACTAACCCCGGTACAAAATGCCTGTCTATTGGTTCTGGATACTGATAGGTTCTGCTAAGGTCCCTTGGGAAAAAGTCCTTTTTCCTGATGCCTGGGATGTCTTGTATCCCTCCTGAGAATTCTAGGGGAGGCCAGAAGCAAGAATTCTTTGCACTGGAGTTGGTAAGTCCTTCTGTATTATCTGAGAGAATTTATGATAGTCTGTGAAAGTCTGATCCACATGTCACTGGTATCTTTAATCAGGTAAATACAAATATATTGGGGTTCAGGTTTAATAGAATTTACAGAATAGAAGGCAACACATAAATCAATACTGAGAAATAAGTGGCATTACAAAGAATCCCAGTCCCAGTAATGAAATAGATGGGCTTAGTGTCAGGGCAAGTAGACCCACTGAGGCACAGGTGGTGATTTTCCTTTTTTGGTGGCAATAGAGTTCACTCAAACCTCTTTTTGGTAAAAATTCTAGGATTGAGAGACTTTTATCCTGGTCTAAGTGCAACAGACAAATTCTCACCATTCCATTCACTTATTAAAGCAAAAAATTTTCATCAAGCAAATTAACAATAATCATCATAATAATGTGTAGCATAACAATTCTCAACTTATACAACAGATAACTGACAATGATGTTCCAGTATTAAGTAAAAACATTTATACCAGATAACATTAGGTAAAGGAGAGTCTTATTACAGATCATATACTCAATCTCTACTTCTTTCCCCATACTGTCACACTAAAGCAACTTTCCTATTTTGATTCCAGTTTTTAGGGTGAATTCCAACCCATGTTGTTACTTCTTTGTTCCCAAAATTGTTCCTTTCAATATCTCTTTCTTTAAACAGTATTAGACATTATGTCCTCTGATTCTATAATAGTAACAAAGTCCTGTCAACCTTATTCTACGATCTTGAGGTATTTGTTGGACAGGGGCTAAAATCACTTTATTTTTCTGACTCAACTTTGGGGTTACTGCCTTTTTTTTTTCTTCCTAAGCAATAGGCTTCTCATGCTATCCTGGGCAGTATTTCAGAAAGTACTCCTTGATATCTGGGAATGACTGATTTACAAATATAGCATTAATTATTCTAGCATTTCTCTGGTTTATGTGGTCTAATTTATCATCAGATCTTATAAGGGTCTTATCTCAACTTGCATAATTCTCTGGTTTTTCTGAGAAAAACTTGATTCCTCCAACTAGGTTACTTCTAATATTTCTCATGTCTCCTATCTCTAGAATTTTCTAAAAAGTATTAAAGTCCTATAGGGATACTTCCTTGTTGTTAGTTAGGTTTCTTGGAAAGGGAAAGCAGAGGCAGATAGCTTTTCCTCACTCTTTCCCTTATTCTAATACTATTTCAGCTCAATATACAGGGAGTGCAAAAGGGGTAATATTATTCTTTCTCTGATTGCTTTCTTTAAAAATCATAGTAGTTAATTCCAACAAATCAAATATTTTTAACTGTTCCCATTTTCCCTCTTTCTTTCTAAAAAGGATTTCAATTTGTCTATAACATAAAGAAAAGGGTCCCAAATTTAGGCCAAAAATTCCTAAGAGTCTTACATTAGATAAAACAATATTCTATAGCTTTATTTCTATCCATTCTCTTACCTACTGGTAGCTCTTTGCTGTCTCATGCAATCAGAAAAATTTTTCCAATGGAGAATCTACTAGAATCTAGTCCTTAGAACCCACACAAAAATGATTACACAGTTCCTAAAATAATTCTTGGCTACTAAATTAAGTACAATTTAGAAGTTCTTTACCTCTCCAAATAAGTAAGGAATTTTAAATGCCTGTTGGTATCTACTCTGAATTTTAAACTGTTCCTGTGTTTTGTTAATCAATTCTAGAAGAAATTTTAATGTGTGTAGAATGCAACGGCAAAAAGTTTCAAATTTAGGCCAAAAGTTCCTGAGAGTCTTGTACCAATTAAAACAATAGTTCATAGCTTTATCTATATTCTTTCCTTTGCTTATTGGTAATGCCCCATTATCCCAAGCAATCAAAAATTTGTTTAGTAGAGTCAACTGGAATCCCTTTCTTATCTAACATAGTCTCCATATTTTTTAAGAGACTCCCTTAATTAGGGGATTAACTCTATAGAGAAGTGGAAGTCTTACTGCTATAGCCTAGGCACACCATTAGACTATGCTTCAAGGGGGAAGCAAGATCCTATTTTTGCAATAGGAGAAGTCAACCTTCTACTTCTTCTTAATTCGTTTTAATAACCAGCTAATGAAAATATTCACAGACTACTTCTCCCTGGTATAAGGCCTTAACTGAGTAAAGAATTTAAATGCCTGTACCATTAATTGACCAGTTTTATTCAACTCCCAGTCAGTACTAGCTGCCTCCTAGAGTGAGAGTTAGTCACAAAGTGGCTTTAGCTTCTAAAGAAGAGCCAGGCACCTTAAGGACAGGAATGCATACCTTCTAATAAAAAAAAAAGGAAATGGACCTGTTTGTACAAAAATATTTATAGCTGCTCTTTTTGTGGAGGCAAAAAATTAGAAACTAAAGGGGAATGGCTGAACAAATTGTGGTATATGATGATGGAATACTATTGTGTTATGATGATGATGATGAACAGGATGATTTCAGAAAGAGCTGGAAACCTTCATGAACTGATGCAGAGTGAAGTAAGCAGAACCAGGAGATCATTATACATAGTAATTGCAATACTGTGGAATAATCAAATGTGATAAGCTTTGCTACTAACAGCAATACAATGATCCAGGATAATTCTGAGGACTTATGAAAAAGAATGCTATTTGCCTCCAGAGAAAAGAACTATTGGAGAAGAAAATGCAGATGAAAATATATGACTTATCACTTGTTAACTTGAATATATGGTTTGGGTTTGGGTTTATAAGGTTATTCACTTTCAAAAATGAATGATATAGAAATATGTTTTGCTGATAATACATGTATAATCCATATTAAATTGCTTGTCAGCTTTGGGATGGGGGAGGGAAGAAAGGACGCAGACAATATAAATCATGACTTTTGGAAAACTTTTTTGGAATTTGTTATTAAAATTTTTTAATGTTTAATTAATTTTTTAAAAACCTATGGAAGTTCATTTTTAAGAATATTAATGGGTCCTGTGACCAAAAAGTTTAGAAATCAATGCTATTTTGGCTCTAATAAAATATCATCTGTAGAAATACAGTTTTTACTACAAACTGCTGATATTTCTGAAAGGAAAAAAAGTCACTTGAGAGACAATGATAGCAAGGAAATGGTAATGGATTTGGAGTCAAGGGCCTGGCATCCTAGCTCCGATATTTAATACCTGTCATACTAAGTAAACATAGCTCCTTTCTGAGCTTATTTAAGTCTCAGAAATGAGCAATCTAGATCAAACCAGAAAGGTCTCTTTCTAATCAATGACTACTACCATCCATTGCATATCTATCCTGTACAATGTGTACAAGTGTAAGAGATACTATTCTGGATTGCAAAGAGACTTTCCTAACTAGAAAACAATGTAAATCTTTTTTAATCTTAATGTGACTAGAAGGCAAGGTCTTCAATCAGGTTGCATGTAGCACTGCTCTGAATAATACTTGGGGAAAGGGTACTCTCCAAAAAACTCATTTAATTAGCAATAAATTTATGAAAATGGAAGGCAGTTTCTAATAAATGTTATTCCCAAAGAAAACAGCATCCAGTAGGACCCTAAGTAACAGGCATTTTCCAGAGGAAATTCAACAGTTTAGACCTTTTAAACATCTTAGGGATCCAGAAAAGCATGAGAAAACAATAATCACAGATTTAAGTTGAGAAGGACCTAACATCATCTAATTCAACTACTTCAATTTAGAAATGAGCAAGGAAAACAGAAGCCTCAGACGTGCAGGTAACCTGCCCTGAAGTCAAACAGTCAGTAAACAACAAAACTGAGATTTGAATCCAAGCCCAGGTCTCCTTCCACTGGAAAGCAAAGCTTGCACCTCCTTCTTTTAACAAAACTGACTCGGTTTCAGTTGAAGTCCTATATGCCCTCTAACCCTGAGGGGCCTCAATCATAAATCTAATCATACACACCTTGCCAGGGCTAAGGTCATTTTAGGTCTTAGCCAGCAGTGGCAGGTCTCAAAACCACAAAATGAAGATCCAGTCACAAGATTCAGAGCCTGATGAAGCTGCAAGGGTCCCCAGGGACCATCTAGTCTAACCCCTTTATTTTTCAGATGAAGGACACAGCTGAATAAATAACCCTAGAAATGCAGAAGGTGCAGGGAAGAAAGGTAGGTGAAATATATTTATTACAGGGGAGCTATCCCAGGCTGGGGCTCTAATCAGACATTCAAAATGCCACTCAATGTCGGGGGAGCCCAGCAGGAAAGGGGCCACGTGCTGGCAGGAGCCACACTGAGTTGAATGGCTCAGATGAATCGTGGGGCAGGTGAACACCTCAGGTAAACACATTTCCACTTCTGCAAGGGTACTCCAGGGGAAGCATATTGGCAGGATTTGGGGAGTGGGAGCCTGGAGCTCTAGAGGGCAGCTCCATTTCGGAATTTGTCAAATACTAGAAACTAGTAAGTGCACTCCGGAGTAGGAAGTAGGTGGAGTAGGAAGAAATATCCTGGTGATTATAATGAATTTGGGAGGAAAGAGCAGAGAGAAAGAGGAAACTAGAAAACAGGTGGCTGCTAAGGAATACAACAGAGCATGTACAGTTAGGAAGGAAGATCCTAGTTCAAATCCAACCTCACACAGTTACTAGCTGTATGACGCTGAGCAAAAGTCACTTAACCGCTTGTCTGCCTCAGTTTCCCCATCTATAAAATGGGGATACACAATAGTGCCCTTACTTCCCAGAGTTGCCGTGAGTACCCAAAAAGATGTTTGATTACAAACTTTAAAGCACCATGTGAAGGGCAGTTATTTCATTGACACAGGTTAGTGATTGGCCTCCCCCCACTACCACCACCTCCCAGGTTTCAGGGTTGCCCGTTTCAATGTCTCTAGCCGGGCCCTCGGCTCTCACCAGCCCCAGGAAGGCAGCGTACAGCACCATGGAGGTGACCCAACGGAACACGGTACTGGTCCCACATCTCCCGCCGCTGCCGCCGTCGACCACGTACACCTCAGCGTCGGTCTCCAGCCGTTCCCCAGCTCCGGAAGTCCCCGCGGGGAGGAGCCGCTGGCCGGCCGGGGCCAGAGCCCCGCCGCGCTCTAACTCCAGCTCCTCCAGTTCTGCAGTGCCAGAGAAGCACCCACACCTACACAAACAGCTGACTGCTGCTGCTGCAGTTGCAGAGACCTACCGGAGCCACGAGGAGAAGCAGCCCTGGCCCCGCCCTCACGGCTCCGCCGGGTGCCTCCTACTGCTAGGCGGACCCTCCCGAGTAGAGTTGGAGACCTGCAGAACAACCCACGCGCATCCCGCTAGATTTAGGACGCACGCGTGCTGCGACGCGGCCGGGGTTGAACTCCCAGTTTCAGTACCTCACCCGACAGGAAGTTGATAGGGTTGCTAAGGAGATCGTAAGCCTCGCCTCTCGTTCTGTCGTCACGTACAAGTCTCGCCCGCCCACATAACGGTTGAGGACTCGGGCTTCTCTCGACGTTTACCGCTGCTTCCTTCAGAAGCCATTTTCTCCCTGGGCGAAGTCTTGTTTCCTGCGGGCTTTATAGAGGCCCAGACCGTGGCGACGAGGAGGAGGCAAGAATATACATGGGCCGGAGAGGAAGGAAAAGGCAGCCCACGAAAACTCTTAATCTGAGACCGTGAGGGCCCGGAAATCCTCTCCTTCTTCCGGTAGACTTTCCCTTTCTCCTTCCTTCCCACTTCCATGACCCTTCAGTTCCCAGAGAATCCGTCTGGGACCCAAGGCTAACTGAGGTGGCTTCGGGAAGTGTAGAGACTTAGTCCTTTCCTCAGTGCAATTCGATGGAATAAACCTTTATTAAAGTGCCTACCTTGAGCTGTGAAAAGAAAATTCCTTAGTGGGAAAAGGAATGAACTTAGAGTAACAGGGCCCCAAGTTCGAATTTGACCTTTGCCCCTTTTTCTCTCTATATGACCTTGGGCCAAATCACTCTGAAGGTACTTCCTCAAATCTCTATGCCTCAAGATAATTCAATTCAACATTTATTAAGCATCTGCTATGTGCCAGGTAAAAAAAGTAAAAGATGGGCAACCGCTGCCCTCAAGAAGCTTACAGTCTAATTGAGGGAGACAACATGCAAATAAATATATACAAAGCAAGGCATACACTGGATACATAAATAATATTTAACAGAGGGAAAGTATTGCAATTAAGAGGAGCTGGGGAAGGCATCCTGTTGAAGCTAGCATTTGATATAATCTTATGAACCAGAAGACCCAAGTTCAAATTATAACCAAGACAATTTTCCTCTGAAAAAACCTAGCCCAGAACCTGCAATATAGTAGGTGCCCAATGATGTTCATATTATCAAATAAAAAATGTTTCTTAAAATTGTAATATTCTACCCAAGGCAAAACCAGTCTTTATTTGTCAGTTTGAACAAGTCATCTAAACACTTTATATACCTTAGCTTTCTGTGTAAAATGGGGAGGGGAGACAGGGTTGGAATACAAGTCCTTTCTGTCTATAAATCTGGGATAGATCCCTTAATAGAAGACATAGGGTATATTTTCAATAATTTTTTTCCTTCAAAATCTTCAACAAATTTTATGGTTCAATTTTCATTTTACTTATATCACTGCATAGGAAGTTGGAGGTAGATCCCAGACTCAGTATCTTGTAAGCTTACAGGTTCAAGATAGGAGCCAGACTAGTGTCTGTTGGAAGAATCAGGGATCAGTTTCAAGTCAGTGTCTCCCTCCCATTTCCCTGCCCTCTGATGACTTTGCTGTTGTGCTCTCTTTTGCTCCCTCCAATGGGTAATTCTTTATATTTTACCACCCTCCTTCCCCAGTTGTCATTCTCAATAACTTTCAATGACTAGAGGACCCCCAGCTCTGCTGTTTTTTTTTCTTTTTTTAATTAAAATTTCTTTCATTTTCCCTCAGTTACATGTAAAAATAGTTTCCAAAGAATATTGAGTCTCAAATTCCCTCTCCCCTTCCACATCCCACTTCCATTGATATGATAAGCAATCTCATATAGATTTACATATAAAACATTTACATATTCAACTCATTTCTCTTTTTCTTTGAAAAATTAGACCTTTATTACAGAGACTTGAAAAAATTTACACCATTATAATTACTGTGTATTATTCTCCATCCTATTTACTCCTATTTAGTTTCTGACCTCCACTTCCCTCAATTTACCCTCTTTTAATTAGTCCTACCCCCTTCTCTTATCCCCTTCCCCTCCTATTCTTACAGGGTAAGATAGCATTCTATACCCAATTGATTTTGTATGTTCTTCCCTTATTGAGCCAATTCTGAGGAGAGTAAGGTTCACATGCTCCCCTCCCCATCAATCCCATCTTTCCCTTCATTGTGAATGCTCCTTCTTTTATGTGTGATAATTTATCCCATTCTATTTTCCCTTCCCACTTCTTCCAATTCATTCCTCTTTCTTATGCCTTAATTTTTTTTTAATATCCCATCATATTCAATTCATACCCTCTCCCTTTGTATGTATACTCCTTCCAACTACCCTAATAATAAGTTATTTGGACTTTCCCCATGTAGGAATATACACAGTGTAACCTTTTTGAAGTTCTTTTGATTTCATTTTCCTGTTTGGCTTTTTATGATTCTCTTGAGTCGTGTATTTGAGAGTCAAATTTTCCATTCAGCTCAGGCCATTTCATCAGGAATATTTGAAAGTCCTCTCTTTCAGTGAAGATCCATTTTTTTTTCTCCTGAAGGATTATGCTCACTTTTGCTGGGTAGGTGATTCTGGGTTGAAGTCCTAGCTCCTTTGCCCTCCAATCCTTTAATGTAGAAGTTGCTAAATTTTCTGTTATCTTAACTGTGACTCTTGATGTTTGAATTGTTTCTTTTTCACTGCTTGCAATATTTTCTTCTTGGCCTGGGAGTTCTTGAATTTGGATGTCATATTCCTGGGAGCTATCCTTTTGGGATCTCTTTCAAGAGATGATTGGTAGATTCCTTCGATTTCTATTTTGTCCTCTGGTCCTATAATATCAGGGTAGTTTTCCATCTTGGAAAATGTCTTAACTCTTTTTTTTTTTGTCCTGGCTTTCAGGTAGTCCAATAATTCTTAAATTATCTCTCCTGGATTAATTTTCCAAGATAGTTGTTTTTCCAGTGAGATATTTCATATTTTCTTCTATTTTTTTTGCTCATTATTTATACTTTATTTCTTGATAACTTATGGAGTCATTAGCTTCCACTTGCCCAATTCTAATTTTTAAGTCATGATTTTCTTAACTGAGCTTTTGTACCTCCTTTTCCATTTGGCCAATTCTACTTTGTAAAGAGTTCTTTTCTTTGGTATATTTTTGTTCCTCTTCCTCCATAGGGTCAATTCTGCCTTTCAAGAAGTTCTTCCCTTTTGTGTATTTTTGTATACCTTTTACTATTTAGCCAAGTCTGTTTTTTAAAAAGTTCTTTTCTTCTTTGGATTTTTGTACCTCTTTTACCAATTGGTCTCTTTTTCAAGGTATTCTTCCCAATTCTTTTGTGCCTCTTTTACCAACTGTTGACTTTTTTTCATGATTTTCCTGTATCACTCTTTTTTCTTTTCCCAGTTTTTCTTCTTCTTCTCATTTGATTTTTAAAATCCTTTTTGAGCTTCTTTATTAAATATTTTTGCATATAGCAATATTGATGTTACTGTCTTCTTCTGAGTTTACATTTTGGTCTTACCTGTTACCATAGTTGTGTTTAATTTCAATTTCTTTTTTTGTTGATGTTTGCTCATTTTTCTGCCTTTTAATTTAAAAACTATTAAAGTTGGGCTCTGTAACTGTGGTAAAAGGAGCACTGTTCCAAGCTTTAGTTCTTTATGAAGCTGCCTTCAAAAGTGACTTGGGGTCTATCTGTTTGTCCAAGGTGGTATGATTTAAGGAGAGGTTTAATACTACAGCAACCTGTGCTCTGGTCTATGAGTAATCCCAAGCACTCTTTTACCTTTGGGAATTGTTACCAGGGTCCTTTGCTTCCTTATGGCTGCAAGTGCTGGTATGTGATGGTGCTCCTCCTCACTCTGTAACTGCACCCCTGGACTATGACCTGGCTCTGTGTATGGGCAATGCAACAAGAGTCTTGTAGCTAGAGCCAGCAAAGGGAACTTTAAACCCTGTCTGTAGTAGAAATCTCTGGAAGTCTTTGAACCCTTTGTGAGTAATGCTTCTCCAGAATTTGTTTTGAGGTATTATATCATAGTTTGGGGAGGTGGGAGATCAGATGGATCTATGTACTTTTTTTCCACTATCTTAACTCTGCCTTCCCACTGACTGCCTATCAAGAGCTTTAAAGCTACACTAAAAATTTTGACATACCCTATATAAAAATGATAGTTAAGAGGTCCTGGGTTCAAATCTGAACTCAGACACTTCCTAGCTATGTGACCCTAGGCAAGTTACTTAACCTTCATTGCCTAGCCCTTACCATTCTTTTGCCTTCGAAACAATACACAGTATTGATTCTAAGACAAAGTAAGGGTTGAAAAAAATGTTTAAAATGTTAATAGAATTTTACTTTTGGCAGCAAATGGCTTTCTATTTTGTACCCTGATAATAATAGTGGATTATGAATTTAGAAGTAATTTTAACTGAAGATACATCTTTGTGAGACTCAAAAACAAATGAACCCTGGTCCCAAAGTGGCTCTAGAACTTTTTGATTTTTTTTAAAAGTTCCTGGTATTTTCTCAACTGTAAAATAAAAGGTTTAGCTAGATGATCTCTCAGGGTGCTGTTGGTTCCGAATCCTATGATTTATCTGCTTATTTAGCTTACTTGGTTTTTTTTTTACCATAAGTGAAACATGTTTCACCTGATTTTCTGGATGATATGATACAATGTAAGTGACACTTTCATGGCCTACGTATACAAGGCACAGGGCAAGCAGCTATTTGCCCTTTTCATTGCCCAACCTGATCCCCCAAAACATACACATGTACACATGAATAAAGATCTCAAGGTTTATAACTTCAGAGGATATTTTAGATAGAAAAGAAGTCAGAAATAGCGATATGGGGTAATAAATGAATACTGGAATAAAAGGCAGAAGACTTGAACATTTTTTAAGTTCCTTATACCTATATGACCTTGGACAAATGACATCTCTCTGAAGTCCAGTCTCCTTAAATTGAGAGAAAGGGGGTACGATCCCTGGAAAATGGGCCTCATGATATTTGTACTAATCACCTCACTAAATGAGACAACATATTTTTAAAAAACCTTTTGAAAGCTAGGAAGTATATTCTCAATACCCTCGTGATTGTATTGTATATTTTACTGTGATTTTATTGATATTGTTATGGGAGGTATTTGGGAGATGGGTTTGGATAGGATAAGTGAACTACTTTGGGGCAGTAACAAAGGTTTACACTGTGGGTGAAAGGGCAGGCTTGACCAGGCCAGAGCCTGGTCTAGGGTCCAGCACACAGACCACTCAGTCACACAGTAGGCAAAAGCACTGGAAGTTGTAATTTATTCTTTGAGAGGTTAAAGCTAAGCAATCCAGGAACCAAACCTTCCAGAGAAAGGTCTTTGTAGGGTCTATTTGACTACTCTCCCTCTCCTCTCTCACCTAAAATCCTGAGCCCTAAAGACTAGCTATCCTGCACTAACCCAAACCTCTTTTGATTGTTACTTGAGGTATTGGTCTGTAGCAGATTAGACAGGGACCCAAAGGAAAGATCTCAAGTTCAGATGGACTCAGATGGGAGATCCCTCTTACTGACAGCTGCAGATGACCGGATGTTGTTTCAGGCTAGCTTCAGGTTCAAAGATCTTCCAAGGGAAACACAGGTATCAACAGCAAGTATTTGGCAGCAAATCCCCAGAGAGACTCCCAGCTCTGAGTTCTCAGCTCAACCCTTCCTTTTCAACATTCCAGAATCTTTCCCCATGCATCTGTCCTCTGCAGACCATCATCTCCTATTTTAACCCTCTCTTCTTTATAACAATATGGATATTCCCTTAAGATCATAATCTTTTCATGCCTGCCTGTTTTGTGTGATTCTCATCCATGTCCTTCAATACTTAGCCTAGGGGGCCTTCCTTGCTTTCTCTTTACATCTTCTCTTCACATTGCATGGAATCCAGGGTAGCAGTGTATAAGGCTATATATCTCCATAGGCTCTCCCTCACACTTGTTAACAGTCCTGAATCTGGCAACTTGGATTCTGCACTAAACTTCCTCCGTGACAATGGTATTCAAAGTCATCCTAAGGGCATTTACGAATGAAACCAACAAACATGGGGGGGGGGGGGGGGAGACCATTAAGTATAGTGAAACCACTACATTTAGATTCTCACATAGTCCAAGATGTTCTGAAAGAATCAGAAATCATAATGAAGAAAACAAAGGTGAGAAAGATAGAATAGACCAACTACAAGCTGAGGTGCTTTTGAAGGTGTTCAGGGATTAATCCTGAAGGAGTCTGTAAAAAAGAAAAGCTATCAAGACTGTGTGGACCTTACTATTGCTAAAAAACAAATAGAACTGACTCAATTGCTTAGTTTCCCATCTCTACAAATTTTCATAAGGAAAACTTACAAACTCATCAAGTTTATCCTGGAAGATTTGAGAAACAGGAAAGTTTTCACAGATGATATTACTATGCCAGATTAAATCTTTAACAGTTACACAAATGAGTGAAATGCAGAAATTTCAGGATCTCACCGTACTTTTTTTTTTTTACCAAAAATAGATTCAACAGAACAAAATACTACTACCTTACAGGAATTTTGCCAACAAGATGTCCCCCTTGCATTTATCAAAAGTAAACAACTCTTTGAAAGATGTAACAGAAATAACTTGGTTCAGGGACCTTATTACTATAAACAGACCATATACTTTAGAGGGATTTGCTACTATCGCAAAAGATGTCCAATATAGAAACTAAATGGAAGAGAAATTCCTCATAGATCAGGGATTTTAAAGCATTGTTTTGTAAATATTTTGATAACTATTTTTCAATATTTCCTTTGTTTCATACTATGCACTTAAAGCACTATTTAGGAGTATCAGAGGAACTCATGACAAAAAAAAAGGTGTAAAAAAACATCCACTTTAGATAAGGTGCCCTACATGTTCCTATTTGAGAATATGCTAATAAATTCTGGAATATGAGGCCTCCTAAAAGAGATAAATGAATACAAACTATATAAAAACCAGGTGGATGAAGAATGCATGGTACCCTTTCTATGATACTGCAGCTGGATAAACAACCCACACAACTTATTTCTATTTGTGTCTTGGGCATAAATGAACAATGAATTGGATATTGGCGTTGACTTAGAGGATAGGATCCTTAAATGATCTCAATATTATTCTTGAAATAAAGGTCCATGATGTTATAGGACTGCAAGGCATGAAATATTAAAGTCTTCAGAGTTAAGAAAATGGAGAGGTGTGAAGTGGGTGTGAGCAAGCAATAATATACAATAGATGAAAATTTTCTTCAAAAGAACATGAAAAAAAAGTCTTCAGAAGGGAGTACGATTGGGGGGGAAATGGGATAATCACAAAGTAAGAGCAAAAGAACAGTCCATGTCCTCCAAAGGTATCCATATAATGTCAAGACATCTAAAAGAAGGATTTCAACAGCACATATACTAAAATTGGAACGATACAGAGATTAGCACGGTTCCTGTGCAAGGATGACACCCAAATTCATGAGGCTTTCCATATTTTAAAAATAAAATAAAGGACTTCCAGAGTGCAAAACAGAGTAATGAATTAAAGTTCAAATCTGAGGGAAAAAAATCTTAGCCATTAGAGCTAGCCAAAGATGGAATCAGCTGCCATGAGTTAGAAGGTTCTTTCTCACTAGAGGTTTTTCTTATTGGTAAATTCTTGTTCAGGTCAGATTTAGGCTTAGAAAGCCAATCCTCAGATTCTATAATTCTGTTCACTGAATTTTGTTGAAAAATAATATGGATTTTCTCCCAGTTCCATAGATTTGCATTGTGCATTGTGGTAATCTACAAATAACAAGTTTGAAAATTTCAACATACTTCAGGGTCACCTCTCCCAGCTGTTATTTGTTTTTTATTCACAGTGAATGAAAGATCCTTTTGGTATTATCAATAATAACAAATCAGGAAGGTAAATCAGTAAAAATGAAAATCAAAATGTTCATAAAGCAGAATAGAAATATTTTCTCCTTTTTGCAATGTTTTGTGTCATTATAGTAAGAGCATTATTATGCTCTTCCTTTGAGAAATAACTTTACCTGAACATATTTGGTGTACATGTGCATTTCTCATAAAGGATAGTTTTGTCTTTTGTGCAACATAAAATTTATTTCCTTCATTTCAGTTCCACTTTTTTGTTCTCCAGGGGAATTTATTAACAAATTCACAGTTTCATAGCAACTTACTTTTAAAAGATATTTTATTGCATTGGCCAAAAAGTTCCACAATTTTCCTCTGAAGTACATTAACCTCCAAATTTTTTTAAAGTTTATTTTGTTAAAAAAAGTAAATCTACATTGCATATAAAAATTGCTTACAAATCACACCCTTAAAAACAAAGTCATTAAAAATGTAAAATAGCAAATTATTGGACTACAGAGTATTGTAGGATTAAATACAGAATATAATTCAGCATAATGATCAACAATTTAATCAATAATTATGCCCCAAATCACATCTTTTATAGGCAGTGGGAAAAGCAGGGCTACACTGCAATACACAGCATGAACCTGTAATATGAGTATTTGGTGACTTCTTATGGTTGTTTTCCCACTAATTTGAAGATATCTAGAATAAAACAAAAATTCTCATAACATAGCAAAATCAGTATGAAAGTTTTGCATTATTCAGGAAGCCTAAAATAAACATTTAAACTCAAATCCATTCTCTTTTAAAATAATACTGCAAGTTTCTGTTTATCCCAGCTCTAAGCTGTCACTGAAAGAGGCATAACTACAAAAATACACTATTATCAAAGTTACACATCAGAGGTTACAATGTTTGGTGCCATTAGCATTGAAGATTGAGAAATCATGTCTCTCCCTTCCAAACACCACATAATAGTAACTGTGATGTGAAGGAGTTAAAACATAAGAGCATAGATTTGTAATTCCTGCCCTTTCTCCACCAATGGAATATGCACTTTGTGGGCCACATATACCGCCTGTTACTCAGGTATTGATTACATAAGGCAAAGGAATGTGAGCTTCTTAAGGGCAGGGATTATCTTTTGCTTTTACAGGGCTTAGCAAAATACAGAGCACATAGTAAATGATTAATAAATGCTCATTGACTGACCAATTAGACCGACACCAGCAATTGTCAATGGGGTTGAACAGCCAGCAACACATCTTAGTAATCACTAAGTTGAGAGTTGTTGACCATACAGTTAATATTAATCAGGAGATCAAAGAACAGGTGGCAAATGACATAAACAAAGGGAACTTTAATATAATCATACAAACTTACCTCTGATAACTGGGGGGTGGGGGAGCAGAAGTGGGGGGAGGTGGACGACAACATCTTTTTTCAACTTTTGGGAATGAGTTTTAAAGTATTTTAAAGTCCTCCTTGATAATATTTTCCCCTAAAAACCTTTACTGTCCACCTCAGAATCAATACTATGTATTGGTTCCAAGACAGAAGAATGGTAAGCACTAGCAATAGGGGTTAAGCGACTTGCTCAGGGTCACATGGCTAGAAGGTATCTGAGGCCAAATTTGAACCCAGGACATCCCGTCTCTAAGCTTAGCTCTCAATCAACTGAGCTACCTCCGCTGTCTCCGATAATATATATATTTTTTAATTTTAAAGGGATATAGAAAGCTAAGGAAATTATTTTACAAGCCCACAGTTACAGAATACCTTTCTGCAACTTTAGTTTCACTAAAATAACAAATTTGTATCACTAATATACCAATTTCAGTTGATATGCTAAACAGGGCTTTTTTTTCTTGTTTGTTTTTTTTTTATTTGAGCACAATTTGACTACAAAGAAAGATCATGCATCAAAAATGTCCATTTGGGGTTCTGTGTCAAAAGTTTAAAACCAATGAAAATTACATGGTAATTTATACATGTCTAAAAACATCAGGCAATAGTTTGTAGCTGAAGTTTCTCTCTGAGGACTAAAAGGAGGGAATATACAATACAATATGATACAAAGATAGGCTTTGTTAGAATGGTATTTTGGGTCTCAGGTAGTTAATTCTATGCTATTATACAAGGATAACATTTCAAAAGGAACATTAAGTTCAGTACCATACTTAATCTTCCTTTGGTGAAAAAAAGCAAACAACACAAGTAAGAACATGACTTGTAGGATTATTTTTGTTCTGTTTTTGCAAAGAAATTCTTTAGTCAAAGTAGAACATTAATAATAATTTTTTTGTTCCCTGAAATAATTGTATGCCAACTATATTGGGAAGGTAGTCATCTGGAGCCATCACTGACCACCATTAGTACATGTACCAGAAGAATTTTTAAAAGTTCAGGGAAAATGTACAGTAAGATTGTTTAAAATACTTTAACATATTTGCAAATGCAATTAGGGGTTCTAATATATTTGAACAGACCAAATTTGATTTTAAATAGATTTTATAATCATTTCTAATAATACATATTCTTACTTTGAAGAAACTTATCACCTACACAAATGCAACATCTTTAACAATAGTATATATATTTTAAAAGCACCAGGATTATCGACATCCATTGCCATGATTTCTGGCCCACCTAAGAAAGGGATGCTTGCTTCCTGAAAGGAGACCTCCGCAAAATTATCAATAAGGCACAACCATGGTCATTTCTGTACTCCTGGAAAAGTTTAAACAAATTGCCAAGTACGGCACTAACCATTTTCTAATTGGCAATATATTTTTATAACTGAGTCACTAGCACATTATATTCATTGACTCTCTCTCCTTTAGGTAATTTCAAAGGCCATGGAAGTTACCATTCCTTTCCTTACTCCTATTTTCATTTGCCAGAATGGGCCAGTCACTGACACTCATAAAACACAGGGTGCTGACATTTGGATGACATACATATCCTAAATTATTATCTCCACATTCACAAATTGTCTAACAAAACAGAAAGCCCTAAGAATCTCTTCTGATGAAATTAAATCTTATGAAATAGTTTCAGCTTGATTCTGTAAGCTGAGGTAGTCAATAATGATTGTCAATGATCAAATACAGATAAAAGGTTACATTTAAGCCTCCATGGCTTTCTAAATTGATAAGAAATAGTATTCTAATGCATTAGTTCAGCTTTCAAAAATGAGGTAAATGTATACTCTTTTCTAATGTTAATCTATAAAATGCTTACCATAAAGCGTTCTTTACAAAAAAAGAGATAGCTCTGGAAGTGTGGTAAATGGGACTCTAAAGGGGGATTTATCAGAATCCCCTGAATGTATGTATTTCTTTCTACTCCCATAAAAGCATCTACTTCTCAAAAAGAACAAATTTTCCATGATCTTTGCAAAACCAAAGCTTAGGTTTTATTTTTCAATAACCAAGTTTAAAATAAAATCTGCACAATAAAAATATGACACTGAATATGTTTATGGACCTTAATTTTCTCAGAAAGAGTTGTCTAGCATGTGCCAATGTGTATGGTTATGCAATTTGGATGCCAGAAATGAAATAGATACGAACATTCTCTTTTGTTGCTGAAAAGTGTAAGGTGAAGCATCATTTTCTCTGACTTAGTTTTCCACAGAGTACTAGCCTGTACTATGCATAAAACGCCAAGGAATGGGACTATTTCTGTCAAAGAGGTGAATGAATACAAAATTCAAATTGCAAATCAAATAGTTCCAATTAATACTATCAACATCATTGCTTTCGGCTGCCAGAAATATTCTAAATATCGACCACTGGCTAATCAAAAAATCCTCTTTACCAATACAACTCTTGACCCCAAAAGCAATGCTTATAATCACTTACCAAACTAGTAATGTGAAATTTCCCCTCAAGGATTAAGTTAGTACTATATTACTATTTAAATTTTATTTCATTTTTTTAAACCCTTACCTCCCTCTTAGAGTCAAAAGAGTGGAAAGGGTAGGCAGTTGGGGTTAAGTGACTTGCCCAGGAGGAAGTATCTGAGACTAGATTTGAATCCAGGCCTGGGCTCTCTATCCACTGAGCCAACTAGCTTGCCCAAGCTATTTGAATTTCAAACTAATGAAGATGACACTTTTTGTTGTTGTTAGTACTAATAAGCAGTACTACAGGAGACTGCCATAATTGGTTGGCATCTCTAACAAAGATACAGTTCTTTCAAATGCTAACAAGAAAATACAATTGTGATAAAAAAAAATCAGCTTACCTTCTATTTTTTAAGTATTTTGTGTTAATCAGCCCAAAATCCACCTTCTTACACCTCCCACTCCATCCATTACCTTTCTATTCTTGACAAATGCACTAGAACAAAGTAGTTCTCTCTAACATAAAATTGCCCACCAATTTTTAATAACATTGAAGATTCAATACAAACTACTATATTTCTTTTTTCTTAAAGCTTTATTTAAAAGTATTTTTCCTATCATGAAAGAGTTGCTAAGGCCTTAAGCTAACATAAATTCACAATTTGTACTTCTAATAAAATTAATTGAGGCTAATAATACACTAGGACATCTCCATTCCATTCGCTGTGAAATGGAATTTAGCATAAGCTCCACTCACCTGGAGTCCCATTCAAGGAACTTAATTCTTGATATAGTCAAAGTCCATCTTTCTAAAGGGTTCCCATGTCAAGGACTAAGTAGCAAGGTTATATATAGATCCTCGAATTTGGACCAAATCTCTAATTTTACAGATCTGGAAATGAAGATGCAAGGGTTTACAGTGATGCATTGCCCACCATAACAAGGTAACAAGGAGCAGAACTCAGCTGTGACTGTGGGCCCTGCCCACCTCTGATTTTAGATAATGGACTCTTGCTTCTATACCCAGCAACCTCTCATAGTAAGGCTGCAATGGAAAATAAGAGCTAGCATTAATAGAAGACTTAAAGGTTTGCAAAGCACTTTACGAATATGATCTCATTTTATCCTCACAAGGTGCACTTTTACAGATAAGGAAACAGAGGCAGACAGAGATTAAGTGACTTGCTCAGGGTCACATAGCTAATAAATGCATGAAGCAGAATTGGAACTTGGGTCTTCTTGACTCAGCTCTGATGCTCTATTCACTGTTCCACCTACCTTCCTTTTATACCAGGCTACCTAAAAATAAGAGCATTGTATAGGAAAATATTTATGTCAAGAGATTGTCTTCTACTTTTTTCTCTCATGGAATGTTCAAATTACATAGAGCTTTGAAACACTTAAATATTAATAAAATGTCTCATGTGGTCAACAAAAAGCATGTTGACAATCTCATTCTTTCCTTCCCCAGTCAGTCTTTTGGTTCTTTTAATAATAAGACCAGTTTATATAGATTGGTTATTCTTATCCATTTCAATTCTCTATAAATTAAACTTTGGAGTCCTCTAGCAGACTCTGCCAGGGTTGGGTAATCCATGGCAAGATCAGAAACCTCAAAATCTGCATTATGAATGGAGTCTAAGACATGATCAATGTAGGTAAGGATTCCATTGACAACCTTTTTTCTTTTTAAGGAAAGAGAGGAATGAAAATAAAGAGATTGTCAATATAGGAAAAGAGAAGAGTCTATAGTAGAAAATGCACCACCAGCTGACATAGGTTGCCTAAATCAGGACCACTGAAATAAAAAAGACAAAACTTCAGCTTTCTAATGAGCTAATAATATTAAAGGCAACAGGGATGCAAGAAATGTAATATTGACAAAAGGGAATAATACGTATGGTTTTATAGCTTCTCCAACAAGATTTAAAGGTGGAAGAAACCTTAGAGAACATTCGCACAGGGGTTCTAAATCTTTTCTGTATAATGGCTCCCTTTGGTAGTCTGCTGAAACCTCTGGACCCCTCAGGCTTTAAATAAGTCAAAACCTGGGATTCAAATGGAAACCAAGTACATGGAAAGTTATCAAACTGCTTTACAGCCCCCAGATTAAGAACCTCTTATCTAAAGCAATTCCCTCATTTCCTAGATGATGAAGGGAGAAGCTGGAGAGATCAAATGACTGCCCAAGGTCAGACACAGCAGAAAAGCAACATTCAAACCAAGGTCCTTGGAATACTCTAATCCAGTCACTCTTCCCATTTTAACACCTTGAGTCATTTACAGACTAAATGGGAAAACTGCCTCAATAAACATTGGACTTAGATTCATTCAAAACTAGAGAAAATATAAAATTACTCTTTCAAGGGACCATTAATAATATAAATATGGCATTAATCTTAGGATAGGGACTGGACCTGTGATTTCAGTAGTCCAGGTAACATCCATGTTAGGGGACTTCTCTACCAATGCAAGTCAGACCCTTTTCTGCAATTCAGGTTGTGAAGAGTTGCCTAGAGTACTAACAAGTTAAATTAAACTGCCCAGGGTTGTACATTCAGCGTATGTCAGAGGCAGAACTTGACTTCTTCCTGCCATGCCGCCTTACGTTTCTGAGAATAAAATAGAATAGAGCTATGCTGATTATTTTATAGCAGCAATCTTTCAGGCTTAAAGCACATTTTTATAACTGAAAAAGACATTTTAACTCCCAACCATTCTTACTGCAGGTCAAAACCCTTAAAAAGTTGTGAATGGTCATATAAGGTTTTTCCAGCTTTGCGATTTATCTATTTGTAAAAGAGTAGAATACAACATATGAGTTATTTTGTGAATATATGATCAATGGAAATGATAGCTTGGACAAAAACCACATCTGTGTTTTTGAGGATAGAAAAAGTTTCCATTTTTACTTGTACTCTTAGCTATGCAACCAAAAAAAAAATGTATATAGGATATAAATCTTTAAATTGTGCTGTTCAAAGAATGCCAAAACTATAGTATCTAGAAGGCAAAATATCTCATAGGAGATACTCTGGATTTGAATAGTACATTACGAATGGATGACCCATTCCCCGCAAGCCCTATGCCCAGGGAACATCCATGAAAATAAAACCCTAATTAATTGAGAAAAAGAAATTTTTTATTCCTTTGGCATCTACACAGACTGAAATTGAACCTGTAGTTCTTCTTGGATAAAATCAAAGAACTTTCCCCAATATCCCAAAATAATTCAAATATTTGAAATGCCCTATCAGAATCAGAAGGGAAATATAGAACAACAAAGAATTCTAGTATTGGATGTTTTCCACCCTAAAAATGTCTCTGGATAAAACAAAACAAAGCAAGACACAACAGATCATCTTGAAGCAGTGTATTGTCCTGTTGCACTTTAGAAATCAAAAAGCATTTATTTTGAGTATTATTTGAATAATAATATTATTTAGGATATTCATCCTAAAATAATATCTCTTGGTTTGGAACTCTTTAACAAATTAAATTTCTTTGTCTATATATTTTAGACCATGGTATACCTTGGGACTACTTTCTGTATATTCTTTTACTAAGTAAGTTTTTCCTTGTAGAATTTAGCAGCTCATATGATATAAAAATGATGTTTGTTCTTTAATGAACAGTAACTTTTATTATAGTAGTAAATTTAAAAAAAATTTAGAGTATGTCAATGTTAGTTAATGCCATGCTATTAAAAAAAAAACCAACTAGATATGCAATACACACACAAACACACAACATTGCAGAGAACTCTTTTTTTATTATGAACATTTGAGTCATTTAGCTATGGGAAAATGGCAAAAAAGAAAAAAGATAATTTCTTCAGGTTTTAGTCAACTATTGCTTTCTCCAAAACAAGCCAAATTGTAAAATAGTAAAAGGTTTTGAAGTTCTTTGGAGTGAATTTCCTATTTTTCAGATATCTACTCACTTTGTAAAAATTATCAGTGAACTCTTACTTAGTACAAAACTTTGTGGATTGTGTTCAAATAATAAACTTTATGTTGGCAACCTCTAAGGTTGTTCTTGTTCACGTGTGTTTCTATAGAACTCTTAAAAGCATTTTTTTTAAATGAGAAAGTATCACCTTATCTTGCCAAAGAAAGCTAACAGGACACAAATAAAGAGGAGATTGTTAGTTTATATGCAATTATGCATAATGATCAAATAGCTCTACCTATAAGTATCAGAGGTCAGTATGGCCAAAATATGTATGGTAATGGTTGGTTGTTTTTTATTAAAGTATAAAAGACCTAAAGAAAAAAATGAAAAATGAAAAAAGAAACAGGATGTTTAACAGAGTTTTGTAGACAAATTATATAGGAAACTGAATAATTGTGTTATATGAATGAAAGTTTCAACTAAAGTAAACAACTAAAAGAATGTCATTATGTTCTAAATTACTTAATAACCTTAATAAACTAAAGTATATTTAATAGATACAAGTTGCCAGAGAGCAAGTAAACTATTGCAAAAAAAATTTTTTTAACTATTGTTTTCCACAAAACTGTTCAACTGACAATGCTTTTCTCCTCAAAAAAGATAACAGATTGCTCATACTATTTATAATTCTTTCAGAGAGTTCTCCTACCCAGAAGCAAGGTATGAAAGTAATATAACTTCTCTCATAGACAAGTGTGATTTGATTTAAAGCGATGTGTTTCTAGTACCAAAGTACCTTCTTAGTACCCAGGCCTAGAAGGGAGAAAGAAGGTAGGGGGCAGCTAATTGGCTCCACTAGAATGGATTGCCAGGCCTGGAGTTGGGAGGGCCTGACTTCAAATCTGGCCTCAGATAAGTCCTAACTGTGTGACCCTATGCAAGTCACTTAAACCCTGTTTGCTTTAAAGTTATTATTTAAAAAGTAAGGAAGAAAGGAGAGAGAGAGAGAGAGAGAGAGAGAGAGAGAGAGAGAGAGAGAGAGAGAGAGAGAGAGAGAGAGAGAGAGAGAGAGGAGGGAGGGAGGGAGGGAAGAGAGAGAGAGAGAGAGAGAGAGAGAGAGAGAGAGAGAGAGAGAGAGAGAGAGAGAGAAAGAGGAGGGAGGGAGAGAGAGAGAGAGATAAGGAGGGAGGGAGGGAGAGAAGAAGAGGAGGAGAAGAGGGAGAGGGAAAGAGAGAGGAGAGAGCAAGAAAAGAAAAAATGAAGAGTGAGAACTGGAGACATTTTCACTTTTCTCACTCCCTCTAACCTCTCCCCATTCCCCTAGGGCAAAGAATTTGAGAAGTATTTAGAAAAAGCCCAGTGGTACCTGGGAAAGGAAGAAAGACATCTGGCAAATATAGGCAATCTCCCCAGGTGTGTAAAAAGCTATCTTTAAGGAAGATCTAAATGTATATCCAAAATGATTTGCATACAGTTAGGCTTCAAGTACATATTGAATATTCATTTGCAATGACTTGAACAAAAACAAAGATTAAAAACTAATCCTGAAGTTGAAGGAAAGTTTTTGTCTAGTTTTTAATGTGAATAAGTCATGGATTGGTTAGGATTTTATTTTTAGGGCTGAAGTAGCAGGAATGTTAATAGAAAGGGAACCAAGACAGACAAATAATTATACATATATCTTTTCCAGGCAGTTATAGGCATGGAAAATTGTTTTGACAAATGATTTGGAGTAAAATCAGACCCATTACATTCATAGAGAAGAGTTTAAGCAACTAGTTCTGTTAGAAATGGATAATGTCTACAGGAATACAAGATTTTTGTCTTTTTTGTGCGTATAACTGCAGCTTGGTGCATGCCTAACATGCATCTAAAAAAAAAAAAAAATCAGCATTTTGGATCTAACAGACCCAGAAGAGCAAAAGAATTTTAAATACAAGTTATCAAGTTTTCTCTTATTCATTCTAGTATACTTTAGATTGTGATTCAAAGGCTTTTATAATTTGATCTGGATTTGTTGTTTGTTTTTTTAACCCTGCAAATTACAGGCTATTCAAGTGTTAAAACACACTATAGGCCCACCCTGGGGAATATAAAATGGAAGAAATGGCTGAATTCTCTACCACTCTGCTCCTAGAAATACTGGAGTCTCACATATTTAATGAGCATACATTTTAGCTCCAGCCATAGAAAAGGCCCCTTTTGGCTCAAAAACAGGAATTCACACTGGAACAAGTTAGGGATATTATGAGAATGCATTTCATAACTTATCAGCAGCAAAGCATAGTGTAGGTCGATCTAGGAAGTCTAAAATCTATGCTTTATTTTTAAAAAATTATTTAATATAGCATTAGAAGTTAAAAACAGAGATACCAGAACTGATTAGTACCATAGTTTAGAGACTAGGCAAACTTTCCTTCTAGTCCTAATCGGACTGCAACCCTTCCAGTGTAACTTGAGGTATTTTATAATCTTTACACATGTAAATAAGCTTTCACAGTTTCCAGAACTTGATTTTCCTGTGAGAAGCCCAGATCTTTTTCTCAGAGACAAGATTTGATTTCAAGCCATGATTTTTTAGTACCAATGTCCCTGCCTTCAAACTCAGAAATGTCAGAAAATTATTATAAGAAAGGGTTCTTGCTTGATAGTGATCTTGTTTTCCCCTCTCTAGTGCTATTCCTATAATGCTATAAAATTTTTTTTAATTCATAAAAAAAGAAAACTTGCTGTAACTTTGGAAAGCAAGTCCAGTCTGGCAGAAGCCTGGAGCATTAAAAAACAGGATCAGAGTCTTTCTTAATGATTGCAGATGAACTTGGGAGCAGGGTAGTCTGGTTCTCCAACATTTTCTCCAGCTTCTCCCCTCCTTCAAGACTCATTTCTTTTTGTTTCCATTTTTCATGGATCCATGGGACTAAACAAAGCACAGCTCCTCCTAGTAGGGGTGGGATCCCAGCGACGTAGAAGGCCACATCATAAGAACCTAGGTGGTCCTTGAGTGAACCTAGGAAGAAAAGAAGTTATTATAAGGAAACAGATCTTTGAATCTGAGTTAGGAGGGACCTCAGAAACCATCTAGAACCAACCCTCTCACGATACATATTTCAAGGTAGTTTTTTAGGGAGGAATTGAAAGCTTTGTGTCTTGAAGATATTCTATATTTTCACTAACTCTTTCTTGCCTTCAATATGCTTTCAATCAAATACAATCCTTTTTTTTTTTGGTAGGGGGCAGAGGGTTTGAATTGTAAAGTCTCAATTGATATAAGAGAAGAGGGGGGTAAATTTGTTATGTTTCTCTGTCACAAAAGCCAGATCTCTTAGATTTTTCAAGAAACTGATAGTACATATCAAGTCCTATCACTAGTAAAAGTGCCTGAAGCTATCTTGGAGTTTGAGGAAGACCTGTTTGGCAACTCTAAGAGGTTGGACTTCCCCATGCCTGGTTTCTACAAGTAATTTTGTTTGACTTTCATTTTGGCTCCCCTCTCTGTGTGACTGAAGGGAAAAAAATAAATCAGACCAGGGAATCATACTTCCCTTTTAGCTCAGACTTTTGTCCCCTTTTCTCTTTTATGGTATGGCAATTTTCTGTAGTCCTGGCTGCAAATGGGTACGTCCAGTAATTGTTGCAATTGGGGTGTATGTGTGTGTGTGTGTGTGTGTGTGTGTGTGTGTGTGTATGTATGTATTTCACTCCCCCTAACATTTTCTCTTTCTTGTTTGGTTTTTGGGGTTTGAAAATTGATCCATATACCCCATAGCTCAGCCATGCATCCTGGAGTGATTCTAGTTTTGGTCAACACCCTCCTGAGGGGGGGTCTATAATTATCCTAAAATCCTAAAATTATCCTAAAACTCAAAGCATAAGATCTTTTAAAGTAATTTTAGAAAAAGAAAATCACCAATACCATGAACCAAGAAAGTAGATCTCCTCAAGAAGATGCCATAAGGATGCCTATAGAAATCATATACTACATCAAGAGATCCAGAGTGAATGTTTAGATATAATAAACTGGATTGAAAGGGGCTGAATAAATAATTTATTCTTATTGTAAACTCTTATGCCAAAGGAGAGTGACTCTTAGTTTTTTGTCAATGCATCTATTAATCGTTTTCTTTCCCCTTTTATTTTCTTTTCATCATCCCCCAAATTTCCTCTATGTAAGGTGAAATATTTTATACCTTTCTAGTTGAGAGGATCTTTAAATGTTTAGGCTCCTTATGTAGAATGATTCACTGGGGAAACCCAAGTGAGGAGATTTAACATGCTGGTCTCCCAAAGAATCGGAGGGGGGTAGTGTGAAGGAAATTTACCCTCCCCCCCATTTCTGGGGTCGCACAGGTAGATATCATCTCCTGTCAGCTACCTAAGTACTTGGCATCAGCCTGAACTTGATCTAGAGGATAAAACAGGACAAAGGGAGCCAGGAGGTTATAAAAAGGGTTAAGCAGGAAGTTCGTGGTCTCTGTCTCTGGTGCTCTCCCTACAAACTTCCATGTGGGGGTCTGTTGGAGGAGCTATGTTGAAAAATTAGATTAGAGCCCCTTTTCTATCTCTTTCTCATCTTCTACCTATCCAAATAATCCTAATAAATTTTATTAAAATCTAAGGACCAACTCCCATTTTAATCAAAACATAGCAGATATAGTCATAGTAGTAGAATATCATGAAACTCTATTCAAGATACTGAGAACAAGCCAGATTTATTTTGCATATCATATAAGGTATCACTTCCTTATGGTGACTTAAAAAAAATACATCCAAGAGATTTTATGCATTTCTTTGGTCCATTATATCTTAGAACCTCACTTTTCAAGGAAAGGAAGAATCTTATGCTGTGTGGTCTTTTTATTCTAAAAATCATAATAAATATAATTATAAGGAATATTATTGAGAGGATGAGAAAAACTTAAAATATATTTGAAGGAATATTATAAGTTTTAAAATATGTTTAAAAAGTTAGTTCTATCCACATCCAGAGGAAACACCTCGAGAGTAAAAACACTGAAGAAAAACAACTGCTTGAATACATGGGTTGAAGGGATATGGTTGGGGATGTAGACTCTAAATGAACATCCTAGTGCAAACAACAACATGGAAATAGGTCTGATCAAGGGCACAAGTAATACCCAATGAAATTGTGTGTTGGCTGTGGGAAGAGTGGGTGGAGGGGAGGGAGGAAAATAATGTGATTATTGTAACCAAGGAATAATGTTCTAAATTTATTATTGTTCTAAGTTTATTTAAACTAATTCAAATGGAAAAATAAATAAATTTTAAAAATAAACTGTTAGTTCTGTGACCTACCTATGTCACTCCAAAATAATGACATTCTTTCCTAAATAACTTATCTCCACCACTTAGTTTAGTAACTCAGTCAAAAAAGTAAATAAATTTAGTCCAGCATGACTGTGATAGATCAGGTATTTAAAAGACTGTCATGTGAAAGAGGGATGTATGTGATGAAGCCTCTTTTTCATCTCTCTTTTTTTCCTATATTTCCAAACTATCTCTTTAATAATATGTTCTAGACTTTTGCCCTGGTCTACAGTTTGCAGGCCCTATTCTCTTTCCTATTTCCCATGATGCAGTAATACATGTGAACCTCTCAGGGCCTATTCAGATTTATATTATTATTTGTGGCTACCCTAAATGGGCCTAAACAATAGATACTTATTGAGTTCTTGTTTCTGCATTTTATAGGTTTTCTTTTTCATTTTTATCCCAGATCCAGATTCTCTTCCTCTTTTTACTTCTCTACCACCCAATATTATAGGCTTTTTATCTTTTTCCCTTGCTTTCAGTCTCTCATTTGTAATTCCTTACTGTTTTAGAGTATAGCCCTGTTTGTATTATTTGTCCTAGCTTGAAATTTGCTACTTATAATTTCTGTAGGATTAATACTTTTAATAAAAAAAGGATTAAATGATAATTGAATAGGAACATGAGAGGCTCTATAATGAGTAAAGTAGATAAACTTTAGGGCATGTACTTTGTGATAAAGTCTTTGATTAGTGAGAGACATATATTATGTTTTGTTTTTAAACCTTACCTTCTATCTTAGTATCAATTCTAAGACAGAGGAGTAGCAAAGGCTAGGAATCTGGGGTTAAGTGACTTGCCCAGGGTCACATGGGTAGGAAGTATCTGAGACTAGATTTGAACCCAGGTCATCCTGACTCCAGACCTGGTATTCTATCCACTGTGCTACCTCCTTGCTCATACCATATATTGGGAATTTTTGTTGTTGTTGGTTTTAAACCGTTACCTTCTGTCTTAGGATCAATACTAAGTAGCAGTTGCAAGGCAGAAGAGTGATAAAGACTCTGCAGTTGGGGTTAAGTGACTTTCCCAAGGTTGTACATTGAACCTAGAACCTCTCATTTCCAGGTCTGGCTATCCACCGAGCCACCTAATTGCTCCCTTCTACCAAATATTGTTTAAAATAATATTATTATACCAAATCCTTAAAGTAGCATCACATGAAAAACTTAGAAACACTTTTCACAATAGACCAAAACCTTCCATTCATGAAACTGCAAGAAACTGAGCTAAATGCTATTTTTCAGACACACTCATTATTTCCTCCTCAACGCGGTGGTCCTTTATTAAAAATGAAATTTATCTTTTAGTTTTCAAAATACTTGTCTTTCAACAATGAAACCATATGGGGCAGCTGATCAAGGTCTCCCAAAAGCATGCTACTTTGGTGTAGGTGGTGAGAGTTACCACTAATCAATCCAATTCCTCTCATCTTTCAATAAGAATGGGATAAGAAAAATAAACATTTCTTTAAAGTACTGAACTCTAGTAAGAATGTATATTATTGGAAATGACTGCAAAATGTATTCAAATGGAAGACCATTTAACCTGGCCCTCAAACTCAAAAGGCTCCTAAAATTTAGGAGGTAAAAGAATTGTCATCGAAAGGGCAGCCCAGCCTAATAGACAGGATCTAGTTTCAAATGTGGATGATGTGAGTTCAAGAACAAACCCTGACTGAAGTCCCAAATCCCAGCTATTTGACTGACTAATGACTTAATTTCTTAGTCTCTCATATGACTATAAATCTGTAAATTATAGAACAGATGCTGATTTACATTAAGAGAGGGAGTTCCCTACACTGATAAAATCAAAGACTGGACCAAAATTTAAAGAAATAATAACTATTGGACATAAATATTTTAAATGGTTTCATTATATTAAATATCATATATAATATATGTATATATACAGATATACACATATTTATATACGTGGGTATATACATACTCATTTTTGTTTATATATAGGTTTTTGCAGGTTGCCTCTCTTATTAGAGTGTGAGCTCCTAGAGGTCGGATTTTTTTTTTTTACTTTCTTCTTATCCTCAGGGGACATGCCTATTATGTAGTAAGTGTTTAATAAATGCTTATGAATTTTACTTGACAATTATTACCTTACATAAAATCTAGATTTTCCTCAATAACTAATGTTCTTACACAGAAAAGGATTAGAAAACCATTTTTGAAACTAAAATTATTCCAATTACATAACATTTTTTGATGTCCTATTTTGTTTTCAATTATTTTTTCACATATTACACGTAATTTAATTACATAGAATGAATAGGGACCTCAAAAGCAGCTTAATGTGATTCTGCTTCCTCTGAATTCTTGAGAGCCTCTCCTCTTCTAAACCACTAGAATATGTCTAGGGATTATAAGTAAAACTAAAATTTTATCTGTCACTATTTCTGATCTAAGAGCATTAAGATGATGACAAATATACAGGCAAAATATTGATGATAGCTGGTCAGTTAGTGGTGATGAGTTTGAATACAAATGGAACATTTCAAAGGAAACAAAAGTAGGAAATAATTATCCAAAGATGAATAAATATCATACCACATTTACCTGCAATGGGTGGGCCCACGGTCATGGGAACAGACATGAATCCAAGCAGAAATCCTATGGCTTGGGAGACATCCTGGGGTCCAACTAATTCAAAGGCAATGGGAGCCATGATAGAGATGAAACATCCATCAAAGAGACCCATGATGAGGCAGACAGCTATGAGTGCCCAGAAGACACTACACAAGGGAATCATCATAGACATCAAACCAATGAACAAAAAGGAGATTACCTAGGGACAAACACAGAACATCAATGGTAATTAAAAAGGATGAACAAATGTTATCTTTAATGAATAAGTCGACTTTAAATCCTGGGAGTTTAGATGAACATTTTTTATCTATATAAACACACACATAATGACATTTCAACTGATTATGTTATTGAATTTTCTCATACCGTTCCCAACTCTTCTTGAATCAACTTTTTTTCAGTTTCAGTTCAGTAAAGGTTTTTAAAAAATTTCCAAGACAACTGAAATGCAGTTTGCTAAACTTTTGGCTCTTGTAAACCTTAAAATTTCTTAGACTTATAAATGTTGGAAATTTCAGATTTCCTTGTCACACTCTCAAACTATACTATAAAAAAACAGTGGAGTACTGGTTAAAAAGTAAAATAGATGAATGGAACAGATTAGAGGAAGGAGAATAAAAAATAATGGGATTCAATAACACTGTATGATAAACTCCTAAACATAAATTATTTAGGAAAGAACACCCTATTTGATAAGAACTACAAGGAAAACAAAAAGTAATATGACACAAATTAGGCTTAGACCAACACCTTACAACATATTTCACAATTCATTTTTTAAAATATACTTGAATATTAAGAAATATTCCATAAAACTTTTTCAAAGAGAAGATTATACTTTTTACAGTTATAAGGAGGAAATTAAACAAATAAGGAATAGAAACAATTATAAAGGATGAGATAGATAATTTTGATAAAATGAAATTGAAAATTTTTAGCATAAACAAAATTAGTGCATCCAGGATAAGAAAAGAAGTGGTTGACTGGGGAAACAATCTCTTTATTAAATATTTTTGATGAGCATTTGTTATTTGATTTGTAATCAATTTGTAGACAGCTAGAAGAAATAAAACTAAAATCATTTCCTAATCGATGTGATTAAATATGAACAAATAATTCTCAAAATAATTGTAAACTATTAATAACTATATTAAAGAATGCTTTAAGTCACTAATAATAAGAAAAATGCAAATCAAAACAACCCTAAAATTTTACCACATACCCTGCAATTTGGTAAAGTTGTCAAAAGATAGGAAAGGCCAAAACTGGAATGGTTGTAGAAAGATGGGCATTCTAATGCTTTGGTAGTAGAGTCATTAACTGGTATAGTCATTTCAAAAAGTAATGTGAAATTAGGCAAATAAAATGACTAAAATATCTACATCTTTTGACCCACAATATTACACTAGGTATATACCCTAAGAAAGTCACTGATAAAAAGTCTCTATGTGCAAGATATTTATGGCAGGGGAGGGAGGGCTAGGTGACTCAGTGAACTGAGAGCCAGGTCTAGAGGGGTTCAAAATTAGCCTCAGACACATCCTAGCTGTGTGACCCTGGGCAAGTCACTTAACCCCCACTTCCTAGCCCTTACCACTCTTCTGTCTTGGAACCAATATACAATATTGATTCTAAGACGAAAGGTAAGTATTGAAAAAAAAAAGATATTTGTGGCAGTACTATTTGTGATAGCAGACAACAAGAAGCAAAGTAGATGCTGATTGATTGGCTAAACATTTTGTGACACATGAATGTATAATGGAATATTACTGTGCTATCAAAAGCAACAAATATGATGGAAACAGAAAAACATGGAAATATTTATATGAAGTGATGTGAAGTCAGAGTCAAGAAAATAACATACACAATGAAGACAATGCAAATTAAAAGAACAATAACTATGAAAATTCTTAAATAAAGGATGCAAAATTATAAAAAATAAAGTAAGCATAGATGGAAAGAAGACATATGAAAAGAAACCTCCTCTTCCCCCAACTACTTTGGAAATACAGGAGGTCAATGGGCATGAAATGTTATATATTTTCCAATTATTTGATGAACTGATTTGTTTTATGGATTGGATTTGAACTCATGTCTTCCTGACTTCAGACTCACTGCTTTGACTGTATCTATCCAACTTCTCCCTACACAATTAAAATCATAGCTATATTTTTTGGGTGTATAGACTGTAGTATACAATGCAAATCTTTTGCAGCACCATGAAGAATAGCAAATGAAGAATAAAAAGAAATATAAAAATATAAAAACAAATCCAGAACTAGAATGACATACATACACATGGACTATCATTATATTAAAAAATTGTGTAAATATTTATCTAGTGGTCAAAAGGGGAATTTAGAGGAAATGGTCTTATGTTGCCACCCATTATATATTTTTTGTTATAAATAATTTTTAAAGTGATGCTCAATGTAAACTTATTTACTTTATCCTCCCATCTATAAAATGGGGCATTAAGAAAAAAATAGATAATAGAGAGAACCTTTATGAACATGCTAATGTAAAAGCCCATGTGAGTGAAAAGGTATAAGAAGATAATATTATCTTGGTCCACAAAACCATAAGAGGTCATGAACTTTTCAACTTAAAGCAAATTCTTACCTACAAATATAAAAAGATAACCAAGTTTTTAATTTGTTAAAACTGCTTTTGTCCACAGAATCCACAAGACCTGAAAATTTTTGCTCTACTCGGGGAATCTTGCGATGGGTCAGTCATATGATAAGATCCAGAAGATTAGAAATCCAATACATTTGGAATGGTTTGACATTAACTTCTTCAGCTCATTTCACAGATGAGGAAATGGAGGCAAACAGGGCTAAGTGACTTGCCCAAAGTCACACAGGTACTATATGAAGCCAGATTTGAACTAAAAAAGATGAGTTTTCCTGATTCTAGTCCTTAACCACCCTAGCTGAATTGATAAAATCTGAATGCCAAATAAATATTTACAGTTTCTTTCCTTTTATTTATCACTTCTGAGGAAGGGATTGGCTTCTAACTACTTATTTAAAGCTGCTCTCTGGGCCCATCAGTTTTCCCTTCCTCACACTGCCTGAAACCTAGCTAAGCCAGGAGGGAGATTCAAGTTCCTTAGAGCACAATTATTCCTTCTATGTAGTGAATAAGAACTATGTCTACTTTGGCATAAGTTGTGTTATGCAAAAATTTTGTAAGCTGTTTATGTACTGAGAAGTCTAAAAAAAGCAATAAAGTAAAATATTGATCACTTAAATTTGTTACATTTCATAGGAAGGTACCATAAAAGGTTTTTTGTTCTTTTTTTTTAAGTTAAATTTTTAAAAAAGATACATCATGGGGAATGTGTAACACAACTTGGGAGGATAAATAAGGTTGCCTTAGTTTCAAGTTTCCTAGAGTCACGAATGCCAAAACCTCCAGTCATAATAATGTTTTAGGTTCTGGAAAAATGAACTCTTTGGAGTCAGTTTTTGGAGCCAAGAATAAAAGCATTTCTTCTTGTTGCCTTTTCCACTTCTATTACAAGGAACAGACACTCCTTGGAAAAGAGTCAGCCTTAAACCTTGCTTGGAGACTTGAATGCAATTCAAGAAGAAAATGAACTGCAGCTGTTTCACCTGGCTAAGAGCAAGGAGCAAACACACATTTCATGAGGTAGATAGTGGTGGAAAACTGGCACCCATTAGATGCTGATGCTCTTATGAGAGCTTCTTCACCTCGACATTATTGCCAGAATCTCGGAGCCCATGACTGCACTACAAGACATAGGATAATAGAGTTCTGCCTTTCCAACCTAAATTCAGATCATAAAACAAAAAGGTCATCACAGATAACCCAACAAGCTTTTGGCTGCTTGAGAATTCTCAGTGTAATAGTTTCTCTGAAACTATGGTTCTGATTTTTTTTTATGTCCTATAGCCCTTAAGCAGGCTGTTGAAGCCAATGGATATAATCCATGTTTTAAACATATAAAATTAAATATCTAGAATTACAAAGGAAACAAGTTATGTTGAAATACAGTTTTCAACATTTAAGGAAAAAAAAACGTGTTTATGAGCCCTGGGTTAAGAAATTTAGCTGTAGAACAGAGCAAACTATAGATCCAAAGGCCAAATCTGGCTTACTACTAGTTGTTGTACAGGACTAAGAATGCTTTTTACATTTTTTAATATAATGGCAACCCAATTTGACACTCCAGTTTTAATGTGATGATTCCCTGATCTACTAGAAGTTCCTAAAGAATTATTATTCCCATTTTATGGAGAAATAAAGATTCTAAGTGACAAAGAGTCCAAATCACAGCCTACCTCAGTTTTGGAGTCCCTAAAAACACACTGAATCAGGTCTAAGAGATTTGATGTATATGAGGGAAAACTACAGGCGCACACTGGGAAAGTGACAGCTGAAGGGCATATGGTTTCAATAAAGGCAGTGACAGGACCCAGGACAAAGTAATCATTTATACCCAGTTTTTTCACCTAGTAAAAAAATCACGAATGTATCACTGGGGCATGTTATAACAAATCAGATTTCCAACCCCTCCCCACCTTGTGTTAGTGATGAGGACAGGGAAGGACAGCAGGCAGTAGGCTTTGGCACTGAAAATCTAAAAGGCCTCTTTTTCCTCAAATCCAGCTGCTTTAGGACCAGTTTTAAGCAGAAGGGCCCCAAAGTACAGTGTTTGTCATTTTATAAATGACAAGAGTTCCTAGGGATTAGGAAGGTGTGAAGGCAAGGCTAGAAGCCTCTTCCCCACCAGCTACTCAACTGGGGAAAGTATCCTTACTTGGAAACAAACAACAGAAATAGCAAAGAGCCAGGCCTCTCATCTCTTTCCCCTCATTTAGTCATTCAGTATTCACTAAGGATCAAGTAAGTTCTCTCTCTCCTCTCCTTTCTCCCTCTCTCCCATTCCTCCTTTTTTCTTCATTATCTCCTTTCCAGTTTTTTCCTTCTTCTTTCTTCTCTTTTCAATTCTACTCCTTGCTCCTTGGTAGTCAGCGTTAAAAATTCTTTTAAAAGGCTACTGCATTTATCCATTACCACTTACACATCTTTTTTGATAAACTAGGAATTTACAAGTAAAAAGTAGAATAAAAAGAGGAAGCAGAATGGTTGAAAGAGTATTAAATTTGGATTGGGGAAGAACTGAGTTCAAATCCAGCTTCAGGTTTTAAGCTAGCCATATGACCCTGGGTAAATTAATTTTAAGTACAGGAGCTTCAGTTTGATGATCTGTAAAATAAGGGGGTTGTACTCAATTACCCCTAAGTTTCCATACAGCTCTAAATCTATAAACCTATGAAAAAGATTAAGTAACACTGTCTTACTAAGATGATCTATGAAAGGTGGGCAAAGGTATTAAAAAAAGCCATAGGGAAAAATAACTGGGTAAAAGAAGGAAGGTATCTGTGTAAGTAGGCAGGTAGGTGGCCCAGTGGATGGAGTCAGGAAAACCTGAGTTCAAATCCAAACTCATACACTTACTAGATGGGTGACTCTTACCTGACTGACCTCAGACAAGTCATTTCATTTCTTAGTCTTAGATACCTTGTGTATAAAATGAGAAGGTTAGACTAAATGATTTCTGAGGTCCTTCCCAGCTCTCAATCTGTGACCATTAGGCCTTCAACAACAACAAATATATTCTCAACTTCAAGTCTACTGTTGGTTCTTTAATTGGTCTTGGGAGCTCTGAAAGAATTTTTTACTGTGAGAAAGGCTGTTAGTATCTAAAAAGCTCAGTTACTTAAAAAAATAGAGAGAGATTACCTTATTTTATTTCTTTAAATTATTATTATTATTTTAACCCTTACCTTCCGTGTTGGAATCAATACAGTAAGGGCTAGGCAATGGGGGTTAAGTGACTTGCCCAGGGTCACACAGTTACAAAGTGTCTGAGGTCAAATTTGAACCCATAACTTCTCATCTCTCAATTCAGCTGCCCCCTAAGTTTAAATGCTTTTTAAAAAAATATTAAACTAATTACATTTAGAATATTTTCCCATAGTTACATGATTCATGTTCTTTCCTTCCCCTCCTCCCTCTCCCCCCCCCATAGCCAACGAGCAATTCCACTGGTTTATACATGTACCGTTAAAAACCCATTTCCATATTATTAATATTTGCAATAGAATGATCAATTAAAGTCAATATCCCCAATCATATCCCCACTGGACCATGTAATCAATCATATTTTTTCTTCTGCACTTCTGTTTCTACAGTTTTTTCTCTGGATGTGGATAGCATTCTTTCTCATAAGTCCCTCAGAATTGTCCTCAATCATTGCATTGCTGCTAATAGAGAAGTCTATTACATTAGACTGTACCACAGTGCATCAGTCTCTGTGTACAATGTTCTCCTGGTTCTGCTCCTCTCACTCTGCATCACTTCCTGGAGGTTATTCCAGTTCACAAGGAATTCCCCCAGTTCATCATTCCTTTCATCACAATAGTATTCCATTACCAACAGATACAACAATTTGTTCAGGAATTCTCCAATTGATGGACACCCCATTTCCCAATTTTTTGCCACTACAAAGAGTGCAGCTATGAATATTTTTCTAAGTTTAAATTCTTAATGCAGCAAGAAGGCTTGGCTAAATACTTGAAATGAACTCACTGACCTTGAAATGCCCTTGTTGTACATCTCTCCTGTTGTTAGCCCACTTATTGCAGAAACAACATGGGCAACTGGCTAGTAAAAGATGTAACCAAAAATGAATATATGCAAAATATGAAATCCAGACTTCAGTGATAGGGTTCTAAAAGCCAGGTACAAACTCTTGAAGTGAAACATTATCTAAGCAGTGTTTAGGTTTTTCTTGATAGAGGTAAGTGAATCAACAAGCATTCCTTCCTATATAAGTGTTAACCATGTTTTCATTGAACGGAGATCCAAACACATCTACTGTTCCAGGTTCTGAATTTGAACCCAAAGCAGCATCTAAAAACCTAAAACCCTGCCAGACCCAAGAGTGGACCAACCCAACACACACCACTTAAAGTTCCAAACAAATCTGCAATGAGGTCCAGAATTCCAGCCTGGGGAAGACTTTGCTGTGCAGCCTGATCTGTGTGGGCCCAGAGTGAGGCCAGAAGTCCCAACCAAGGCTTGTGGTGAAGGCCTGAATACCAGTTTGGGGCAAGGACCTAAATCTTAGTTTGAGGTACTCAGTAGACTAGAGCTCTGTCCCAATCCCTGGCAGGGGCAGCTCCCAGAGTGTTGGCTTGTAGGAGCCTGGCTGACCATTGTCAAAGTTCAAGGCAGAGCCCTAGGGCAGGGCAGTCTACTGTGTGCCTTGGGTCTGACCTGATCAAGCCCAGAATGAGACCAAAAGCCTAAGCCCAAGCCTGAGGCTAGAATTTGAGCCATCAGCAATCTCAGGTAATTGAATCAGCAGTGGAAGGAGCTCTCAGAGTTCCCAGCCCATAGGCCCTCATACCATCATAGAAGAACTGAAACTTGCAGAGACCCAGAGATAAGGCAAAGGGTAGCAACCTGGAAGGACTGAAGTTTAAGACAGTGCCCTGTGATACCCAGTGGAATTGCCCGTAGGCTGTGGGAGAGGTGGTGGGAGGGGGGGAGGGAAGAAAAGAAAATGATCTTTGTTTTCAATGAATAATGTTTGGAAATGACCAAATTAAAAAAAAAAAAGACAGTGCCCTATCCTGCCAGAGAACAAAGCCTGCTGGAGAACTAAGCCTACCATTACAATAAAAGTGAAAAGTCAAGAAAAAGACTTGGAAAATGAGCAAACAAACAAACAAAAAGCCCTAACCATAGAAAATTTGTATGGTGATAAAGAGGAAAGCACAGACACAGAGGAGGACAGTGAAAGCAAAGCAAACACATGCAAAGTCCGGAAGAAGAATATGATTTGGACTCAGATTCTGGAAGAACTCAAAAGGGATTTTAAAAATCAATAAAGAGGGGCAGAGGAAAAATAGGGAAGTTCTCTTAATGCAAGAAGAAATAGACCAAATGAAAAAGGAGGTTCATAAGCTGATGGAAGAAATTTGTTTCCTAAAAATTAGAATTGAGCAACTAGAAGCCAACAACTTCATGAAACAGCAAAAAACAATAAAGCAAAAAAAAAAAGATGAAAAACCACTAGAAAATGTGAAGTATCTAATTTTTTAAAAAACTACACCAGAAAATGGATCCATAAAAGATAATTTATGATTTATTGGACTACCTGAAAACTGAGATAAAAAAAAACACTGGACATCAAAATATAAGAAATTATCAAATTAAACTACCCAGATATTCTTGAATAAGAAAGTAAAATAGGAATTTAATTCCATATAACACCTATAGAAAGAAATCCTCAAATGACAACTCCCAGGAAAATAATAGCTAAATTCAAGAACCCCCAAGCCAAGGAGAAAGGGCTGCAAATGTCCAGTAAGATACAATTCAAATACCATGGAGACATAGTCAGAATTATAAAGGACTTAGCAGCCTCTACATTAAAAGTTCAAAAGGCATGGACTATGATATTTGGGAAGGTGAAAGATCTACAAAGTTTAAAACCCAGAGTCACCTATCCAACAAAACTGAGTATATTCTTTCAGGGGGAAAAAATGGTCATTCAATAAAATAGAAGATTTCCAAACATTCTTGATGAAAAGACCAGACCTAAACAGAAAATATGAAGTACAAATATATGACCCAAGAGAAGTAAAAAAAAGTAAAGAACAAAAAGAAAATTTAAGGGATATAATAAGGTCATACCATATGTATTCCTACATGGAAAAAGGATATTTGTAATTCTTAAAAATTCTTATTAATAGTAGAGCAGTTAGAAAGAGTATATATAGACAGAGGGTGGGGAAGTAAGCTAGTTAGGTTATGATATGGAAAAAAACAAGGGCAGAAAAAAAGAATTGCCCTGAGAGAAAAGGGAAGGGAGAGATGGAATGGGGTAAATTATCTCACCTAAAGAGGCATGAAAAACTATTTCAGTGGAAGGAAGGATGAGGGTGGTAATGGGCAATGCTTAGACCTTATCCTCATTGTAACTGGCTCAGAGAGGGAATAACAACCATACTCTTTGGGGTACAGAATCCTATCTTATCCTATAGAGAAGTAAGGGGAAATAAGACAAGGGAAGGGGGAAGGTAGTATTAGGAGGGAGGGGGAAGTGGGGAAGTGATAAAAAGCAGGATCAAAAAGGGAAAATAAGATGGAATACACAGTTGGTAATCATAACTGTGAATGTGAATAGGATGAACTCACCCATAAAACAGAAACGGATAACAGAGTAGATTAAAAATCAGAATCTTACTATGTGCTGTTTACAAGAAACACATTTGAGCCAGGGTGATACACAAGAGTAAAGGTAAGGGGCTGGAGCAGAATTTATTGTGCATCATCTAAAGAATGTAGACCCAAAGAAAAAAAGCAAAAAGGAAGTTCATACTCCACCTCCTTACTCTGGTCTTTTTAACTCACCATTCCTAGGCATGAAATGCTCTCCCCTCTTCATCTATGCCTCCTGCTTCCTCTAAATACCAGTTAAAATCCCATGTCCTATAGTAAGACTTTCCCAAACCCCTTTAATTCTAGTGTCTTCTTTTTTGTTGATCATTTCATATCATGTAGATAGCCTGTTAATACACAGTTATTTACCTACTGTTCCCACTGCCACTTCCTGAGAATATGGACTATCTCTTCTTTCTTTGTATCCCTGAAACTTACTTAGCACAGAAGCACACAACAGAATCTTAATATTTATTTACTCTGGGGGAAAAACCATGAAAACACCTAGGTATAAATATATAAAATATAGAGTAAATAGAAGGTCATCTCTGAGGAAAACATACTAGGCAGCTGAGAGGCCTGGGGGGGGGGGGGGGGGAACTGGGGAAGGTGGTATTGGAGATGAATCAGGGAAGGAAAACAGAGAAACAAAGAGATAGAGGCATAGATATGGAAGGTGGAATGTTGTATTTAAGAAACAGCAGGAAGGGCAGTGTCATTGGATTACAGTATAAAAAGACTGGAAAAATAAAAGGGGTCAGATAGTGAGGAACTTTAACTGATAAACAGAGGGCTTTATATTTGGATCCTGGATGTTATAGGAAGCCACTGGGGTTTACTTAGTAGGGGAAGTGACTTGGGCAGAACCTTGCTATTAAAAAAAAAAATCACTTTGGCAACTGTATGGGGGTTAGAGTGGAGAGAGACTTGAAGAAAGGAGGTCAGTTAGTGCAATAGTTTCAGTGAGAAGTGATGGCGATCCTAAACTAGGTTTGTGGTTGGGTGAGTGGAGAATTGAGAATATATGCAAGAAATGTTGTGAAGATAAATGCCAGATTTGGCACTTTATTGGATATATGGTTTGAACAAGAATGAGGATTCAAGGATGATACAAAAAAGTAGTGCATCTAGATGTCTAGAAGGATGATGGTGCCATCTAGAATAGTATGTAAGTTTGGGAAATGAGAAGGCTTGTGGAAAAATAAAATGAGGTCTATTTTGGACATAATGAGTTAGTTATCTCTCCAGGAAATTCTGATCAAGATGTCCTAAAGGACTACGGTTCAGGAAAGAGACTAATTATACAGATTTAGGAAATACATGGACAGAGATATTTGAACCTATGAGAGTTGACTAGATTGCCAAGTGAGATAATACAGAAGGAAAAAAAGAAAGCCCTGGAAAGAGTCTTCTAGTACCTGTAGTGGTTATGACATGGACAACAATCCAGTAAAGAATACCAAGCAGTAGCAGTCAGATATGTAAGATAACCAGCAGAAAGCAGTGTTGAAAAAACCTAAATTAGAAATTTGTATTTGACTAATGTCAAATACTATAGAGAAGTCAAATAGGATGAGAATTGAGAAATGGCCAAAAGATCATTTGTAACTTTGGAGAGTAGAGTTTCAGTCAAATGATAAGATTGCAAACCAGGTTGTTGAGAGTTTAGAAGTAAGAGAAAGTAGAAACACTGAGAGTAGAAAGCTTTCTCAGGATGAAGACAGATATGGGATAGTAGGATATAGTGAGGGTTTTTAAGCCAGCTCTTCCACTACTATTGCCTCAGGAATTGGTTTCAAGAGAACTAAAAAAGTTTGAATAGAAAGAGAGGTTTACTGACTTAATACATTGAGTGTTAGTATGAGACAGTAGGGAGTTGAGGAGGAGATGATGATGGTGTCAGAGAAGGAAAGGAAAAGGAGAGGAGACCTGGGCACCAAGCCCACTGGAGAGACTGGGAAAAATACCAAAACAGCAAGAATCTGATTGGTTTTGATAAAGAAGCAGCAAGTACTTCTATCCCCTGCATGTCCTTACATGCAACTTCACTGCTACTCCTTCAGCTTTCCCATGCCTTACTTACAGAAGAAAAAATAGAACAGGCCATGAGGTATTCTTAAGCATCGAAACAGATAGGCAAAATGTTATGGGACTTTTTATTAAAATCTTTTAGAAAATTTTTTGAATTTTAGAATTTTTTTAGAATTCTCTTTAGAAAGGAAACTTAAAAAGGAATTTCAGTATTATATGTAGAGGACTGATAAAGGGAACCTTTTCAAATGTGTGAAATTAGAAGGATGGGGCCATCCCTTGGACTTTTGATAACATCTCCCTTTGGAAGATATGGATATGTCAATCAATAATAATGTCAATTGAGAGGAATGAGGACATCTGGATCTGGGTACCTATGGACCTATATACATAAATTCATTCATACACACATATACACATGGGGGGTGGGGAGAGATGGAGGGAGAGAGAGAGAGAGAGAGAGAGAGAGAGAGAGAGAGAGAGAGAGAGAGAGAGAGAGAGAGAGAGAGAGAGAGAGAGAGAGAGAGAGAGAGAGAGAGAGAGAATTGCATTAATGTAAAGAGTATACCTAAGTCTCAGATGTTTCCTTTTTGTCTTGGTATCCCAAGCATAAACAGAAAGATATTTATTAAGGGTATATTATGTGCCAGGCACTATTCTAAGTATTGGGGATATATATATACATATATATACAAGTAAGTAAGATATTCTTTGACCTCAAAGAGCTTACATTCTAGAAATACAACATGGAGCTAGAAGGTAGGGAGGATACATGTGGCAGCATGATTTGGAGAAGTCCAGGAAGTGAGATGGAGACCTGGTTCCCAGCAAGATCAATCAATAAACATTTATTAATCACCCACAGTGTGCTAAGTCCTAAGGATACAAAGAGAGGCTAAAGAGAGTCCCTGCTCTCAAAGAGCTTATAATCTAACAAGGGAGACAACATGCAAACAAATATGTACAAATCAAATTATGTACAGGATAAATAGGAAATAATTTTAAAAAGAAATACACCAGAATTAATAGGAATTGGAGAAGGCTTCTTCTAGAAACTCAGACTTTATTGGGACCTGAAGGTTACCAAGGTCAGCAGCTGGAGTACGGGAGGAAGAGTATTCCAGGCATATGGGACAGCAAGAGAGAATGCTGGGAATCAAAGGAGGGAATGTGTGTGTGTGTCTGTGTCTGTGTGTCTGTGTGTGTGTGTGTGAGAGAGAGAGAGAGAGAGAGAGAGAAATAGCCAGGTGGCCAGTGTAACTAAATTGAAGAGAGCATAGTAGAAAATAAGGGATAAGAAGACTGGAAAGGTAGAAGGGGGCTAGATTATGGACTGTGACTGCTAAACAGAGCATTTAATATTTAATGATGGAGGTAATACAATTGTTATTTGTCCTCTGCTTCTAAAGAAGATCAATGATATCATAGGATGATGTCTTGACATGTGCATGAACTGGATTTAAGTAAGGTATCCTGCTAACTCACCAATGGATTTGTGACCCATTACTTACCTTTAACTTGGTTTAACCCATCTGCTGAGATGCTTTACCAAGGTGTAGTCACAATAGATGCAATGATTCCTTAGAACCACAGATGAGCATTGAGTGTCAGGTGGACACCAAAGGGGAATAATAACCCTGAAAAAGGCTTGGCAAGCCCTCACACTAAAAGAGTGAGTCTTCTTTGAACATCTATACAGGTATCCTGAAGGTAACAGCAAATTGTTGGAATTTATTAATTGGAGGAGAGGAGTGACATGAATGGAACTGTGCTATAGGAAAATCACTTTAGGTGATGAATGGAAGATTCATCTGGAGTGGTGAGAGACTTCAGGCAAGACAACCCACCATAAAGTGTGAAATAATGACAGTCTACACTAGAGTGATGGCAGCATCAGAGGAAAGAAGGGAAAGAAGATAGAGTGGGTATTCAAGAGATGTTGTAAAGGTGAAACTGACAACTGGCAGGGGATTAGATATGGGGCATGAGAGATAGGGAGGAATCCAAGATAACTACTAGGTTGTGAGCCTGAGAAATTGGGAAGGTGGTAGGGAAGGTAGGAGGATAGGACAGTTTAGAGAGAAAGATGAATTTGAGATGTCTACTGGATATCCTTTTCAAGCATTCTGAAAGCAGCTGGAGATTGCAGATCAACAGAGAGATTGATTCAGGATAGGGAGAGAAGAATCATTAGCATAGAGGTAGTAATTAAATCCATGGTTGCTGAGGAGATCACAAAGTGAAGTAGTATAGAGAAGAGAAGAGAGCCCTGGACAGAACCTTGAGGGACATTCTACAATTAGAGAATTTGATCTGGAAGAAGATCCAACAAAGGAAACAGAGGAGTGGTCAAATAGAAAGGAGAACCAGGAGACACTAGAGTCCTGAAACTTAAAAAGAAGAGTATCAAGGAAGAAAGAGTAATCAAAGGTGTCAGAGGCTACAAAGAAGTCAAGGAGAATGAAGCCTGAGAAACAACCCATTGATTTGGCAACTAAGGGATCACTGGTAACATTGGAGAAAATAGTTTTAATAGAATGATGAGGTTGCAAATCTGGTCTCAGACACTTCTTAGCTGGGTGGCCCTGGGCAAGTCATTTAATCCTGATTGCTTAGTCCTTGCTGCTGGCTTAGAATTGATATTAAGACAGAAGGCAAGGGTTAAAAAAAAAAAAGGAATGATAAGCCAGGTCATAAGGATTTAAGAAGAGAGCAAGAGAAAAAGTAGAGACATCTAGTAGTGTAGATGACCTTTTCAAGGAGCTTAGCTACAATCAGCAGGATGAGAAATATACATACATATACATATATATTAAATAGGATGATAATTAATGGGAATAAAAGGGTCAATTAGGGGTTTTTCAACATGGGGAGGTGAGGGGACATGGATATGTTTGTAGGCAGTTGGAAAACTTCATCTATCAGTTTCCAAGTGGTCATAGGGAAAGGAGTCCAAGGTTCTGGGGGTGAGGAGGTAAGAGTAGTATCTGAAGGTTCTGAAACTGAAACTCAATAAAGTTACATATGCTCATGATCCTGAATAGAGGATGTAGCCTCAGGAGAGAACAGAACCATATGACTTAGTTTCCTGGTTAGAAAATGCACATCCTGGGCAATACCTCCAGCTCCTGGAGAATTCTCAGGATATGGTTCCTAGATAGAAGGAAGAGGAGTATCTGGTAGTGCAAGCTTCTTGGATAGAATTAAGCATGCCACCTTGAAGTTAGAAGAGCAGCAAGGGATAGAGTCAGTATATAAAGGAAAAAAATTCTGTATTTTGTCCTTCAAATTTACTATGAGTTATTCACATGGTGTAGATCTTTCTCTAAATCCTAAGAGTAATAAGACTGGATGCTGACAAAAATTAACCAAAGTGATATGTGGAGGAGAAAATGGAATATAATCTGTTTAAGCCTAGAGTGTGGAACTATGTGCCATGAATTTAAAATGAAAATAAGATGATAATAATATAATGATTATTAATCTTAATACAATTATCAGTTATTAATACAATTTAATATACACAGCCAGGTAGGTAGCATAGTGGATAAGAGTAGATGGACCTAGAGTTGAGATGATCTGAATTCAAATCTGGCCTCAGATACCTTCCCAAACCTTCTGTTTGCCTTAGTTTCCTCATCTATAAAATGAATTGTTATGAGAATCAAATAAAAAAAATTGGAAAAAGAGGGGATGCCCTTCAATTGGGGAATGGCTGAACAAATTGTGGTACATGTTGGTGATGGAATACTATTGTGCCCAAAGGAATAATGAACTGGAGGAATTCCATGTGAACTGGAACAACCTCCAGGAATTGATGCAGTGAGAGGAGCAGAACCAGGAGAACATTGTACACAGAGACTGATACACTGTGGTACAATTAAATGAAAAAGACTTCTCTACTAGCAGCAATGCAATGATCCAGAACAATTTGGAGGGATTTATGAGAAGGAATGCTATCCACATCCAAAGAAAGAACTGTGGGAGTAGAAACACAAGAGAAAAACAACTGCTTGATCACATGGGTCGATGGGGAGATGATTGGGGATGGAGACTCTAAACGATCACCTTACTGCAAACATCAACAACAAGGAAATAGGTTTTGATCAGGGGCACATGTAAAACCCAGTGGAATTGTGCGTAGGCTATGGGAAGGGGTGAGAAAAGGGGAGGAAAGAAGAATGACTCTTGTAACCAGGGAAAAATATTCTAAATTGACTAATTAAATAAAATTATCAAAAAATAAATAAATAAATAAAATAAAAAGATCAGGTTTAGAGTAGAGGGAACCTCAGAGACCATGTAAGTCCAACCCCCTCATTATTGAGACAGGTACCCAAAGTCACACAGGTAACAAATTGCAGAGCTGAGAGTCTATCAGATCCTCTGACTTCAAATCCAAAATTTTTTTTGTGATCCATACCACCTCTACTCATATTGATTGTGAATGTCATGTCTATCATAATGATAATCATAAAAAAATGGAACACAGTTAAGACCCACAACAGATTTACAGTTGATAAGAAAAGGCAATACTTGGGAATTTGAGGGAATGAGAGAAAGAAAATCTGGAGAGGGAGAAGAAGAGCCATGGAGAAAGAAAGAGAATGATGAAGTATAAATCACAAAGTACCTACTATGTGCCAGGCATTATGCTAAGGGTTGTAAGATAAGTATATCTACTTTGTGAAATATTGCTTTGCAACTATTTTTACCCAAAGAAATTTTCCCACTGGTAGATGTAACATAGATATGTCTGCTTTAAGTCTAAGCATGTTGAAGAGAACCCTTTTTTAAATGCACTGGTTTATGTGAAATCTGTTCATGACTACCTAGTATAAAAATCTTATGAATAGTTAGCCAGATGGGGCAGCTCGGTGGTACAGTGGACAGATCATTGGGCCTAAAGTCAGAAAGATCTGATTTCCTGTGTCTCAATATGGCCGTAGACACTAGCTGTGTGACCCTGGGCAAGTCACTTAACCCTGTTGGCCTCAGTTCCTTCATTTGTGAAATGAACTAGAGAAGGAACCGGCACTTCACTCCAGTTTCTTTGCCAAGAAAACCCCAAAAGGGGTCACAAAGAGTTGGACATGATTGAAATGCCTGAACAATACCAAGTTCAGATATTGGTGAAAGAAGTTAGATAAGGCTGTGGATAGCAACTTTTGCCAAAATTAACCAGCCCATTCATAGTAGTTTCTCTATTTACTGCCACCATAGTCAAAATACCGAACAAGTGTGGGAAGGATTAGGAAAGATTTTTGAGATTATTAATAATAATATAAGCATTTACTATGTGTTAGGCACTGTGTAAACATTTTACAGTTATTATCTCATTTGATCCCAATAATAACTATGAGAAGCAGGTGCTATTATAATCCCTATTTTACAGATGTGAACACTGAAGTAAACAGAGATTAAGTGGCTTGCCCAGAATCACAAAACTAGTAAGTATCTGAAGCCAGATCTGAACTCAGAGTTCCTTGAGTCTAAGCCCAGTGCCCTATCTATTGTGCCACCCTGCCAGCTGCCTCTAGATTCACTAGGATCTTCATTCTCCAAGGATCATACTGCTTAGTTCCAGGGATGTTAGCTCCTAAAGCAGAACAAAGGCCCCATATATTTTATATGAATATCAAAATACTTTATGGCAATCTCTTTTCCCCAGCTAAGAACTAGAAGCAAAACAAATGCTTACTGATGGAGGACTAGCTAAATAAATCATGGCATATTATTGCTCGCTGCCTTGCCTACATGAATGTAATGGACTTTAACATTCACATACATACACAATGGACAATTACAAAAATTACAACAAACATGACTAGAGAGAAATGTAAGAAAACAGACCAAAATCATCAAACTTAATAATGCATAATGACAAAGGGCAATCTTAGCTCCAAAAGAATTGAGAAAATACCCCTCCCTCCCTCCCTTCTTAGCCCAGCGGAAGATTATATTTATGGAATATTGCCTATACGATCAGATATAGTTGCAGCATTGTTTCGTGTTAGCAAACCACTTTCCCCTCCCTTTTATAATTCTTTTAACAAAGGATCACTCCCTTGGGATGGTAGAGGAGATACATATTTAGAATGAAGGTGATATAAAAACAAAAGAAATTAAAAATGGCAATAATGTATCATCAATACTGTGTAAAATGTGCCATTTTAAAAAGCCAGGGTTTGGGTAATTAGAAAAAATAAAATTTAATTTGAAAAAAAAAAACCAGAGTATATAAATTAGTTACAAAGACATTCTAACCCCCTCAGAATGGGCACAATTCTAAGCCAGGGAGGAAGTAATGCTCTCCACAAATATCGAGTGCATGCGCTGCTGCAGATGGCCAGGAGAGGTCTCCCTTGATATTCAAAGAGAGGACTTGTTTCCAGGCTTGCAGTCCCCTTTGGTTAATGGACACTACATATGCCAATAATGGCACTTTAAGGTTTACACATGATTACAGTATCTTTTGAACTTCACGTTACAATAAAATCAGGAAGTCAGGAAGAACTGAATTCAAAGGCTAACTCAGACACCTGGATGAATCACAAAATCTTTTTCAGACTCAGTTTCCTCATCTGCAAAGTGGAGAGAATAATGGCCCCTCCCTCTCAGAAGGAGAACACTCATACAACAGTCACTGCAGGAGCACTCTGATTCCCAGAGAGTCAGTCATCGAGGAAAACAGAGCAGGAAGCCAAAGCCACTTGTCTGCGTCACACAAGTGATAGGAGTGTGCGGGGCTGGGAGGGGGGGGTCTAAAGCCCTCCTTTCTGTCTCCCTGGGAACATGGAGATGTTTGTGATTCAAGAACGAAATGAAAGATCAATTAAACAAACAGGTGTGCTTTCAAGGGAAAACGCCCAAAGCTGAATGAATTCAAGGGAACTACCCTGGAACAAACACCAGTAGTGGCCAGGAATTGAGATCTCAACTGACAGATAACATGCCTGGAGGCAGCTCACAAGATCACATGGAACTATCACAAGGCCAGTAGATAGAGAGCCAGGCCTAGAGACAAAAGATCCCGGATTCAAATCTTACCTCTTTTACTAGACACTTCCTAGATGTGTGACCCTGAGCAAGTCATTTAACTCCAATTGCCTACCCCTCATAGCTCTTCTGCCTTGGAACTGATACTCGGCACCGGTTCTAAGACTGAAGGTTAGGGTTAAAAAAAAAAAAGACACAGGAACCACATACAAACTACCCTTCCCTGAAAAATCAACAAGCAAAGAAAGCATTTTGTTTCTGAGGTGTCCAGAGCTGGGAGAAAGGGAGAACACATTGTTTGGCCTCTAACTTCTAAGCTGATTTGCCTGTGGGGGTGAAAAAAAACGATGCATGTTTTACAAAGAAACTATGTTTCTGTATGCTACTTCCCATTTTTATGTGATATGAAAACAAAATAACATTTTATTAAATATTAACCAATGCAGATAATTTTGTTACAAAGAGTGATAGACAAATCGGATACCTGTAAGTAAACCTTTTTAACACCAGGCACAAAGTCTGCAATTCTGCCAAAGAGCAATCGTCCAACTCCTGAAGTGATCCCAATGCACGTGAGGACGATTTCTTTTTTTGGTTGTTCGGCAAATTTCTCTTTTACATGATTCATCTGTAGGTTAAAAAAAAAAAAACCAAACGGTTAATATAGTCAGGAAAGCCTCCCTGGTTTTAGCATTGCACATGCTCTTGGTTTATATTGCATGTTCAAGCTCCCTCAAATGCAATTATTTCTGGGTAACTGGGTGGCACACTGGATAGAAGGCAGGGCCTGGAGTTATGAAAAGCTGAGTTCACATCTGACCTCAGACATTTACTAGCTTTTCAACCCCAGGCAATTCTCTTAACCTCTGTTTTCCTCAGTTTCCCCTCCTGTAAAATAGGAATAATAATAGCACTTACCTCCCAGGGTGATTTTATCAAATGAGATTATAATTGTCAGGTGCTTAGCATAGTGCCTGGCACATAATAAGTACTTTCTAAATGTTAACTATTCTTATTCTGTTGGTTTTTCAATAAACATACATGTGAAAAATGACTTGCATGATATCAAAACCTGAAAAAAGAGACAGGCATGCTCATGAATTCTCTCCCAAAATGTGACTCAGAGGACCTCAGTATTGGAAAGGAACCTCAGCATAAAAGTCCTGAGAGAGGCTGAGTGTGGGGGCCCAGATCTATCATCTCTGCCACCAGTGAGGCTGGGGTTGGGGGATCTCTTGAGTTCAGCAGTTTTGAGCTATCCTGATCTAAGTCAATCGTGTGTCTTGCACTAGGTCCGCAGAATGACACCGTGGGCCCCTGGGGCCACCAGGTTGCCTAAGAAAGGAAAATTGTTCCAGGCTAGAATCTGACTGGATCAAAGCTCACACACGAATTATTAGTGGGAGATGAATAGCCACTGCACTTCCCACAAGGAAAAGGAAAAGGAAAAGAAAAAGGAGCCCACTGTCTCCTCTGGCAGCCCCTTCCCTCGAAGGACAAATCTAATTCAGTACAAGAATGTAAGTGCCTGCTACATGCACTAACATACACTATGTTAGGCCCTAGGAACACAGGGGCAAAAATGAACAGGTACCTCTCCTAAGGTAGCCTAAATTCTACTAGAGAAAATATAGGCACTGTGCTAAACCCTGAGGATACAAAAGACAGCGACCTCAAGGAGCTTAACCAACTCATTGTTAGAAATATATGTCCTAATTGAATTTTACAAAATTATAAAGATCAAGTTTGGCCCCAAAGGAGATCTATGAAAAGAAACCCCCCTCAACCACTTTGTAAGGGCAGGGCAGGGTTTTAAGGTTTTTCCTTTACCTTTTTAAAAATATTCTCTATTATATGAGATGGTTCTCTAGGGAGGGTAAAGGGACAGCTACAAGAGGAAATCTAGTCTATGTAGGGGAAAAAAATCAATTAAAAAAAAAAAGGCAGCTAGGTGGCTCAGTGGATAGAGAGCCAGGCCTAGAGATAGGAGGTCCTGGATTTAAACCCAGGCTTCAGACTCTTCCTACCTGTGTGACCCTCAGCAAGTCACTTAATCTCAATTGCCTAGCCCTTATCACTCTTCTGCCTTGAAACCTATACTTCATATTGATTTCAAGAAATAAGGTAGGGGTTTATAAATAATTAAACAAATAAATAAATAAATAAATAAGACATCTTGAAAACCTCCACTTTCTCTCTCATTCCCATTCCCACCCATCCCAAAAAGTGGTACCTAACCATCTCGGAGCCTCCACTTTTTCCCAATATAGTTACTAATGATAGAAATGATAAACTTATTTCCCAGGACCTCACAGAACCCTTGTTCTGTTGCAATACAGTCTTAGGTGCTTGGGCTTCCTCTAGGAAGGACTTAAAGACCCATATAGCACAAAATGAACAATTAGCAAGCTGGCTCTTCTAAGGTAGAAAGTTCACCTCTCTCTCCCTAAATCTTCCTACCTGTGGGATTACTGATTTAATTTTTACTACTTTACATCTTTGGGATTCATTCATGGGAAGAATTGGAAAAATACCTTTCTGGTTACTTGGATATGGAAAAAAATTGTCCTTCATGGAATTAGAAATACATGATATGTCTTTCATAGACCTTGAAGTGTTACACAAATGTGAGTTATTACCATGTTTCTCTGGGCATTTTTCAGAACAATCCAACTACTAAACTGCTTGACAAAAAAGAAAACCATTTAGCAAACCTTTTACATAACATGGGTTTCTAAAACTTAATACCCTATTGAGTAGTTTCATCTGACAAGAAATCATCCTAGTCTTGATTAGGTCTAGATGGGTTGAATTAAATAGGAGTGTGGTCTGGTACACTTTTTATCATGTCCATTGGCATCAAGACTTTAGCTGTCTCCTATCTTATAGTTAAGTTCAGTCCTTTCAATCCAAAGAATAATGAAATTATGTTAAAAGAACAATTTATATTGTGTGAAAAAGATTTCATTGTTAAGCCATGAGAAATTAAGTGGCTTGCCCCAAAGTCATACAACTAATAAGTTAAAAGGAGAACTTCTCTATTTCCTGCTAAATTATTACCATAATGCATTTGTTTCAGGGCTGGTCTCTGATGAAAAACTGGTCATCTTTTCTGTCTATCTGCAACTATTTTCTCCAACACTAACAGTGGTGCAATAGGATGTTGTGGAAATAACGTTGGCCATGGAAATAGAACTGGGTGTGAATCTTAGCACTGTTACATACTAAGTGCTCCTGAGCTCCAGTTTTCTCATCTATAATGTGGGCATAGTAATATTTAGACTATCTGCTACCAGAATTGTGTTTCATAAACCCCAACACAATATATAAATGTGAGATATCGTTATTATTTCACTACCTCTCAAACATTCTAGCAACAAATCCCCTAAATATATTCTTGCTTTCTGGTCCTAAACACTTCTGAAATCATTAAAGTATCATGAGATTATCAAGAAATAGATGTTTCACACAATTAGACTCACTTGTTTTACCACACCAAGCCTTTGGCCTCAAACTCTGGCTATCTATGGAACATATTTCCCCTCTGGCTGCTGTTTCCATATGGTAGTAGAAGGAATACAGGATGATATCTCTTCTGGGTCCTGAAATTCTTCACCTCTCTGTAATTATCTTTCTGTCCCTTCAGGCAATATATCTAAAATCAAACATTTCTCTCATAAAGCTTATCCCTTTCTTCTAAGCTCCATATTTACATTTCTAGCTACCCACTGACCATCACCACTTGGTTTACCTGCTATTTTTGAATCACCTTTGACTTCTTCCTGTCAGTCTTCTCCTCCCCCACATCCAATCAGTCACTCTGTACACATAATGTCATAATCTCTTTTCCCTCTTTCCTTCCTTTTCTCTTTCCCTCCCTTTTTTTCTCTCTCTCCTTTCCCTCTCCTTTTCTCTCTCTATGTTCTCATTCTCTCTTTTCTCTCTCTCCTTTCCTAATTCACCCAGGCTAAAAAATGCAGCAGTTACTCATGGACTTAATCCTAATACTGACTAGCACAGAAGCTTTATGCAACTCCATTTTTCTGACCTGGACTGCATCATTACTCTAGAAAACTTGGAAACCTTCCTAGGGGCTCATCATATATGTGCCAAACTTGGAATTACTTCCTTTACCCTACCAGAATTCAAGGCATATACTAGCCACCACATCCAGTCCCAAATCTCTCTTACATTTTTTCATTCCCACTGATGGTGGTAGAGGCAGTGTCTTTCCATTCATACCGTCACCACCCCAAATCTTTAACTATCCTTTCCTAAAATACTGTATAATAAATAAATATAAAGGCCAGTCTTTATGTTCCTTCCCATGTTCAATTTATTATTCATAATGCCACTGGGATCAATATTCCCAGAATAAACATTTTGAACAAATTAAAAGAACATACAAAATGACTAGAGCAATATAACTAAGTTGACCACAGAGAGACAATAAAACCCTAGCAAATGTTAGTACCTAACTGTCAGAGTTGAAAGGGAATGCCATCCTCCTTTCTGTTAACAAGCCAATCAACTATTTTGGGAGGTATATAAATATAAATAAGTAAACAAAAATATCATTTTTATCATGGTAATCTCTCCCTCAAAATAATGGATTATTCTTTTCTGCCTGCAGAATAAAGTCCAAATTCCTAAACTAACTATCCCTATCCTCCTGTGTTTTCACTAGCCTCCAGCCAAACTGATTTACATGATAAACATGTTTGCACTTTTTAGCCTCTATGGTTTTGCTCAGACACTCACTCCCTTACAATCTAGTTTTCTAAACCCTAACCACCCCTTCAGACCCAGTTTCTACCTCCTCTGCATTTTCACTGACTACTTTCCTCTCCAAGTGATCTCTCACACTAATTTCTATTATATGTTTGGCAATTAATCACTTTATGACATGAAATCCTTCTATCCTGACAATTGTAACTTATATTGTTACTTTAATTTCTGTGCTAGAATAATTTTCCACAACTGAATCATAAATTTCTTGAGGGTAGGAATCATTAATCAAACTGATTTTTCTTTCTTCTGTCTTGTGATTTATATTAACCATCATCCTAAAGTTATATAAAGGTGTTAAATAATTAACATCAAGTTCACTTTCTAATCTAGAACTGGGTTCTCCCTACAGATAGCCTTTTCTCTCTCCTTTTTCCAATTCAGCTTTGTTTGTCTTCTTAAAATTAAAGCTCCTTAAGAAAAAGGATAGTCTTATTTGATCATATTTGTATCTCCATTACTTGGCAGTTAATAAATGCTCTAAGAAATTTTAATTGTCCACTAGTCACATAGGGCCATACAGGACATACAAAATGCCATTAGCCTGTTAATGGAACATAAAGGCAAGGTAGGAGTTAATCAGCAATCTGACTTAGTAAGCAGCTTGATGTATAAGAAGGGGAAAATATTATCTGGACAAAAATCATGCCTAGAAGATTACAAAAGCACAGAATTAGAGATAGAATCAACCTCAGTGATTCATTTAGTTCAAACCCCTCATTTTCCAGATAAGGAAACTGAAGCCTTAAAAGACACACAAAAAAGTGACTGGTCCAAAGGTCACACAGTAAGTAAAAGAGTTAGTATTGAAATCAGCATTTTCTGTGCTTTTTTTCTATTTCAGCACAATATGGGAGACTAAAGACTAGCAGTCAACAGCAGCAGGTAAAGGTTGGATAAAATGTCTGGTGAAACAGAAAACACTAGAGTTAGTGAAACTGGGTAGATATAAGAAGGATCAGTGGAAGTAGAGAGCAGGAGGATAAGATTTTTATATCAGTGTGTTCATATGTTATGGTTTGTGTTACCAATAGGGGCAAATTTGTGGTTCAGTGGATAGTAAACCAGGCCTGGAGATGAGAGGTCCTGGGTTCAAATTTGACCTCAGCCACTTCCTAGTTATAGGACTCTGAGCAAATCTCTGAACCCCAATTGCCTAGCACTCACCATTCTTCTGCCTGGGAGTCAATACTTAGTTTTAATTCTAAAGGAGAAGGTAAGGGTTTAAAAAAAAGATGTCCAACTAATCAGTTTATTTAAAATATTTCTTAAATAATTCTTATGCAAAATATATTTAAGTTAAAATTCTGGACAAAAGATCTGTGGCAACTGCCGCTATTGGTACCCAGGACTGAACTATTTTCAATGAACAAATGAGATTTATTACCATTTCAGAGGATATGGGTCCCAAATAAGTCCTAAATATCTAAAGCAGGTCATGTGGGATATAATTTTATGTGTTCAGAGAATTTATTGGGAATTTGAATCCTAACTCTATTCAATATGTTAATCTACCTCTGGGAGTACTCACAGTATGTATTCTCTTAAGTTTTTAATAGGCATTCTTCATTGTTGGCAATGGACCGAATTGCCATTCATTCTTTTGATGTGACTAAGAATACCTGCCAAATTGCTGTTTGAAAAGTAATTATCCCTATTAGTGGTTGATTTTTCACCTGCTCTACTTCATAAACTTTGGAAAGTATCTTCCAGTAGTGATCCAATTTTACAGGTAAATTCCTACCTTAAGAAAACATGATGGGTTGTCAAACAAATTATATTTAAACGGCAACTGATTGTCACCCTCGACGAGGAATTTAAGAATAAACCTGTTTGTTTAAATGAAATGCTTCAGTGTCCTGGGCATCTGGAAATAGTTTTTAGTTTGGATTTTATTTTTTTCCCTATGTGAATTTAAAAATTTGTGGGACATGAGAATCTTTAGAATTCAGAACTCTGAGACTCTGGATTGAGAAATAGCTGAAAGTGTGGCACCAGTAAAGTAAAATGCTGTCTCATCTCCCAATATTCTAATACCCATCACAAAAACAAGTATAAAAACTGAACAGAGAAAAGCCTATTAACACATCCAATTCAATAAATATTTATGTACCTTCCACATGCATATCTACTCATCATAACTATTCATTTAATAATATCTGTAAAACAACACATAGATTAAAATACTCTCACTATAGAACACTCACCTGCCTTATGCAGTCAGTCAGTCAATAAGTATTTATTAAGCACCTACTTTGTGCCAGCTAAGTGTTGGGAACATGCAAAAAATAAATAAATAAAAGGCAGTCCCTGCTTTTGAGGAGTTCACAATCTAATGGGGAAGACAAGATGCAAACACCTAGGAACTAAAAGGTTATATACAAGATAAACAGAGAGAAGGCACAGAATTAAAGTGCTAGGAAAGGCTTCCTGTAGAAAGAGGGATTTTAAAATGGGTCTTGATATGAAAGCCAGAGGAGCCAAGGAGTGGAGATGAGAACAAAGAACATTTTAGGAATGAGGGACAGCCAGAGAAAATGCTCAGAACTGAGATGACTCAAGTGAGGAAAAAGGAGACTGGTATCACTGGATTGCAGAGAGATGTTGCAAAGGTGAAATCAACAAGCCTTGGCAACAGACTGAATATGGACAGAGTGAGAGAAGGTGCAGAGTCAAGGATGATAATAGGTTATGAGCCTGAAGGACTGTGAGGATGGGACTATCTTCAAGAGTAATAGGGAAGGGACAGCTAGGTGGCTCAGTGGATTGAGAACCAGGTTTACAGACCATATATCCTGGGTTCAAATCTGACCTCAGATACATCCCAGCTGTGTGACCCTGGGCAAGTCACCTAACACCCATTGCCTAGTCCTTACCACTCTTCTGCCTTAGAGCCAATACTTAGTATTGACTTTAAAATTTTTTTCATTATTTATTTTTTAGTATTGGCTTTTAAGACATAAGGTGAGGATTTAAAACAAAAAGAGTAGCAGAGGAGTGTAGATGTCTATGGGACATCCAATTTGAAATGTCCAATAAGCAGTTGGAGATGTGGTTCTGGAGGTCATACAGGCCATGTTGCAGAGTTGTGTATTCTGGCAGTGTTGGGTAAGATAAATTTTAACTATATTTATATATAGTAGGTCTATCTATTTCTATACATTTATTATAATAATCACAATAATAACAACAATAGCAGCTAACATTTATATAGTGCTTATTATGTGCCAGGCATTTTGCTAAGTACTTTACAATTATTACTTTATTTTATCCTCACAACAAAGCTGAGATATATGTGCTATTTATTACCCCCTTTGTACAGTTGAGGAAATTGAGGCAGAGATTAAAGCTACTTGCCCAGGATTACACTGCTAGCAAGTGTCTAAGGCCAGCTTTGAACTCAGGTTTTCTTGAGTTCCATGCCCAGGGCTCAATCCACTAAGTCAAGTTGTCACATCTCTCATATGAGAAACTGTCAGCACTTAAAGGTAGGATACCCAAGATAGTACTGGGTATCTTTGGACAGTTGCTTAATCAGTGTTAATTGTCAGAAATAGTAAAAGCTAAAGACTAGGAAATCTTGGATAGCTCAAGTTGCTGAAACCAAATCTCATTAAGCAACACCTTCAAATTATAGTATGTTCCAATTACTATTTTTTCCCTATTATTCTATGAACTTATATAAATGTTTCCCTCTATTTTATAGCTATTCATGATATAAGGAAAATACAAGTTAGTTCTAGATTTTTCTCTTTATCTCATACACTATTTGCCAATGTCTTTGCATAGTGGATAAAACAAATTATAATAAATCCCAAAACATCATCTACTGTGCCTTAAATTCTATTGAAAACTATGAAGAAATACAAGAAAGTCCCAGCATTCAAGTCAATTATACTCTGGTTAAGAGGACAAAACTAATGTATATGAAACAACTAAAGAATGATTAAGTGCTTAACTATGTGCCATCAACTTTATAAATGCAAAATTATGCAGATTTCAGAGAGATAAACCTTCAGAGTGAGCAAGAAGTGGCATAATAGAGTTAACTGCCAATTATTCTAAGGAATTGTAAGCTAGGAATAGGTCCCTTCTCTTGTAAAAGATCAAACAAAGAGAAAAGACACATGTTACTCCTCAACCTTTTGGCTAAGATCAATAAAACAGGTATAAATCAATAAACATTTATTAAGCATATCTCCTTTGCATTAAGCATTGTGCTAAGTGCTGGCGCTATAAATAAGAGCAAAAAAATAGTCCCTACCTTCAAAGAGTTCACAATCTAATGGAGGAAGGCAATACATAAAGAGAAGCAGGTAGGGGTAGACGGAAGATACTCATTGAAAGGGCATGATGAAGTCCTGCAACAGAGTGGGAAAGGATGAGAAGTCTGGTGATCTCTCCTTTAATAGAAATGGAAGGAGCTCTCCAATGTACACCAAACACCCTCTCCAATCAACAGGAAGATGGTCCCCAAGGGTACAAGGGAAGTGTCAGATTAAGAACTGATATGAGATAGTAGAAAGATGAGTGATGTGAAAACAATCCTGGAAATTCACCAGTCTCTGGGGCAATCACAAAACATATTCAACAGTTTCCTTGAAGTATAATCAACATAGACCAATTTAATTTCCTTCTGTGATAGGATATCCTACAGAGATAGAGGGGAAGCTAGAGAAGTATTCTACTTTTTTTCATTAAGTCTTCTGACCATGTCTCACTTATATTCTCACTGATAAGGTTGAGAAATAATAGTCTTGTTTCCGAAGAACCCAATCTGAACAGAGAGTGAGGATACAGAGTAGTTGCCTGCTAATATTCTCAAAACACTGAATTAAAAATTAGAAAGGGAGCTTAGTAGGAATATGGTCCAACCAATATCTGCAAAAAGAATCCCTAGTCTGTTCCTTTCTTCAATTTACAATCTGATATATAAATGACATGAAATACAAAAGGGTTATTAATATTCTGGGAGACAAAAGATAAAGTATAAAACAGACCAATTGCAAAGAAAGGTTTTACAAAAACAGGATAAAATTCAAAAAAGGGCATTACTTACACAAACAAGTAAAAAAGATGAATGAGGGTTGGTAGGGTACAAATGTAAAAGATCTGAGGACCTAATTCACCCCCATTGAATATGTAGAATCTACAATAAGATTGGGGGGGGAGGGTAAGAGAGAAAAGGAAGAGCAAGAAGAGTTGAGTCTTCTTTGTTTCTCTTTTCCTTCTTCTTCATACCCAACAATCAGTGACTTAGAATTGTCTAGTTTACCTCTATATCTCTCCTATCAGCCTCTTCCTTTTCATTCACACAACCTCTACAAAGTCTCATCATCTACCTCCTAAACCAGTGATGGTGAACCTCTTAGAGACTTGCAATTCCTTAGAATAATTGGCAATTAACTCTATTAAGTTACTTCTTGCTCACTCTGAAGGTTTATGTCCCTGAAATCTGCAAAATATTGCACTTACAAAGTTGATGGCACATAGTCAAGCACTTAATCATTCTCTAGTTTCATATGCATTAGTTTTGTCTTATTAACTAGGGTATAATTGCCTTAAATGCAGTATTTTTAATGATATTAATTTTTATTAAAAACTAGCAATACATCTGACATAATAGTAAGTAGTATAAAAATAACAGCTAAGGAATCTTACTTTTTTTCCCCACCCAGCTAAAATCAGCCTCATTGCATGGTAAAACTTGTGGGGTTTTCTAGCAGGAACATATTTGAGTTATGGAAGCAGTGAAGATGGAAGCTACTACCAAGGCAAAATCTGCCCCCCTCCCCCACCAATTAAACTTCCAAACTCCTTATTTCACTTGCATCACACAGCACATGACAACCAGATCTTTTCTTTTGAGGAAAGGACTAGAAAGAACTTCTTGGGGAAAACTACTTTCTCTAAATTTAACTAACACAATCAATAAAGCAATTTAATAATAAAACATCAGCTATGATATAAATAATTTTATTTTTCAAATCCCTTATTTTTAATTGTACTACTGATATCATATTTAAACTTTATTTTTATGGCTTGGTTTTGTTTGTGTTTGATAATATGATTAATATAAAAATATGTTTGGCATGATCTCACATGTATAATGTAAATCAAAATGGTTGACTTCTCCAGCTGGGGAGTAGTACTGGGGGAAAGAGAGAATTTGGAATACAAAATTTTTAAAAATAATTGTTGAAAATACTTTTACATGTAATTGGGAAATATTTAATGAAATGAACAATATTTTTTTAAAAAGTAGAATGAGGTCCCTCATGGCAAAAAATGTCTTTCTGTTTGTCTGTCTCTTTGACTTTATCTCTTCCTCTTTTTGTCTACATTTTCTTGAGACTGTTCCTATGTCTGTCTCAGAACTTACTGGTCAATCAATATAATTGGATCAACCTGCATGTTATGGGAAACCCTTGGGTATTGGGCTAAGATTAAGCCCTAGGGGAAGGCATGTATAGAGAGATGGTCACTGTGTTCTAAAAACACAAAAGAGGCTTTACCTTGCTCATAGGTAGTTTCTTCTCAGTCCCAGAAGGAAGTTATCTATTATCAAGAATAATGAAGAGGGCATTTTTTCTTTTTATTCATATTGGTGATTCAAATTGGATGAAATGCCATACTCTGATTCAGCTTAGGAACAAAGAATCATACATTTTTAAATAGGAGGGATCTTAGAGGACATCTGGATTCTCCCTCATTTTATATATATGAATAAATTGAGAAATGAATGCCATAGATAGTAAAGGTCAAAATCAGAACTGAAATTCAAGTCTTTTGATTCTCTATCAAGTATCCATTCCACTATACTACATTGCTTCCCTGGTTATAGAAGAGTCTCATTCACTTCAGAGGAAGGATTACTTCCTGAGCTTTACATAATATACTTTTAATAGCATAGGTGTGTGTGGCGGGGGGGGGGGGGGGGGGGGGGGGGGGGGATGTTTGTTTTTTCCTCAAAGAACTTGTATTCTACTGGGGTGGGGAGGTAGAAACAGCACATGCCTATTTAAATTAATACAATATACCTACAAAATAACACATAGTCATTTTGTTAAACATGAGATCAGAAAAGGATCTTGTATAGGAAATGGTACCTGATCTGTGTCTTTTTTTTTTTTTAAACCCTTACTTTCCATCTTGGGGTCAATACTGTGTATTGGCTCCAAGGCAGAAAGATGGTAAGGGCTAGGCAATGGGGGTTAAGTGACTTGCCAAGGGTCACACAGCTGGGAAGTGTCTGAGGCCAGTTTTGAACCCATGACCTCCCGTCTCTAGGCCTGGCTCTCAATCCACTGAGCTACCCAGCTTCCCCCAAATAACTTGCACATTGTCACACAACTAGGAAGTGTCTGAGGTCAAATTTGAGCCCAGGACCTCCTGTCTCTGGGTCTGGCTCTCAAGCCACTGATCCACCCTCTCTTAATCTGATCTGTGTCTTAAAGGAAGCCAGAGATCCCAAGGTAAAGGTGAGGAAGGATTGAATTCTAAGAGGTAAAGGAAGAAGATGTGGACAACCATCTTTGAATCATTTCCTACTTGCACACTCTGGAATAGCTAATAGGCCAATTTTGTTAGCACGGAATATATGAATGGGAGTTATAAGAAGTTGACTAGGAAGACATGCGGAAACTATATTGTGAAAATTTTATTTTTTATGCTAAAGATGGCAGTTTTTAGGTTAGGAGAGGGGAAAGTGACATGTTCATATCTGGTTTTAGGAATATCAGTTTGATGCCCATGTGGTGGATAAAGTAGGAAAAGGAGAGATTATAAGCAAAGATACCAAATAGAAGGCAGTTGCAATTGTCCCAGTGATGGCAAACCTAATGGAATGGATGCCAAAGATAGCACACAGAGTCCTCTCTGTGGGCATGCAGTCGCCTCCCTGCCCCCCATCCCAGTTTGTTGCTAGAAAGGCAAAAGGACTCAGGCAGAGCTGCTACCCTTCCCCTCTCCACCATTTTTTCACATCTCCCACCCCTCCACCCAGCAGCCCAATGGGAGTACTTTTTCCCCTCCCCTGTATGAGGTTAAAGGGGGAAGGGTGATGAGGCACACCAGGCACAGGGTCACTGGGCAGGGTGGGTATGGCACTCAGTCTGGGGGGAGTTAAGTTTAGACTACTTACTATTATGTCAGCTCTATTGCTAGTTAAAAAAATTAGCATGTCATTAAAAACACTTTTGCATATATCACTTCATTTTCCCTCTAATAATGAAGGAACTTCCATTGACAGGTACTGTAAAGTTCGACAGTGACAGAAATCAACACAATACACAATCGGGTCAAAGACTGCAAAGAAGCACAAATGCTACTTAAGTGACATCTACACTTTTTGTCATCTACACCGAGTTCTGAACATTCTTTTCACAAACTTATTCATTCATTACACAAAGATTAGACATAAGATGTTTTACTCTTTAAAGAAAGGAAAGTGATTTCTAGCAATAGTCTTTACAAGTAAGTAATATAACTATTTATTTTTGAAACCTATTTACTGACTGCTCAAATAGGTTTTTACAAAGTTAAGTTCAGAATGCAAAAAGACCCAACCTTCTTTAAAAAAAAAAAAAAAAGAAGCGACTTGGAAACATGCTAAGAGCCTGCTGGGAAGGTTAATGGCTAATCTTGGGCACAGGCTGCAAATTAGGATTTTATACCAGAGTCTGGCATCAATGTTCAGAAAGCTGGGGTTAGGTAGGAATTAGAAAAAGATCATTTAGGGATTTTTGCACAGACTTGGGAGTTGTGATTTCCCCTCTTTCTTTTACTAAAAGGGGAAAAGGAAGCAAAAACAGAACACTTGGAACCTTATACATGAGAAGGTAAATTGTGTAAGAACTGAGGACCAGCTAGCTAATAATGTGGTGGGACCATAGTTTTTGCAAGTCCACAAAAAAACTTCTAAGAAAAGGTTCAGTTGTGGAAAGAATGCTAGATGTAGAGTCATGGACTTTTGTTAAAATCCCATCTCTGTTACTTACTGTGTGGCCTCAAGCAAGGCATTTCATGTTGCTAGGTCCCAATTCCCCTTTCTGTAAAACAAGGGGGTAAAACTAGATGATTCTGGTTTTCCTTTGACCTCTAAATCTAGGATCCTTGCAGATAGAACCAGGATTATGGATAGGTATAAAAAATATCAGAGATGGAAGAGATCTCAAAGAACATTTAGTCCAAATTCAATTTTATAGATAAAATCACTGAAGTTCTGTTAAGTGGCTTGCCCAAAGAGTGCAGATTGGTTATTGGCAGGGTAAGACTAAAACCTAAATCTAGTAAAATCTGTTCAGTTGTGTCTGACTCTTCATGATACCATTTATGGTTTTCTTGTCAAAGATACTAGAGTGATTTGTCATTTCCTTCTCCAGCTGTTTTTACAGAGGAGAAAATTAAATTGAATAGGGTTAAATAACTTGTCCAAGGTCACAAGCCAGAAAGTGTATGAAGTCACATTTGAACTCAGATCTTTCTGACTCCAAGCATGCCACTCTATCCATTGCAGCATGTAGCTACTTCCGTCAAAACAGTTGTTGTCAATCGTTGAAGATTAGTCAGGAAACTACCAGATAGCAGTTAAGTGTTGTTTTATTTACAAAAGATTTCATTTTTAATTAGCAATTAATACATTAAAAATTGTTTAAATAATAATCATTTTCATAGAAAAAAATATAATTGGATGACAAAATGTAAGAGGTGTGAATTTATATAATGTAACTGTTTAAAATACGTGTGTATGTATGTGCATATGTGTTTGCATATGTATGAATATTTTTTCTATATCATCTCCAAATTAATGCAGTGTTGTCCTTCAGAACAATCTCTTAGAGAAGCTTTACACTTATGCCAAAGATGCTACTATGGTTTGATACATTTTTTTGTAATTGCTTTCACTGAAGCATCTCCTTAGATAGATAGTTATCTTCAGGAGTAGCAAATTTCTCTTTGAAGACAGATATGATTTTTAGAACTAGTGAAAAAAACATTTGAAGCAACTCTGGTGGTCAAGTCTGATTAGTAAGATTTTTTAAATCTTATTTATATTTGTTTTTTTAAAGTTATTAAATATTATGGTTGTCTGTGTTGTTCACAATGTGGCTCATTAGCTAATTCCAAAACAGTGACTCTAAAAATGTTTTAAGCATTGGTAGTAGTTTTGAAATAAGTATGTAGCCTCAGAGTCAGTGATGACTCTGAACCACATAACTCTTTCAACTCAATTAATTCCCAATGTAGTTATTACAGTCACATCTTATATTAATATGAAACTTTGAGTTAAACCTTAGAAAATATCAGCTTCAACCTTTTCATTTAGCAGATAAGGAAAATGTGGCAGAAAGAAGTTAAATGACTTAAGGTTGCACTCCTATTTACCAACAGAGCTAGGATATGTTTCTTGAGCTAAATTCCAAGATTCAGTCCACTACACTCAATTATCCATGCCTATGGAGGCCAGCTCCATAAATCATGTGGCCCCAGTAGGCATCACTTTCTACTTTATGACAACTCTCCAAATTGTTGGTATTAGAACAAGGAGGAAATGTGCCTAGGAGAAAGTAAACAGTCTCTGAAGGGTTGGCTTTTACCCAAAACTATAAATGCCAAGAAACATCACGACAAAATTTCACTCTAAGAAACAATCCAAACAATCCAAAGCTACTATATATTACATTATACTGTAATAGGTTGTTCTCTATTTACACAATGTTGATTTAAATTGTAAAAGTAAGCTAAACACTTCTGTTGTTATTTTTATACAGTCTTACTGTTGTGTTAGGTCCTTTACTGGTTTAATAATCTCAACAGACTCTTATATAGCATTTTAAGGTTTCCAAATGCATTAATATTATCTCATTTCCCATCCAAAGTAAAAGATATTTCATACCTACTACAGTATTCTAAAAAACAAGGAATAATTTTGTTAAATCAGCTTGCACATGCTTGTATTTCGAAAAACAAAATAATACTGACTTCCCATTATTGAAGGTGTTTTCTGCAGTAGGACAGCTGGGAAAGCATATTTGAATAAGTTGGACCAACTTTTTCATGATAGTAAAAATATCCTTAAGATATGCCTCCAGAAAAAAATAGGGAGCTGCAGGAAATTTTGCCTCCTTTGTAGAGAAGTCTACAAACACTTCTGGTTTTAAAAATAACATTTCTAATACTAAATTGTAAGAAAGGTTTAGCTTTTTTAAGGGACTATATTAAAGTAGCCTATCATCAATTTGCTAAATAAGATTTTATTTTTACTAAACATCCTAAGATTCAGTGGCTAAATGTAGGTAGGGAATGATTTTTTAGCTGAAGTCACATTCTCATTCAGGGCCTCATTTTCCACATCTTAAGATGAAAGAGTTGAATGAGAAACCTTTAAGAGTCTCTTCTAGCATTAAATATTCCATGATTCTGAAATTCTAGGATTTGAGTACATCCAGATTATTTAATAACTGATTTTTCCTTTCTGGTAATACTGCTTGGTAAGGTGAAAACTTTTAACAAATCATGAGGGGGTATCAAGAGACAGGGAAAATGAAAGCCAGGGAGACAGAAAAGTTTCTATACTAATAATTATGTAGATATCAAGAAGGCAGAAGAATAGTATGAAAGAGAAAAATTTAAGAGTGAATTTTTATCAGAATATATATGCATACTCTCTCTGTTCTGTGTTTTTCAGTTTTCTCTATTTTAAAAAGAAAATATACAAAAATTTCAAGAAGAGGGCAAAAGTATAAAATGGATTCATTGTGGATCCAATCAAAAAGGGACTTGGTTACAGAAACAAAGACTTCTCTTCACAATGGCCTTAAAGCTAAAGTGTTCATGCCACCTCCAAATTTGAATTGTCTTATTCTAGTATAACTAGATTTACCAAGTTTTCATCCTAAGATCCTAACTGGTCTGGGTGAGAAATTGAACTTCTACCTTAGAAAACACCTACTACTCTAGCTCCTGGGAATGAATAACTGGGCTGACTCTTGCTCCAACTATCAGCTACAGTGCACTGAAGAGGAACCTGACTAACATTCAATACAGCCTCCAGTCAAAGAACCCATGGTTTCAAGAGGTTAGGTAGAGTAAAATTGTGTAGGGTTTGGGAGGAGGTATAGGGAAGGGCAATAGGGAAGAAATCAAGTGAGCACTTTCTTTGATCAATCTTGATGTGAAAATATCATTTTATTTCAAGCTTAACTGAATCAATCAAATCAAACTAGAAACTAACATATCTCAACAAGACCTCATTTTAGAAAAAGATGTCCATATGGGTTTCCAAATCACTAAGTACTATATCATTTCTTCTACACTGTGTGAAAGTCCTCTAAAATAAACATAAATATAACAGAGGGATAATTAAAATAATCCTTGACTTTTAGGAAGATTCAGTTAAGATATATCTTGAAATATGAAAGGAATGGATAGTTCCAAGTTTTACTGTTGTCGTTTTGCTGTTGTTATGGTTGGAGATTTTTGTTTTTTAAATAGTTAGATTTTATAAGTAGCTCTATTATTTCATTTATTTAGAGACCATAATAGCTACTCATTTCATTTGGTTTGAATTGGCACTAAATGGTTTTCAAGTTGAACAAAAATGACTCTATTCCCTCTTGGACTGTTTTCTAGACTTAACAAGTAATATAATAAAGTAGTGCTCACAGGGCAACAGGAAAGTGTATTGAGGAAGTAATTAACAACTATCTTTTGAATTACAGGAAAAGCTAGGAATACACTAAGATAAGGAACTATGGAAAGGCAGTGAAGAAGAGGCTAAAAGATGACGTTTTTCTTCAATTTCCCTCTAGATTTATGATCAGATTCGGAACCAGGAGGGAACTCAGATATCATATAGTCCAATCCTCTTATTTCTCAGCTAAGGAAACTGAGGCACAAAACATTTAAAAGAATTCCTCAAGACTACACAGAGGTAGAACAAGGACCCAAATCCAGGAGCCTTTGAGTCCAAATCTCAGCTCTTTTTACATCAAAAATTGATTAAAAAAAATATGTACAGATAGATAAATAGATATTTAATGATCAAATGAGATCTGCAAATCTTTGTAAACTCTAAGGCATAATATTATTATTATCATCAACATTAAGATTACATTGTTCTATTTCAGTTACCTTTTGATTCTTTATTAGAACTTCTAGCTACCAAGATCCTAAGAAAGAGGGGCTCCCTGATCAATGATAGAAAAATTTCAGTTTGGGTAGTCTTGTCCTCTCCCCACTTTTCCTGCCTCTTTTTGTGAGTGATCTGTACCCATTAGATTGTAAGCTCCTTTAGGGGAATGAAGGTCTTTTTATTAATTGTATCCTCAGTGCTTAACACAGTGTCTAGCATATAAAAGGCACTTAATAAATGCTTATTGGATTTGGATAGTTTCTGCTAAGGTTAATTTGTAGTGAATGTTCTTGATTTTGTTTCATAAGTTCTAGGGGAGAGATATCAGGTTTATGTAGGTTGTAATATATTTCAAATGAGGACCTACACAAAAGAAGTAGAATAAATTGGTATCATCCAAGAAATATGAGATAGAAAAGAAGGTGGGTGTTCAGGAAGTAGCAAGGACAAGGGACAAAAAGAAAAGGTAACAATTCCATGTGCTTTGCTAGTGACTCCTGGACCACTCAGCCAGTAAGTGTCATAGGCAGAATTTTATAACTGGTTCTTCCTGACTCTAAGCCCAGCACCCTCTACTAGGCCATGTTGCTTCCATTATGTTTGTATAGGGCAGATCTTGGGATAAATTCATCCATTTCTATTTATAAAATTTTAGGTTGCTGTACTGCCTTTTGCATACTGCTGAATTGGGAGTCTTACTGACTATAAGAACTATGACCCATACTTTACTCATCTGGTATGGAAAATTACATAAATGCAGACAAGGACAGGAAGGGAAAGGGCAGAAATATTTCACAATGGCCAGATTGACAGGCACCTTTGCACTAGCAGTATTTTCTTGTATCCAAAACAAACCAGAAGCAAAAAGACAGTCATATGAGAATGCAGAGAATGGTTACAGTATTAAATTGCCCCCACATGTTTGCACCCCACACTTTTTAAAAAAATCTTCAATATTTTTGCCCTTTGTTCATTATCATGACCTGAAATAGAAATTGTAATGAGAGATACCACCACAAGGCTAACAGGATCATATTGAGAGCTGCCATCTAACCTAACCTCTTTGCTTTGCTATTAAGAAAGATGAAGAGAAGTTCAAAGTCACACTGACAATAACTAGCAAAGCTGGGGTTTGAAGCTAAATGTATGTACTTCAAACCCAGTGTTTTTATTCTAACAATTAGCTAATGGAACACATAAAATCTCTAGGTCTTGCCCAAAACTGCTGCTATCTTTAGAGACAATGAGGAAGTGTGCTGGAGAAATGTTCCATTCCAGTGGAGTGGGGTAGCTGGCAGGCCAGTCACCAAGTGGCACAGTAGAGTTAGCCTGGGTCCAAGAAGAAATAGTAGATTATACTGACCCAAGACACAGGTCACTGCAACCTGCTAACTGCTGTAGGTGGTACCCAACACTTCAGAGAAAGGTTTGTTGTTGTTTAGTTGTTTCAGTTGTGTTCAGCCCTTTGTGACCTCATTTGGGATCTTCTTGACAAAGACATTGGAATAGTTTGCCATTTCCTTCTCTAGAGTGTTTTACAGAAGACTGAGGCAAACAGGGCCAAATAATTTGCACAGAGTCACACAGCTTGAAAGTGTCTGAAGCCAGATTTGAACTGAGTAAGATGAATCTTCTAGACTCCTAGCCCAGCACTCTTAACTACTGAGCCACCTAGTTGCCTCTCAGAAAAAGGTCTGTCCCTTCAAAATATTACTGACTATAAATTTCAATGATGAAAATCTAATAGTAGCTCTTTCTGTATCTGAGTCTGGAAGTGAGGACAAATAGTCTAGGGTCACCAGCTTCATTTGGTAACATTTAATGTTATGTAGAATAGTAAAATGTATCTCTTTGGTTTCTATTGAGCACACAACTTTTATTTCTCTCAGGATCTGTTTCTCATTTTAAAATACAACTACAATGTCTTCAAATACTTAGAGTTGTCACATGAAAGGGAGATTAAACTCATTCTTGAGGGTCACAGGGACCCAGAGTGGGACTAATCAGTGGAAATTATAAAGAGGTAGGTTTCCTCTCTATTTAAGGAAGAGCTTCCATACAAACAAGGGCTGAGAATAGAATGAGCTGCTTCAGTAAACTCTGGGTTCCACATCATGATAGATCTTAGATGGACTAAGACAAATATTATAAAATTAATTTGAACAGCTGTAAAATAAAAGAGAAATTTGACTTGTTTTGCTTGGTCCCAAAAGGCAGAAACTAGAAGCAAATAGATAACTTACAAAGAAGAAAATTTAGGCTTGATGTAAGAAAGGTTTTTCTAATACTATACTTAGAGCTCTAACAAAATAGAGGAATGGCTTCCCTTCAAAGACAGTGGGCTCATCCTTCCTGTGGGACATTAACCACTTGTTAGAAACATGGAAGAGGAACTTGTTCAGAGAGTGGTTGCTCTAAATGGTCCTAGTGATTCGTTTCAACTCAGATTCTATGACACTATGAATTCTACTACTGATCACTGAACTTACAGTCAATTGATCTACTAGTTTTGCCTTGTCAGTAATTAAAGTGTATATTATTTAGTCACAAAATCAAGATTATGATATTTTTCCTAGCAGGTCAAAGTATCTTCTAAACAAACTGTCATCTTTCACAAAAGTAATAGACTTCTATCTTATTATCAAGATCTGTTCTTTGAAAACAAGGCAATAAGATATAGATCAATACTTTCCAAGAAATTAGTCATTGCTTTCCTTTTAATATGTTTCAGAAATTGCATGTATGGAAAGTAAAATAAAATATAAGCATGGTTATAATATGGTTTCCCCTAAACTTCTAGTATTAAAAATATCCCATAAATGAGAGCATCTGTTTTCAAGTTGAGATAGTGACAAAAGACCCATGAAAGCCCAGGAAGCTAAATATTAAAACACAATTAAGGTAACCTAGAAACCTCTGAAAATTTTTCAACAGAATTTTATCACTGTCATAGAAAAGCATTTATAATGGATGCCAGGCAAAGAACCCTATAGATCAGTAAGACTGTCTAGGATCATGGGAGTTAAGGATTGAAATGAATAGAATTGAGAGTGCATTCTCCCTCCCCAATTTGGATGAAGGAACTGAGGCTTCTGTACAGAAAAGAGACAGGTGGTAATTTGTCCAGGTAGAATTTAAAACCAGACCTTCTGATTTTTCTTTTCTTTTTTCTACTATATTCATGCAGCTCAGGTAGCTCTTTTTTTTTTAATATGGTCTGTTGATCTTTAAAGTTTCTGATTTCTGCTCATGGACATTTCATAATGAAATATTGGCCTCTGCAGACCTAGTTAATGGTATCTATAAATGATTCCAAAGTGACAAAACTGAATAGTGACAGATCTAGTTCCTGCCCCAAACATATAGACATATGGAACACACAAGTAGCCAAATAAAAATATTACACTAGAATAAAAGTGCAGAGTACCATTTCCATATCATCTGTAGGTCTAGTATTAGTACATGACTTGCGGTAGATTGGGCACAGGAATTCCATTCCCAGATTTGCTAGGGCAAAGGGAAGTGTAAGATTAAGATTAATATCCAATAACTCCAAGTATTATATTTTTAAAGTTTATTAATAATTACTTGATGTAAAAGAAAATAAAAAGAACAAAAGTAAAAGCCAGTTTTCCCAGCTGCAATCAGGAGAAATGAGAGTGAGAGGTGGGGCTACATAAAACTTATATCCTCCCTACATTAGATTGTAACATGAGAAGGAATATGGAAAGATGGGAAAGAGGGTTTCTGGGAGCAAATTCTAATTATACAGAAGCTTCCTTTCAGAATTTTTTTAGTTAGTTCCTTTCAGAAATACTTGAGGAGTAATACCACCAGGGCTAGGGATGCTAAGCATCACCTGGGACTAGAATTGGGAACCAATTATGTAAAACAGAAGATGCTATTATCGGAAAGGACTTCAACTTTGAAAAAAATAGATTTTTTTACTAGCCCTTTAAAAAGAAAGCCTTATGTTCTTCTGTGGCTACTGATCCTTGAGTAAGGAAAAAAGAGTTAAGGAAATAACAAGGAAAAGACAATGCAAGGCTCCCTATCACCTCCAAGATCAAATATAAAACCCTCTATGTGGTGTTCGAAATCCTTCCTAATTTGGTCCTCTCTTAATTTTACAGTCTTATTATATTTTACACCTTCAAGTGATGCAGAGCGAAAGGAGCAGAATCAGGAAAACATTGTACACAGAGACTGACACACTGTGGTACAATCAAAGGTAATGGACTTCTCCATTGGTGTCAATGCAGTGTCCCTGAACAATCTGCAGGGATCTAAAAAACACTATCCACAAGCAGAGGATAAACTGTGGGAGTAAAAACACCGATGAAAAGCAACTGCTTGACTGCAGGAGTGGAGGGGATATGACTGAGGAGAGACTCTAAATGAACACTCTAATGCAGATACCAACAACATGGAAATGGGTTCGAATCAAGAACACATGTGATACGCAGTGAAATCACATGTCGGCTATGGGAGACGTGAGGGTTGGGGGGAGGGAAGAAAAGAAAATTATCTTTGTTTCCAATGAATAATGTTTGGAAATGACCAAATAAAACAATGTTAAAAAAATATTTTACACCTTCCCCAATCCACATAAACTTGATAATCCAATGGCACTGGTCTCCTTGCAGCACACAAGATACCTCCATCTCCTAACCTTGGGCATGTCTGCTATTCTCTTCCTCTCAATTCTGTCTCTTGGCTTCTCCAAATTCCTTCCAAGTCTCAGTTAAAATCCTATCAACTACAGGAAGCCTTTCCCAACCACCTTTAAAGTTAATGTCTTCTCTCTACTGATTATCTCCAGTTTAACCTGTATATATCATGTTTGTATAGAATTGTCTACAAGTCTTCCCCCTCCATTAGTCTGTGAGCACCTTGAGAACAGGGATTGTCTTTTGCCTTTCTTAGTATCCCCTTGTGCTTAGCACAGTGCCTGGCATGTAGTTGGTACTTAATAAATGTCTACTGGCTGAATTGTGATATAAGTTCTAAATTTCTAAAGTTCTAAAATTAACAACTGACTTGACCAGCATTTTTGGTGTTCTCTGCACCTACTTAATGTTGTAGTTCTTGAACATAGCATTCTCTTGATACTTTGTGTTTGCAAGACTTGGATCCAGATTTCTTTGTTTATACTCAAAAAAATAAAAACTGAAATAAAGTAATTATATTCTCCACCTCAGAAGAGAGAATGAAAATTCTCAGTTTCTGCTCTGGAGTTAAAATGAATGTAGCTATGACATAGAAGAGGTAAGATGCTGCAGTATTTCCCCCCTTATCAGTTCTTCAAAGAGATTGCATTAAATCACTTAGAAGCAACCCTAAATATAAGAAGATACTTAAGAATAGGAAATGACAATTCATGACATCTGTGCCAGAGGGTCATATGTTCTTTAATTTGATCTAGTTACAAAATCCCTGACCAAGGTTGTCATTACCAAAATCATCATCTTGTTAAACAGTGGCAGTGATGTTGTAATAATGTCCCATACCACTATATCCAGCCATTTTCCCCTGATCTGCTTTGTCTGGCAACAGGAAGACAGGTCATCAAAAAGTCCAGAATACATGCACCTTTCTCTTCCCCTTTCCAAGAGAAAGGAGATTGGATCAAGAATCATATAACTTAGCTTAAAATCCTGGCTCTGACATCTAGGTATCTCAATCCTGAGTCCTATGGTCACCTCTCTTGGGAAATAGAAGGCTTCTAAGAACATGCAAAACAATAGACAGAAAATTGTTTTTAAAAATAACATGTTTAGGGAGCAGCTGGGTAGCTCCGAGGATTAAGAGCCATGCCTAGGGAACTTAGAACCCAGGTCCTGGGTTCTAATTTAACCTCAGACATTTCCTAGCTATGTGACCCTGGGCAAGTCATTTAACCCCCATTGCCTAGCCCTTACTACTCTTCTGCCTTGGAACCAATACACAGTATTGATTCCAAGACGGAAGGTAAGAGTTTTAACAAAAACAAAAAAAAAGTTTAAATTTTTTGCAGCAATATTCATTAGGAAAGTTGTTATATAGTTTTCTTTCTCTGTTTTTATTCTCCCTGCATAAGTATGAAAACTATATTTGAGTCATAGAATGAATTTTATAGAACCTTTTTATCATTTCTCTCCAAAAGTTTATAAAGTATTAGAATTAATTTTTCTTCATATGTTTGGTAGGATTCCCATGGCTATCCATATAGTTATGAAGACTTTTTTCTTAAGGATCTCATTTATGTCTTGTTCGATTGTGTTCTTTTTTCCTTCTTAAAATTTTTTTTATCTTTAACATATATATTTTTAAAAATTCTCTTCCTTCTTTCCATCCCTCCCCCTCTATTGTGAAGACAAACAATGTAATATCAACTATAGATGTGAAATCATGCAAAACATATTTTCATAATAGCCATGTTACAGAAAAGAAAGAAAAATAAAATGAGAAATTTATGCTTCAAAATAAAATTAAAAAATAAAACCCTGGCTTTGCCACTTCTTATCTTTATGAAATTAGGCAAGTCATGTCCTCTGGGTTTCAGTTCCTTGACATATAAAATGAGAGCTTTTAGGTCCCTTCCAGTTCTAAATCTATGATTCCATGATCTTCTAGGCCTGATCTCTACCTCCTTCCATAGCTAAGCACATTGGCATAAAATAATTAATGATGCCTTTCCTTATTTCCTAGGATCTTAGAATTTGAAAGCTGAAAGGGAATTTAGAGATAACCTAAGCTGGGCTCTCTCATTTTACATTTAAGAAAACTGAAAACAGGACAGTTAAAATGACTCACCCAAGAAGTCAAGGTTTTGAATTCAGTTCCATAGTTATCATAAAAACAAATATTTGTAGTAAGTCTGACTTTATAATATATGTGTTGAAGACTAGAATTAGATAGGACAAATACTTTAAAGAACATTAGCACAGAATCCAAAGTAATGTTGACCTCCTCAGAGGAAGAATTCTTTGAACTACTAATACCAATCTTGCACAAAAATTTCTTTAGTAAGGAAATTCACATTGATGACTCAGAGTGGATCCTGGCCAAAGCAGGTCTAAGTACACACACACACACACACACACACACACACACACACACACACACACACACACACACACACACCCTCATCAGTGATGAAACTATTAGGACTGCATCTAAACTGACATTTGTATTTCATATAGATCAACTCTGTTGAGCTGAAAATAAGTGTTCAGTTGCTGCAGTAGGAAAACAAAAAAAAAGAGCCATAATGAGCCTTCTGAGTGAGGTTTGCCTAGAGGCAAATATCTTAGATGTCACTTATTCTGATTTCAATGCAAAAAAAAAATTGAAATATGTTCTTTGAAATAGAAACATACACTTCAAGCAGCATGAAACTCTAGCTATCTTTTCATCTGATACATTTCTTAACTCTTCTAGAGTAGTTGTACACAGAGACTGATACATTGTGGTACAATCGAAGGTGATGGACTTCTTCATTAGTGTCAATGCAATGTCCCTGAACAATCTGCAGGGATCTAAAAAATACTATCCACAAGCAGAGGATAAACTGTGGGAGTAAAAACACTGATGAAAAGCAAAGCTTGACTACAGGGGTTGAGGGGATATGACTGAGGAGAGACTCTAAATGAACACTCTAATGCAAATACCAACAACATGGAAATGGGTTTGAGTCAAGAACACATGTGATAACCAGTGGAATCATGCGTCGGCTATGGGAGAGGGAAAGGTGGGGGGGGGGAGGGGGAGGAAAAGAAAATGATCTTTGTTTCCAGTGAATAATGTTAGGAAATGACCAAATAAAATAATGTTTAAAATTAAAAAAAAAAAAGACAAACTATATATATATATATATATATATATCAAGGGCAGGGATTGTCTCACACTTTTGTATGTGCTTTATAAGAGCCTAAGACAGGGTCATGTATTTAATAGATACTTAATAAATATTTGATTGATTGATAGTTAAAAAAAAAGAGACAAATCTTAAAAAAAAAAAAAGGAATCCTTTGGGTATAGGTACTTTTTCTTTTCCCCCAACTTGTCCCTCAATGAGAATGATCTGTATTTATTTCTTATGTAATTTCTGCATCAGTCCAATGAAAAATTTTACATTGATATAAGAACCCTAATCTATTGAACCTTGTCATCTATGAAGATTACTGACCTTCCCAAATGAAATGACTTCATGAAAAAGGACTACTAGAGCCCTTCTATGTTTGGAAATCCTCTAGTTCAAGCTTTTTGACCATTTTTTTTTTACCTACAGCCATTATTTCATTTTTTAAAGTAGCTTTTTAATTGGTTAGGCCTTTTTTGTTTTCTGCTTTCTTTTTCCTCTTTCGGGAGAAGTTTTTGTTAAGGACCCAAAACCTACTCTGACTGGCTTTTTAAGAGATTCTGATGGATGGTTTGGCCTTGAGCTCAGATATTTCTAATTACAAGAGACCCTGGACAACCATGAGAGTGTTCCAAAACAACTTCAGCTTGATATATTACTTGTTTTTTTCCACCAAGATTTTCACTTATAAAGTATTAATAGAACATTGCAAGGTAGGCTAAGGAATTACACTTACCAAATGAACGTAAGGCACAAAATATCCGAAAAGTGCAAGGGGAATTCCAAAAGCCCAGACAGAATAACCTGTAACCTTGAAGATGGAGAAATTAAAGACTTTTTTGGGAGGACTGAATTTTCTCCTGGAAATGAGAAAGAATTTGTTTTCTCCTTTCTTCCCACTGTCTTTATCTTTGGCAAAGGAATTAACAGGTTTATAGGTAAAGCCAGCCAGAATCAGGACAAACATGAAGATGCATAGAACTCTGAGTGTATTAAACAGGCCCAGTTTATCAATCAGTTCCCTTAAGATGAAAGGGAGTAATACTGTGACAACGCTGCTGCCAGCAGTGACGATGCCATTCACCAGTCCCAGGCGTTTCTTGAAATAATGTCCCAAAATGACCAACGATGGCTGGTATGCAAATGAGCAACCACAGGCAAATATAATTCCATATGTGAGATAGAGAGGCTCGATGGAGCTGTATAGAAATGAAAGAAAAGTAAAATTATTTTCACTATTGATTATTGTAATGACTGGAATATGCCCATTTTTAAGGTAATTGCAGGTTTTCCATTATATTATTTTCTCAAAATTACTGATGCTAAGAATCAATGTTGATTATTTACAAGAATCGTTAAGGTAAGGAGAAAGGAGGAAAGAAGAAAAGGAAAGGAAAGAGAAAAGAGAAGGGATAGCGAGAAGGAAAGAGAGCAAAGGAAGAAAAGTCCACCAGTTCTAGGTACAGAATTTTACACTAAAAACAGGTTAATTCCATTTGAATGGATATAAAAATGCTTCTTGCTGTGGGAGTGAAAATTTAAGACTTATCAGCGATTCCATGAACTCAGAAAGACCTTAATATTTCATTTGAAATCACTGGAATTCTTAGAAATTTATAAATAAAACAAAATTAGGAAATGAAATCAGGTTCAGCAAAGTCAAGAGTGATGACTTTTTTCCAAATAAATTCAATGAAAACAAGCAAATTAGATTTTGCTTATTACAACACACTTTCAGGGAAGAGATTTCAACATTGATATTACATATATGTGACAAATAGTCATTGAATTAAAACTATCAGAGAGAAGCTTCATTTCACTTCCCCTTGCACTTACTTCTAAGTCCAGATGTGTCCAGAACATTAACAGAGAACTTACTTTTGCTGGCCTAAGCTCTATAGATCAAACTTTGCCCTATTTTATGTTGCAGTTGGTTGTACAAATAATACTACTGCACTAAGATAAAATATAATGTCCATTAATTGTTCTAGTTTATTAGCTTTGAGGCCATGAAAATCTAAAGAATCATAAACATTCTGACAGAGTGGCCCAAGCAAGCACATCTTTTATAAAAAGTAAAATGCTCTAAGATTATTGAATTCTTCAAAATAGGTCAAGAATAAAAGAAAGACAGTGAATGTCATTTATTTAGATTGAATAAAAGTTCAGTTTAAAAGGCTATTAATCAGTAACAAACACAAAGAACATATTACAAGCCAAGAGGCTGAAGTTAATTATTTGATTCTACTCAAAAAATGCTTTTAAATACCCATTATGTGCACTGTTGGGTGAAGTTCCTGGTAGAGTGAGAAGACTAATGACGGGAATGGCAGTATGTTGAGATAATCACAAGGAACTCCAAAAGGATCAAATAAAATTGAATTATGTGGACAATCCTTCCTTCTGTATCTATCATCAAATACCTGCTTCAAAACACGTGTTTCCACAAGTTTTTCCTAATATAGCTTACTCTATACTGGCAATTCCTTTACTATATGTTCATTCGACAAATATTTAGTGAGCATGCCCACTCCAGGGGATAAAAAGAAATATTTTTTAAAAGACATTGCATATCCTTAAGAAGTTAAAAATCTCATTGTTGAAATAAAACTAATACAAGCAGAAAACAATATTACAGGGTAACTCATTAATTTAGCATTGGAGAATAAGTATCCACTTAAACAAACTTCTCTAAATAACCACGACTCAAGATTCTTGGGTATTGATTTTTTCAAGTCATTTCAGCCATTTTGCCCAGAAATTTTAAATGCATTTTTGAAAGCACTTGTTTTCTTATATTTCTTAAGCAGAATTTCACTGGACATAATATATCTTTATTGGGTCACTAAGGGTTATCATCATAAACCTCAACAGTCTGATAGATTTCTACTGTCCTGCAGCTAAGCCTAACTGTTCATCTCTCTAGCAGTGCCCTCCCATATTACCTCTTGTCTCATGGATATTGCTGAATCAAAACTCTTATTCTTACCCACAATTCTATACAGCCTTCAATAAAATGCATTTTTCTTGTTGAGGCTTGGAATGAGAGGAGAGATACATCAGGATCTGTAGCTGAGTTTTGGATGGCTGTCACTGAAATCCCAAAGCTAAATGAACTATGAAAATGAACTATAAAGCAATACAATTATGTGGTATTATTAATAATGGCAGAAGTTTAGAGAAAAAAGAAATTAGTGTGGACTAGATTAGGCCAGAAAAAAAGGTAATATTCCAAGCAAGAGGAAGGACATTCAGCACGCATAGTAAGGCAGCTAGGTGAACCAGTACATATAACACTAGGCCTGAAATCATAAAAAACTGAGTTCAATTCCAGGCTGAGATACTTACTAGTTGTATGACCCTGGGCAAGTCCTTTAACTATGTCTTAACTACCTTAATTTCCTTAGCTATAAAAATGCAGACCCACCTCACAAGATTGTTGTGAAGATAAATGAAATAATAATGTTAAAACATTTAGCACAATATTTGGTATGTAGAAAACCCTATATAAATCTTGGTTTTTATTATTTAGCATTTGCCAATATAATTTATGTGAAGTTTTATGTGGAACTAATTTATGTTGATTTAGAACAACTCTCCAACCATGCCATAAATTGCTTGACTTCATAGATAATGATCCTGAACTATTTTTCATTCTTATTCTTTCAAAGCATTTAATACAGCTGAGAAGAATAAAATTGATTCTGTATCATTTTCTTATTGATCCTATTCAAAGCTAAATTGATTCTGTTTGATAACTGCTTTTGTCCTATAATTATTTAAGTCATAGTTCTCTGTCTCTGAACTTAGTTTAAGATTCAGTTGGCCTATAATAGTTAAGTTTAGAAATCCAATTCTCTTGCTAATCACTGATCTACTCTTGCCTCATGGAATTATTTGACACTGAGCAATGCTTGTGAACAGAAGGCAGTTAAGCATAATATTTTATATCACCAATTTATCCTTAAAGGATGTCTGGCTTGCTGTCCAAAATGTCTGAGTTGCCATCTGATAGGTAGACTCAAACAATGAATATTTCTTAGTTGAAGGAGAGAAAAAGAAAGATATTGTTTGTCCTCATTACCAAATTTCCAATCATCGCATTGTCCCCCATGATTCAGCTACATAACCAATTGTGTTGTCCTCAAACCCCATGATGTTACCTTCCCTGTTCTATTATTTGTTCTACACTCCCCAAAACCTGTAAGAAAAAAGTTGTCTCCCTCATTTGGGGGTCTTAACTTACCAAAGAAGCTGAGATCCAATTAATGGCAGATTTGTGCTTTACTAATAAATTGATCATGCTTACTTTACTTTATTTCAAGTGTTATGCATACTATTTGTACTCACATGCTTGGTGAATTAATAATCTGAGTTAAGGTCATCAAAAAGTAATTAAAGGGGAAGCTAAGTTGCTTAGTGGATTGAAGGCCAGGTCAAGAGATTCCTGGGTTGCTGGGTTAGACACTTCCTAGTTTTGTGACCCTGGGCAAGTCATTTAACCCTTCATTGTTCAGCCCTTACCACTCTTCTGCCTTTGAACCAATATACAGTATTGATTCCAAGATGGAAAATAAAAGATTGATGTTTGTTTTTTAAGCAATGCAAATGGAAATTTGAAAGCTACTAGGAAAAAAGATCAATGAATATAGAATATGTAATACTATATAGCAGCAATAAAAATGCAGTACCATACAAATCTGAAGAAGTAATAAATTCAGAAGGTAATGCCAACAGGACAATAAATTTAACATACATTTTTAATAACAGCATAACAAGTTCACAACTCATATACTATCCTATTTTTTGTCCTTTGTTTATCAAAATGTTTCCATCTCTTGATAAATGTTAGGTTTAGAAAAAATGTTAGAAAAATGATATATTTTCACAGTTATTTATCTCAGGAAACCATTTAGAATGGTAGGGTATAATCCCATTTTGCCCCCTAACTTATTTTCCATTGTTAGGTCTCTCTGCAACCTCCAATCTCTTCACTCTACAGAACTGAGCCCAGATACAGCTTCATTTTCTTCCCTTCCCAATCTTGATACAATTCTTCACTGTCCTCTACTCCTGAATCTCTCATCCCCACATCCTTGGACATCCACTTTTTCCACTCCTCTCCACTAGCTACTGAGAACAGGGTTGGAGAAAATTATATAACCTTGTCAGATGAGAATACTATATAAGAAAGAAGGCATTAGCAGTTGATGAAAATCAAGAAAGGCTTAGTATAAAAAGTGATTCTTGAAATGAGGAGGCTCTAAGGAGAAAGCATATACCTGCCATGATGATATTGTATATAGAAATAGGAAAATTTGAAACATCTAAACTCAACTAGATCCTTCAACAAAGGTGGTAGCAGTAGTAGTAGTAGCAGCAACAGCAGTAGCAATAACAATAAATAGCTAATATTTATATAGTACTTATAGTACTTATCTTGTCAGATATTGTATTAAGCTCTTTACAATTTTTATCTCATTTGATGGTCACAACTTTGTGAAACCAGTATTATTATCCCTAATTTTACAACTGAAGAAACCGAGGCAGACAGATTAAGTGAGTTGCCCAGTGACAAATACTCCTTACAAAGAGTAAAGGGGCAATTCTTTTAACTCCTTAATAGTTGATTCCCTATCTCATGTCCAATGAAAACTTCCCCAAACCTTCCTTTCTTTCTTCAATCTTCTGTATTTCCCACATTCTCTGTGCTCTGAGCAATGGAGGGCATTTGCCACGAGCTCTCTCTATTCCCCTTTCTCTTCATCTCAAACCCCTTGACATCCTCCTCCAATCTCTTTTTCTTTCTTCTAGGCTTTGATAACATGATAGCCCTTTTCCTTGCCAAAACCACCACTTCTATATGTGTCCTTAATACTTACCAACTCTTGTCTTCTTTTAGCAAAATGCCACTTCAACTGTGATACCTCTCTAAAATCTTCAATCTTTTCCTCTCTATTGGTTCCTTCTATGCTGCCTTCAAACATGCCCAGGTCTTCTCTATTTTTAAAAACTTTTGCTAGATCTTACTAACCTCTCAAACTATCATCTTATATCTCTCCTTCCTTTGTCAGTCAAACTCTTAAAAAAAAAAAGGTGGTCATGCTATTTGCTGGTACTTTTCTCACTTCAGCACTTTTCAATCTAATTTCTATCATTACTATACTCAAACTGCTTTCTCCAAGGTGGCTCTCTTAATCAAGAAATGTAGTGGGAGGTTTTTTTAATTTGTGTGTTTTTCATTCTGAATCCTTCTTTACTATTTGCTGCACTTGACACTGTTGACCATCCTTCCTCCTGGATACTTTCTTTGACCATCTATGAAATTACTGTTCTGGTTATTCCTTCTTACTGCCTGATTAATGTATAATTGAAAATCTGTTACTCTAAAAGAAAAAACTACATTTCCCAGGAGCCCACCGACTTCCTGTCATTACATACTTCCTATAGACAGGGAATATTAGGCGGGGATATGGAGGGTCCCACCTCTTTACTTACTGTTCTAAGCTTGGTGGTATTAAGGCAGGCATTTGAACTGGCGGATCAGTCATGGGCATATGGTCTTTATTTTGTATCCCCTTTATTTCTTGATTTCTAATGATCATTAATAAATCTAAAACTATTCTTATTATTTGTTATTAATTTAAATTTTTACATTTTTGGCAACCACTAGTTGGAGAACCTCTCAATTTTTTAAGATAGCCTAGATAAATCTTTTTAAGCCAAGGCTTTTCACCCTCCTCACATACACCCACCCCTCACAAACTCCGAGAGAACTCCGAAATCTTTTTGGAGCTGCTGCCCTTTTCTTTCCCTACTTTTTGCCCAGTTGCTCTCCCTATCGATCGAGCTATTTTTAGCTGGGGGACTCTTGATAAAGAGGAGATAAGTTGCTTCTCTCACCCATCTGCTTGAGTCCATGTTCCTCAGTTCCTCACTGCTGCCTCTGGGGTTGCTGCTGCTGATATTGCCTGCTCCTGCTACTGAATCCTCCTCCTGATCTCTGGCCCTGCTCCTTCTCCTGTTCCTGAATTGGCCTCTGCCCCGACCCCAACCCCGACCTCTGTTGCTGATTGCTGCCGCCAAAAAGCTAGGAGTTCTTGGAGCCGCTCTCCAGGCAACTGGTAAAAAACTGGGGAGTATTTTCCTTAGGCAATGATTAGCCTCCTAACTCCCACTCCATATGGCTGGGGAAACTAGTGTTTTACCTCAGGGGGAAGGGAAGAAAGAAGTTACTCTTCCAAACAGGAGCTAAATTATAAGCATGGCATGCTCTGTGAAAGAGCAGTACCTTGCCTATTTCAAACAGCTTCTATCATTCATGAGTACACTGATCTTTTCACTTATCTTGCCTGAGAATCAAGGGAGAAATTCATCTCCCTACAACCCTTTGCCACTTGGGCCTGCCCAGTATCTAAAATTCACCCAATTTTCTCAAACCCATGTTCTCCCTCACTATGGGAAATACCAGGTCTGACAAAAGGAATCTGAACAGATAAGAGAAAGGAATCTTAAAGAGACTGGAGGTGAAAATTTTAAGCCTCTTAAAACTCCATTGTTTTATGAAAGTCTCTGTATTTTATTTCATCTTGCTAATTGTTAAGATTTAATTTTGTTATTTTAAGTTCATATATTAATCTGATCAATACTACTGTTATACTGAATCATTTTAATCTACTGTGTTTTAACTATTAGATATATTCTGTTACTTTTCCCCTATAACTACTCTGAACAAAATATATATTGTAAAAGCTAATAAAGTTTTTTTTTTTCCATTTTGTCTTTGTTAATTGTCATATAGATGATGGATAGACTCAACCTGGCTAACATCTTTGAAAAATTTAATGAGCTAAGAATTTAAATGGTAATTCTAAGGGGTCTTCAGAAATAATTTTAATTAACTGTGGTTTCTGAATGGATGATTTTAAAAATATTTATATTATAAAGAATGTTGTATTAAAGGTAGAGAGTCAAAGAAATGGTCCTACCAAGGTGTTTCTATGAATCAGAAAGTAAAAAAAAAAAAGCTCCTGCAAAACTCTTTAGATTAATTTACCTCCACCAGAACAATCTAGATATCTTGGTGATGTTCTAGACCCAAATAAGTTTTACTTTGTTTAAAAATATATTTACCAAGGTTGAAAGATTTGCTACGTCTGTAAAAATTGTGACAAACATACCTCAGTTCTAAGGTTTTTTTTTTTTTTAATGTCATACAGAAACTTATATGAAATATGATAGTGGTTTTGTTTGCTATTGTAATTAAATGGGCTATTATAACTTTGGGGATTTTGATACTTTTTGAATGTGCATTACATGTTGTATTGCTCTTCTTTATAAAAAACTGTTAATTTGTAAAATTCATTAGTTGTGCACTCACAATGGATCATGGCCAAGTTTGAAAAGGAAATGGATCTCATTTTTGGGTGAGAAACCTTTGTATTCTACCTTTCCCTAGTTGACACAATATGTCAATGATTGTAAGCTATATATTTTTTATTTTAAAAACTTTTTATTATTGTTTTTCCTTGCACGTGCAATAGAGTATCTCAGTTTTATTTTTCTTCTCCTTTTTGTATTTGAAGCACATGTCAACAGTATTGAGAAATTTTTCTTTAATTCTTTTTTATTTTGCTGTAATATAAGTTTAAAATATATTTGTTCTAATATTAATGCATATTCAAAAAGCTTTAAACTATAAAAATTATGTCATTTGATTGTTTAAAAAAATTATGGGACTTTGCTTAATGATTCTGTCTGATTCCAGGATAAGAGAATACAAAAATAGCCATTGCACAGTGCCAAAGAATAACAAAGTTAAACTGCATAGTGCGAATTGAGCAGAAGGTCAAAGAGATCAGCCGATCCCAATGGGCTTGATGAAATTTTGAGCCAATACAGGAGGACTTGAACTTGTTTGGGGTTCAAGTTTGAGTCTGTTTTGACATATGTCAAAGGCAGGTCTTCCTTGTCCCACATTATACCAAGTATCTCAAATTTGGCTCCTACCTGGCTCCTATAATCTAGTCCCTATTCTGTCTTTCATAGTGTGGCAACTTCCTGTAGTCTTGGCTGCACATGGGTAAGTAAAATATTACTGCATTTTGTCCTACAGACTTGTGGGATAGAAATTATTTTAATTGGACCCTAATACTAGGGTCTGTTAGAAATTTATTAAAGTGAACCTGAAATACAAGGGCCTATTCTGAATTTATTCTTGTTTACTCAAAATTTCATGTAGATAGATTTTTGATATTTTTATTCTGATTTTGAATTTTTCTTTCTCCAAAAAGTTTACTTTTTCTTCCATTTCTTTTTCTTTTATGTTTTTGGTTTTTTTCTTTTGATAATTGAGTCATATATGTTTTAACTCAACCATGCATTCCTAAGTGATCCTTATGTTTTTTAACACCCTCTTCAGGGGAGAATGTATTATTATTCTAAAATGCAAAGTTTAAATTCTTTTTGAGAGTAATTTTAGGATAAGAAACATGCTATCTCTCTGAATCCATAAAATGAACTGTTTGGAGAAGGCACCATGAAGATGCCTCCACAGACCACACACTGCATCAGAAGATCCAGAGGGAACTTTGAGATGTGGTGATTTGAAGTGTGTGGGGTTGAATGAATTTGTTTTGTATGTATACTTTTATGCCAGTGGTTCTCAACCTCTCAATTTGTAGCAATGAGAATACATAATGCATATCAGGTATTTACATTCCAAATCATAACTGTGGCAAAATTATAGTTTTGAAGTAGCCACCAAAATAATTTTTTGGTTTGGGGTCACTGCAACATGAGGAACTGTATTGGGGGATCACGGCATTAGAAAGGTTGAGAACCACTGTTTTATGCCAAAGGGGACTGTCCTCCTAACTGGCTTTTTGTCAATGAGCCTAGGAATCATTGGTTTTGTTCTCTTTTCTTTTTATCCCCAAATTATTGTAATTTCAAAGTTGGTTATGTTTACAAGATACATTGGAGAGACTAGTCTTCCATGGATCACAGGGGGATTGTATAATTGAAAATCTGTTATTCTAAAAAAGAAATACATTTCCCAGGAGCCCACCGACTTCCTGTCACTATGTACTTCCTGTAGGCAGGGACATGGAGGGTCCCACCTCTTTACTTCCTGTCCCAAGCTTGGTGGTGGTAAGGTGGGTGTTTGAATTGGAAGATCAGCCATGGGCTGATCTCTTAAAATATAATATTTTTATTAGTTGACATTAATTTTAATTTTTACATTATTCAATCACCTTTGATAGTTTATCAACTTAATGTCACTTCATAATCATGCTTATTCCCAAGCACTCTGACCCAAGGGCCTCTTATAAACCTAAATAGCTCCCATGGGTATAATTATAATCTTTATGCAGAGGACTAATGTATCTATATATCTATATACCTAGTCCCAGCCTTCAACCTGAGATTCAGTCTTACCTATATGCCATTTCAAACTGGAAACCTCAAGAACATCTTAAACACAGAATATCCAAAATAGAGCTCATTATATTTCTTCTAAAACTCCTTTCTTCCAAATTTTCCTATTTCTGTGGAAAACACCATTGTGCCAGATATGTTCTCTCTCCCAATTTCACCTCATAGAATTTCTTCATTTAGGAATCATTTTCTATACTAAGTCTTTCATGAGTTTCCTCAGTTGATATAATGCCTTCCCCTCATTAACTACTTTATATATACTCCATTTATAATTACACACTTACATGTTGTCTCCACTGACAGAATGTAAGCTCCTTGAGAGCACAGATAGTTTTGTTTTGTTGTTGTTGTTCTTATATTCTCAGAATCTAGAATAGTATCTAGCACATGTAGCACATGTATAAACTTAATAAAGGCTTTAATTGATCGCTTAGTGACATCCCCCTTATCTTACATACTAATGAGGCACTTTAAATAGAAGAAATATGACCTTTTTTTTGGTACAAAAGAGACATCTGTTTAGATTCTAGGCTTTGTTTCTAAGAAAATTAAACAAAATTAAAAACAATCCTCACTTGCGACCTTAAAGGTATATAGGGGAGGAAGGTGTTGTTAGCAGTGGGAAGGGAAGATAAAAGACAAAAATTCTAGAATGAGTTCTTTAAGTATAGAGATAGGAGCAGGCTGGGTAGCTCAGTGGATTGAGAGGAAGGCCTAGAGATGGGAGGCCCTAGGTTCAAATCTGGCCTCAGACACTTCCCAGCTGTGTGACCTTGGGCAAGTCACTTAACCCCCTTTGCCTAGCCCTTACCACACTTCTGCCTTGGAACCAATACCCAGTATTGATTCTAAGGCTCAAGGTAAGGGTTCAAAAAAAAAAAAAAGAATAGAGATGGTTTCATTTTGCCTTACCTTAAATATCTAATGCTTGGCCCATATAACTGACTGTCTATTGGACATTTCAAACTGGATTTTTCATTAAAAATTACATTTCTCCCTAATTTCCCAGGCTATACAAATCACCACCATTTCCCCAGTTTCCTAGGTTCCCAACTTTTCCATAATACTTGACTTCTCACTCTCCCTCATCTCACATATCCAGTTTCTCATTTTTGCTATTTCTACCTTTATAACCTCTCTCACATTTGACCCCTTTACTCTACTTCTCAGGCACAGTCTTAGTTCAGGGCCTTAATCACTTCTCTCTTACATTATATGGAATAATCATCCTGCAATATCCTCCTTCTCTCAAGTTCTTCCCCATTCTAATATTTCACAGAGCTATCAAAATTATTTTCTTTAATTACAGATTTAACTATGTTACTCTCCTCCCCTGGCTTCCTATTGCCTCTACGGTGAAATAATGTCTGTCTTTTATTTGGCTTTTGAAGTCCTTTGGTTTTTGGCTCCAATTTATCTTTCTAGTCATATTATATTTTTTTCTACTTCCCATATTCTTTATTTTTTAAACCCTTACCTTCTGCCTTAATATCACTTCTATAATTGGGTATCAAATTTTCTGTTTAAGTTTGGTCTTTTCTTCAAGAATGCTTGGAAATTTTCTATTTTATTAAATGTTCATACTTTCTCCTGTAAGAAAAGAGTCAATTTTGGTGTTTAGTTGAAGACCCAGTTCCCTTGCTTTCCAGAATATCATATTCCATGCCTTCCAGTCCTTCAGTGTGAATGCAGCCAGGACCTGTGTAATCCTGACTGTCTGATATCTGAATTGTTTCTTTCTAGCAGCTTGTAGTATCTTCTCCTTGATCTGGAAGTTCTTGAGCTTGACTATAACATTCCTGGGTGTTGTCATTTGGGGATTCAATGCAGGAGGTGATCAGTGGATTCTTTTCATCTCTATTTTATCCTCTTGTTTTTTCATTCTTTTGATTTTGTTTTATAGATTCTTGCTGCCTTGTGAAGTCATTCACTTCTAATTGTTAAAATCTAATTTTTAAAGACTGAACTTCATTTCTGATTTTTTGATCCTCTTTTTTCGTTTTGATCTATTTCTCTTTGTAAGTCATTGTTATTATCTTTTACTTTCTTTGCCTTGTTTTTGAGCTGGCAAATCCTGGCTTTTAAGATTACTTTCTTGTTTTAGTTCATGTGCATTTGTTTCCAGATGACCTATTTTGCTTTTTATGTTCTTTCCCCAATTTTCTTCAACCTCTCTTAATTGTTTTTTTAACTGTTTTTTTCTTTTTAGCTATTCCAGAGCCTGAATCCAATTCACTGGAGTTTCTGAGGTTTTTCGTGCTGTTCCTTGGTCCTCCTCTGTTCTATTTGTTCTTTGTTCATTATCTCAATAGAAGCTGTTGATCATAATTTAATTTTTTCTTCTTCTATTGTTTACTCATATTTTTCCTTCTTTCCCCTTCCTTATGGGCTGTATTCTTGCTCCTCTGTTTATTTGCTGGATCTATGAGTTTGAGCTTTTTTTGCCCTGAAAGGGCTTTTTCTCTTCTCTGCTGGTAAACTGAATTAGGCCAGTTGAGCTGACATGCGAAATTAATGTGCCCTGAGGCCAAATCTTCCCCAGCTGTCAGTTAACCAAGGCCCTCCCCCCTAACTCCTCTCTGCCAGTTATGTCTCTGCCAGCCACCCTGTCAGAGCCCTGGGCTTTCTGTGGTGGTACCAAGATACTCCATTGGGGTTGCAGCCTTTGCCCTGGAATCCCACAGTCAGCCTAAGTCCTACCGTGGGTCTCAGCACAGTAGGTGGGGGAGGAGTATTGGATCTTTCCACTATACCTGAGAATTCAACTTTATCTGTATACCTTTCAGGTTGAATGGAGTAGGATAGACTCTGTCTTGTTGTTGAAATTGGCTTTCTATCTATTTTGAAGCACTTATTTTTGAGGAAGGAAAGTCACAGAGAATTCAGTTTCTGCTGCTTCTAAGCTGCCATCTTGACTCTTCCCCCTTAATATCACTTCTAAGAGAGAAGAGCAGCAAGAGCTCGGCAATCAGAGTTAAATGACTTGTCCTGGGTCACAATGCTATCTGGAGCCAAATTTGAAGCTAGGTCCTCCTGGTTCTAGGCTTGGCATTCTATCCATTGTGACACCTAATTACCCCCTTTCCCAAACCTTACAGAGCAATGGAACTGACCTTTTGTTCCTTTCTCCTTGACACAAGTGGTCCTCAGTGCCTAAAATAGATTTCCTTCCTCATCTCAGCCTCATAGTATCATGTTCTTCCTTCAAGATATAGCTCAAACAACATCTACATTCAGTAATTCCTGATTATCTCCAAAACCCGAATGATAATACCCTCTCAAATTCTTAACCAACTTTATGGTTATATTGCAGTTATTCTGAATATACTGTATATATACATGTTTACCTTGGTAGAATGAAAAGTACCCTGAGAGTAAGAATGGCTTCATTTTTTATTTTAGTATTCCTAGCACCTAGCACAGTGCCTAGCATATCATAAGTGCTTAATAAATGATTGCTGAATCAGATTTTTTGAAATGTTACTAGAACTGAGTAATTTGAAAAAAAAAGATGCTCTCTAACTCTAAGATATTCAGTATTATTTATTATTTTATTTCTCAGATGATATCTTTTGTTTTAACACATTATAAAAACATTACTGGATATTTGATCACATACATCATAAATAATCTATTATTCACAGTGATTCTTCTTATATACATAACCTTTGACAACTCCCCTCACTTTTCTCCCAATGATTCCAGTTCATTCAGCCCTTCTAAGAGTCAGAACTAGATAAGGAAAGGAAAGGCAAGTAGGCAAGCAGTCACCAGGGGTACAACATACAAGAGGGTGCAACACCTTTTAATATTACTTTTCATAAATGTATATATTTTAAATGCCAAAAAGAATTCTACTCTCCATGGTACACAGGGATTTTCTACTAAGTCAAATCACTTGGGTAGCTCAAACTCTCTATGGAATAATAAAGCACAGACATTTTCATTTTAAAACCTAGCCAAGGGTATGTAAATGCCTTGTCCCCAGTCTTTTCAAACCTTTAATAATATTTGTGATTTTCTTCTGAAATCTTTCCAAGTTCTCCACATTCTTCAGTTGTGAAGCTTAAAAATAGACTCAATATTCCAATTAAAGAGATCCAATCTACATAAGCTGGCTTTGACCCTTCCTATTTTGGATTCATTTATTTATAATTTCCCTTAAGATTTCATACTATGATTGATTTCACTGGATCAATTAAAATGTACCAGTTACCCAGCATTGTTCATACATGGAAATGGTTTTTTCTCTATTATTTTAATATTCCAAGGATTCATTATTTCATTGGTGTGGATTCTCAATTAATTAATCTATTATTTTCCCTTGCTATACCTTAGTAAACTATCTTCATGTATAGCTCTGGCTGGAAAAATTCATCTTCATATATATGAAAAGTTCTGGTATTGAGCCAATAATAAACTTTTCTATTCTGGATCCTGGATGACTGATGCAAACAGTCTATTACTCAAAGCCTTTCCAAATGAACAAGATCTGCTAGAATTTATGCTCTACTGATATTGTTGGAAACTCAAAATCACTATCATGCCTCTATGAGGCATTAATTATTAGTAGTAGATGAAACTAAATTCAAGAAAAAAAACCTTTATGGGAAAAAAAGGCATCACTACAAAAATGGGGAGATAGCCTTGTGGTTCTTAGATTTATTTCAATATGATGCTCCTAAAAAAAAAGACACTGCTGATTCATTCATACTGTAATTCTCCTTGTACATTTTCTTCTGTACTATTTTTTTTCCCTTCTTAGCATGGTTAAGTATGTGTTATACTAATCTTCATTCTAAATTGTTTCTGTTCATTCCTTTAAAGTACCCATTGACTATCCCCTAATTTCAACCCTTCCATCCAAGGTACAATGTCATCCCATTTAGGATTGGAGTAACTGATGAACTTCAACAAACTTTTTATATTGTTGTGAAAATATTAAATAATTTGTTGAGCTTAATGATCAAATTCTTCAGAATGGTACTTGTTGTGTCACTCCCTAAAATGAATAATATTCCACTAATAGTTCCCCAAGGCTGCTTTTCAGTTTATGATAGTAACAATTCAAAGAACCACCGTCTTCACTAACTTGTTATTTTTAGAAATAAGCTTGGTTTCCATCTTTCATTATTTGCTTCATTGAGTTCTAACTCTGATTTGAATCAGAAAAGCAAAGTAAGAATGTGTTTGGGGTTTCTTCTGTGAAGATTTATAGATATCTTCATTTTTAAAAAAGAATATATGATCTGCTCCTATGACATTGAATTTGATTTGTATTTTATAGAACCTGAAAGTTTAGTCCACTTATAAGAAAGGAGAAATTAGTTACTTTAAGATATCAAACAGTTGACAATCAAATATGAGAAAACAGAATCCTTACCTTACAAAAGAACTAGACAAAAGTCCAATGAACCCCACAGCAGCCCCAACAACAGCTGTTTTCCGACATCCAAATATATCTGTGAATACACTCACTATAGGACAGCAGAAAAAGATCATTCCCATGGACAGAGAACTCACCCAAGCTGTAAGAGAGAGAAAAAGAAGGTAATAAAAATAGGTCAGTAGTGCTTACCAATATTTCAGCATGTGTAACAAATTGATAATATAGAAAATCTTTTGTGATTCAGCCTGTTTAGAATGGAAACTAAAATGAGCAAATGAAAAAAGTCTAAATCACAGACAAGAAAGTATGACCAATAGTAAATTAGTTACAGAAATGTTTTGTTCTTAGCACATGAACCATTTGTATCTACAAATGTTGACGTCTAAAATGTAAAGTTTACTCTCTTGTGTAGGTTAAGCATTCTCCTTGAAATCTTCACATACTAATCTATATTGTGTTTGATAGTTAGAACAATTCATTAGGAGTTTTCACACACAAGACAAACAGCAGAAAAGATACTTATTTAAGGGGAGAAGGGAATACAGAAGGGAATACCCAAGTAGGGTAGAAGAAAGAAATTCTTGAACTCTACTAGAATAAGGCTGCTGCAGAGACAGCTATTGGGGTAGAATGAAAGGCTAAGGTATGGGGCAGGACAGCAGAGTAGTTAATCACAGCCTGCCATCTGGCAGCTTCCTATTTTAATTAATTGCTAAGCTCAATAATTTATAGAACAGCTGAAAGACTGCAAGTACTCCAAGAACCTATTAAACTTGGCACCCTGGGACAACAGTGCAGTTACTAACCTTAAAGGTCTGTTAATAGCAAGTGTTAGTCTATGCAAAAGGATCTGAGAGGAAAAACCTAAGGAAATTAAGTCTAAGGTAACTGGTGGAAAAGAGTTCTTACTGGTTGTCAAGTGTAAATTTTATTCTAAGAATCTAAAAATAGAGCTCAATAGAACTCAATTTCCCCATTTGTATAGTAAAGAGGTTGGACTAGATTTCTCAGATCTCTTCCAGTTCTGAATCCTATGATTATGATACTAATAAAAGATTTGTTTAGTAATGCTAAATTTTCTCTCAGCTCCTACCCAACAATCAAAACTTCCCAATTAACAGAAGCAGACTAATGGTGTTTATCATGTTCCTAATATTTTTTAAACATTTTATATTTTACCAAGTAATTTTAAAATCTTCTTCACTATATATTTATTCAATCAATCTCACTTGAAACTCCATCCCCCACCCCCCAGAAGAACAAATAAGGTGAAAGGCATTGACACTGATAGGATAGACAGTAACAAAGATACAAAATATTTTAAAATGAGCTCCAATGCAATTGCTTCACTCTTCATCCTTAACTGCAGGTTACAAGTAGAAGTCAGGTAAGAGAGATCAGAGGAACTAAGGCAGCTCCATCCTCAGATCAAGGTCTTCTCTGGAAAAGTCTAGTTCAAAAAAGGGTATGAGCAAAGGAACTAATGTTCGTTTATAACAAGTGAATATTCACATTAAGGAGACTAAAATTTAAATGAGTATTTCTTTATATAAGATAGATATAATATTAGAATTAAATGTACCTTGACCTCACTGGCCTCATGATTGGAGCAAGTCTTGTGATATCCCTAGAAATTTACCACTCTAATTTGATCTGACTTTAATCACACCTAGAGCTCATTCTTCCCCATTGCTGTTCACTCTCATCACTCTTCCAGGTTGAAGTGTATTTAAAACCTGCTCCTTGCCTCATGATGGATACTCCTAGTCACCATTGGGTAGCAACATTCCATATACCCCTCCTCCACTTCAGTCTCTGATTAAAGATTCTTGTTTTTACTTTAGTAGTTCTCTTTATTTCAGGTTGATGCCAAGTTAAACTAAAATTTATCAGTGGGTTGTATCAAAAACTCTTAATTATTAAAAAATGCCATGCTTCTTTTGAAGAAAAAAAAAACCCAACTCCCACCCAAATCTTAAAAAGTCATGCCTATTTTTCATTTACTGATATGCAAAAAGAATGAAAGGTTTGTGTGCTCTGCAACTAGAGATAATTATTTGCAAAGAGTGAATTTAAAGCTGATTGAAATTAGCAAGAAAGTTTTGGTTGATATATCTGCCAATACAAGCCAAAAAATAAACAAACAAAAGCATTGGTCTGCTTCAGCTCTGCTCTCTGACCCCAAAATAAGTATACCTATATGCATATCGCAGAAAGTCTCAAAGCCACACAATGCTACAAATCTGATATAGTATTTAACACTCCTTTATTTCTTTTGTGAAGGATTCTGATTCATTTTATAAATAAGCCCTGGCCTCTTCTTGGTAAGAATCCTGCCTAAAATTAAAACTTCATCTCCCAGAGTCCGGTGTCAATTTACAGAATAATCAACAAAAAGTCCCAGAGGTGGTTTGTAACAAGAAGTTGGTGTTTGTTTGTTTTGCAAAATCAGAGTTGATATTCTAAAGTTAACTTTGTATCTTCAATTATGACTAGATTTTATTCTATTTGTTCCTAAGTTCTGAGCTTTGCCATCACCTTTGTTTCTTCCTGCCAATTCTTTTGGAATACTTCTCAGACTTATCTCTTCCTTTCCATTCCTACTATGCCATCTGCAAGTTTCCTTGCATTTGATTTCTATTTTTTCTGTTCCACTCTCCACACTTGGCAAATTAAGTGCTCCCCAACACTTCCTTCACCATGACATTCTTATGCTTTAAAAATTACAGTGGTCTTTTTTTCCCTTTTGGATCAAGTCAATATTCCTCAATATGACTTCAATTAGCTTTCCCAGGACGGATTTCTACCTTATAACATGCTGTCTTTCCGACAAAATAAAGGTTGTATTGTGAAGACCTAACTCCAACACATTAAGATTCTGAATTATTTTTCCCTTCTAGAATCCTACTCAAATCTCTCCTGAGTTTGCCAGAAGCAGGGAATAGCATTGCCCCATCTACAACATGGCTCACCTAGAGCAAACCAGGTGTAAATTTGGATTTCAAAGGACCTTTTTACATAGACAAAACAAATAAAGGGAGTTGATACTACAAGCAGTAATTAAGCAAAGTACCTGGTGGATATCCAAGTATTTAAAATGAGGTGTGTTCCTCTCAGCAAACTTGAAAAAGATTTGCTGAGAATAAATGGAGAATTGACTAATTTTTTTGCCTTTTTTCACTTTTACCAACCAGTAGGTCCCAAACATCTTTGCATTGTAACATCTGTACAGTTTTGTTGTATTTTCCTTATGTGAGAGGAAACTGTAGAACATAAAACCAGGACTGATATGTACAAATTGTGCTTAGGAAATGCCCCTATAACTACCAGGTTTTCATTCTGGTGCCCAACCAACATTCAGTAAGATCTGTAAGTTTGCCCTTATTCGAAACCAGTGGTTTAATTTACAGAATAACTTAAGTTTCTAAGACTATCAAAATTTTATTTTAAACTATCAAATTTTCAAGTACATCAAAATAGTCTATTTAGTCTATTATTGAGTAGTACATCAAAGCCAGTCAGGCACCTTGCACACAGTACCTGAACAAAAGACAGGCATAAGATGGAGGTAAAGTCATCAAAATTGTGTTGTGTTGTGGTGGGGTGGGGGTGTTGGGTTTTTTTTTTAAATTGTGCAAAATTACTAATTCTTAAAATTCAAAATCATATGAGGAAAGATCATCTGAATTGAGTTAGCCTCTTAAAAAATGCTCCATGAACCTCTGAAGACTGTTCTCTGATTTGTTTGTCCAGGCAATACTAACAGCATTTTAGAGGAGCTCATTATTCAAAAAGAAATGGAAAGAACTGAGAAAAACATTTTATATATCTATACAGATATTTTGAGAGAGATAGACACACACACACACACACACACACACACACATATACACATATAATTCTTTTTTGGTCAAATGTCTTCTCTAGTACCAGTAGAGAGAGAGATAGAGATACCAGGGAACTTTGATATAACAAATGAACAAATTAATTACTTTTTAAAATGAAATGTGAAACAAAGACAAAATATAGGAAATGTTTCTAAAAATTCTCTCCCCTTTGACTCAAGCTTATTTTAACATAAAGATTCCTTTAAACTGTTGCAAAATTAGATTCATCACCTCTCACATACTTAAGTCCCCCAGAATATATTTTCAAATACTGCAAGAATAATCATATTTTTAAATCTTCCAATAAAGCAATGCCTTCCAATAAAGGGTACCCACTGTGCTTAGTACTATGCTTCATACAATAGATCCTAAACAGGTACTGCTGACAGCTCAGAAATGCTTATCTCTCTGGCTAAAAGGCCAGAAGTACTACCAACCTATGTTCCCATTTGTTTACCACTCAGGTAAACCATGGTTACAACTGTACCTAGGGCACAAAAATAAGTCCAACCCCATGGGTTCAGAGTACCAATTGACGTGAGTGTGTGTGTGTGTGTGTGTGTGTGTGTGTGTGTGTGTGTTTTAACTGACAACCTGGGAAGAAAGAATGATAGTATCTGGCTAACATGTGGGCATCTCTTCCTCAGGGTCTCCCCATTCTGCAGGACCTCAGTTTTATCTCAATAGAACACTTCTAAGAATCAGCTAAAAGATCAGCTATGTTTTGCCTCAGCAAGCTGCATCTACAGGAGGATTAAATAAATCTCTCCAAAACACCAAAATTCTAATTAAGAGGAGTTTGAAAGAGACACTAAGATGTCACACACATACACACCCAGGACTGAGAGCCTCATTAGGACTGCCTTAGACACTACTGGGAGTGGTAGCAGTGGTAGTTTCCCCTCCTTACAATGACAATATTAAAAAGCTTGTGGTGAAAATTGACATCAAGTTACACCTATCTCAATAGCTGAGTCTGCTAGTTTCTTTGCAAAAGAAAACAAATGGCAGTGATGAGATTTTTCTTTGCTTCTAACCTCCCATTCACAACAGTCTTTAATGGAAAGCTGCTTTGCTCCCCACATTTATTAATAGACAGAAGAAAGTAAACTAAAACCAGACATTTTCTAACTTCTCCTCCATTGAACCTAGCTAGACATAGGAAAAACACATGGTACAGAAGTGGTATTTATATCAAGTGGGGAATTCAGAGCTAGAGGGAAACCTTTCCAAACATTACTCTCTTTTTTTGGTTAACATTTTTTCCATTTGAAAGTAGTCTGACTTAAGGAAAATTTCTCAAAAAAGGAGGAAAAGATGTTTCATTCATATTTGAATGCTGAACCAAATGATTATTCATTTCAAATAAAAGGATCAGTTGTGTTTAATTTTTAATGGGTTTTTTTTGGTTCAGATTTTTTTTTAATGGCAAGAGTCTATGGCAAAGTTTTTAATTTGGCAAAGGATATTCCCCTTCCCAAAACACCTTTGCCAAACATACATGGCATTTGTGAATCCTCTTTTAGAACTCCTCTATTCTCCCCAGTTAGTATGGCTCAGTGCAAAGACCACTGATTCTGAGGTCAGAGGACCTGACTCAAATATAAGCTCTGATGCATATGGTCTCAAATCAGGGACTCTGGGCAAGTCACTTAATCCCAATTGCCTAGTCCTTACTGCTTTTTTGCCTGGGAATCAAGATTTGATATAGATTATAAGACAGAAAACTAAGGGTTTAAAAAAAAAACTTTAAGCTTATGAGAATTTTTTTTACAACTCTAATGGAGTAAGGTAGAGAAGAAAAAGGAAAAGTTGGAAAAGACTGAGAGAGGTCACCAAAAACAAAGCATGAAAAACACTATTTACTCCATTAGCAATATTTGGGGTCCTAAACCATTCATTTCAGAATGGGCCAGATAAAAGTATGGATGGTATCCATGTAAACTACAAGACATAAATAAGCCTCATATTTGTTTAATGGGACCTCAGTCTCTTCTCTCCTTTTCTGTTTGAAGCACGTCTGCTATGAAACAACTAAATAGGCACATGATAATGGCGTGTTAACAATATAACAATAGCCACTGAACAGACATTGAAAGTGGAGGAACATAAGAGAGGGATTAGAAAAAGCTCCACTTGGGGGGGGGGAAAAAAGGCTCAACAAGCCAACTCTTATGTGTAACCATAAACTGAGCTCTGCTAAATCAGTGAACATTTGACTAAGATTGTTTTGGCTACCAAACTACTGCCAAACAAGCACTTATGGTGGAGGCTATATTTTTTATGTTGGTATATTTTAACAGGAGGGGTCTTTCTCCCATGAGAAATCCCACTGTATACTTCATTATGCTGCTATTTTATCTAACTCAGGCTTTGACCTCAAGGAACTAGTTATGGTAAAGTTCCAAGTTATACAAGACATCTTTGTTCTGATGGGCAATAGAAAAAAGAAATTCACAATATCAAGGAGAATTGTTTTACAAGCTGGCATGAAGAGTAAATTGCATGCTCTAGTCTAATTAGAGCTCTTAATTTGTAATAAAAACTATTGTGTCCTATAATTTCCATTAGGCTTGTTAGACTGTATAAAACAAGGAACTAGAAACCTAGTTTATATAACTCTAAAAGTAACAATATCAATACTGCTTTCAACTATAGATCTCAAAGTTCTTTACATTGAAACTGGTAGCATTGTCATTCCTGTTTTACTGAGAAAATACCCCAGTACAACTTCCCTATAATTTCTGACTTGATCTAAAAGAGGCAGAAATAACCAGACTATTTATTGTCTTTTTATTTCAAACTGGAGAGTTTAAAAGCCTTTTAAGCTTGAAAAGCTAATATGAACATAGGATAAGAGTTTTATCCAAGAAAGTATGTTCTTCAAGTACTCTATACTTCTATTCTCAACTTTCACAACTTTGCATATTATCTGAAACATTGAAATTCTACTTCCTTATTAAAGCTGACTTCTTGCACTAAAATCCTGATATCAAATATCAATTTCTGCTTTTCTGACACTGAGTTCAATAGCCCAGGCAATTTCTTATCAGCTAAAAAATAATACTTTTCCATTTTCACTTGGCCTTCACCTTTATAGACTTATAAGAGAATGCAGCTGGTATTCCAAGGCCAGTTTTAACTTTCATGTAGTTCATCTGGTAACAGTCATGTGAAGCAACCAAATTACTCTTGTAATCTTTCCCTGTGGCAGTCTTTGAATTCTTAATAAGAGGAATTCCTGCTTAGCTTTAAGCCCATAAGTATGTAATAATCAAAAGCAGCCTATTTTTTAATAAGCCACACTTTTATTAAAGAATGGTAAACCCTCAATACTTCAAAAGAATGAGGCATAAGGTTTCCTCCTCAATATTCTTCTTTTCCTTCCCCTTCTTTGCAGAGTTGGGGGACCATGCATATAGAACATTGTAGATAAATCAGATTTTTTGAAGTATTGAATTAATTCTGACAATTTTCCCTCTCTTTTTTATTCTTTGTTGCAAGGAATGGTTCTCTGGGAAGAAAAAATATAAATGATGTAAAAACAAAAAGGTATCTATAAAAATTATTTTTAAAACCTCCATAAGCATAATTAAAGCTTTCCCTTCACGGTAGTGGATTTATAACATTGTTCAATCATTTCAATCATGTCCAACTCTTTGTGAACCCATTTTGAGTTTTCTTGGCAAAGATATTAGAGTGGGTTGCCAGTTCCTTCCCCAGCTCATTTTATAGATGAGGAAAAGTGAGGCCAACAGTGTTAAGTGATTTGCTCAGGATTACACAGCTAAAAAATGTCTGAGGATAGATTTTAACTTAAGAGTCTTCTTGACTCTAGGGCAGCTAGGTTGCACAGTGGTTAGAGTCCTAAACCCAGAGCAAGGAACACTTATCTTCCTCAGTTAAAATCTAGCAAATATCAGCAAAAATAAATAAATAAATAAAATAAAGTCAAACAACAAACATCAGCATAGAACCAATCAATGGTTTATTTAGTCAAATCTGACCAAATAAAATAATAATAATAATGTGGTGAAGTAAAAGTCTTTAGCACATAAAAGGGAAGGTTTGTGAGATAGATAGGTGGCAAAATTTAGAGTCAGTCACAAGACCTGAATTCAAATCTCAGCTATGCCACTCTTTGTCTAACTGACCTTAGGAAGGCTAATTACCTCTTTGGACTACAGTCTATCTATAAAATGAGACATTGGACATAAAAGGATGCATACCTAAATGTTTTGGACAATTTATGTCCAAGATGAACCAACTACCCTGTCCCACATGCTTTGAGTATATATCAAGTAGGGATAGAAGTTTATCACATAATAATTTTTAAAATTATCTAACTTTAAACTCATATCATTTTTTTAAAATGTAAAAATTGTGGAGCAGGGAAGAAATACACAAAAAGGGAGAGGAGTTAGGCTCTCATGTAAAGAGATGAAACCTGTTTTGCTTTGCCCCCCAGAGCACAACTAGGAGGGATGGATGGAAGCTGGGAAAAAAAAAAAACACAAATTTAGACAAGAGGTTAAGAAAAACTTCCGCTAATAATCAGAGCTGGCCAAAAGTCAGATGGATTGCCTTAGGAGGTACTGAGGCACAGGAGACTTCAAGCTGTGACTGAGGACTGCACTCTATGTGGCAGAGGGACTTTTTGCTAGACCAGAGCAGGTGGTTCAAGGTTCCTTCTAAGATTTGAGGATTCTGAGAGTAGGTGGCTCAACTTAGAAGGGAACATAAAGCAAAATATTTCATTTATAGACAGAGGATTAGGTGAAGAGGTAAGTTAATTCTGGAGCTTCCATTTGAAGCAAGAATACTGTAGGACATTCTTCATTCAGTAAAGTTAGATGAAATTCACAGAAGACTTAAAACTTCAGGGTCAAAAGGTGTTATGCCTTGGAAATGCAACTCAACAAAGGGTCAAAACAGTTGCCAATTTACTTACTCAAAGCATCCCACTGAGACATAAACAACTCACTCATAAACAGTTTCTGGCTTTCCAGCTTTCTGTATTCCAGTACCCTTAGGGGAAGGAGATGGCAGACCCTCAGCTCCACTTCTGTGGTACCCTACATCAAGCAGCTGCCTAACCCAGGAACTAATTATGTGACAAATTAAATCAAAATATTGGTGCCAGCTTCATTATTTTTAGTACTAATAAATATGAGGATGGCAAGTTAGGGAAACCAAAATACTCTCAGAAACATCTGTTTATAAACTGCAGTCTAAAGAAAGTTTTAAGTGTAAAACAACAGGAGCAGAGATTTTTTTTAAGTGTCTAAATTTCATTAATTAACTTTCACTATTCTTGATGTAGCAACACAAATAAACTGGGCTTCTTCAAAAAAAATCTGACCATACAGGCTTTAGCAGTCCAGTTCAAAATCTTACTCATTAAAAGGGAACTCTAAAGACTACTTGAGGCATTGAGTTTGACCTTTGACAGTTATTAATGGAAATACAGAGGTAAGAAGAACAAACAATGATAGGCAGAGCCTGGTAAATATTTATTTTTCCTTTAAGAACTCCAAAAAGAATATTTCCTACTTGAGGTTTTTGTGTAGATATTTATGCATCTCAGAAAAATTTATAACCAAAATGTTACCACATTCTCCCTCTTTTCAACAATAAACTGGGCCAAAATAAATATAAAAATAAAAAGCCTGAACTACATTATTTTCAAAAGATCTCAATTATAGAAAGAGATTGAGTTTCTTTCTAAACAAAAGTGTGATACAAACTCCTACACTTTCCAGTCACTGCCCAAAAAGGATTCTGTTCATTTATTTTGGATGTTTTGTTTAAAAATAAATAGATTCTTTACAAAGGCACTATTCAACAAGAATAAGGTGCTCTAATGAAAGTCTCCAAATTTATGCTGGCAGGACCCCCTAAGCTTCCACAGCCAATCTTCATCACCTGAAATTTACAAGTACTTATTTCTTGGCAACTGAGAAGCAAAGGGACATTTCTATTCAGTGCTCCCCTCTGTGTTAAATCTTGTTAAAGAATCTTTTATTTTCATAGCATTTTTTCCTAAGACTTCAAAGTGACTGTGTGATTTTTTTTAAAAATGATAATGAGGGTGCAAATTGAGACATACTTTTTGGATACAGGCAATGTGGGAATTCGTTTTGCTAGACTATGCAAATTCACCAAAAGGGTTTTCTTTTTCTTTTTTTTCTCCAGTGGGAGAGGGGGAAAAAATGTTTTTCTATTAATGAGGAAAATCAAGTAAAAAACCAGAATGACAATGATAATATCACAAATTTTCACATGGAAGATAGTGGAGTAGAGAAAACTCTACTGAGACTTCCGGGTAATCATGGCTGCAATCTAGATGCCACACACTTCCTCTCCCCGGCACCAAACGAAATAGACTACATCAAAGGAGCATAAAAATCACCTTTGGCGGAACAGGACTCCCCAGTACACCACAGAGGTGAAGGTACGGGGGGGGGGGGGGGGGGGGGGGGGGTTTGAACATTTCCACACTATAATAAGAAGGAGGAAAAGCTTGCACAGAAATGTGAACTGAGCCGCCCTTCCCTCCCCACCTCCTCCACCAAACCAGAGTGAGCTACTGGAGCGCTCACTGGGACAGCGAGTGAGTGGGGAACGTCTCTGTCGGGGGGGGGGGGGGGGGAGCACTCCAGGGTCCTTGGGATCTGGGGACTGCCAGGAAAAAACGTCTCAGGGCGGTTTCACTGGAGAACCCGGAGCTGAGCACAGGGGGTCCTCGGAGCTGTAGTCGGGGTGGTTGCGCTGAGCATCTGGGTGGAGCTAAACACCAGGGGCAGACCACACGCTGATTATCTGAGAGGAGCTGAACACCTGGACAGTTTGGATGTGATCAGGGGCCCAGCTCTCTTAAGAAACCTCGGAGGCTGGGAAGAACTAGTCTGAGGCAACCTAAATTCACAGAAAACCCGTCCATATCACCCAGACCCCAGACCAAAAAGGAAAGGGGAATAAAACCACCAAAGGGATGGCTCACATGGCCCGAAATCAAGCCTCCAGGAAGAAAGGGAAAAAGGTGACTATTGAAAACTTTTATGGTGGAAGTACCCAAGGAAAAGAAGAGAATGAGGAGGAAATCCAAAAAAAAATCACAACATGCCTCCCAAATTGGAAACTATCAACAAGCTCTGGAAGATCTCAAACTGGAACTTATCCAAAAGATGGAAACCTGGAAAGAAAAATGGGAGAAAGAGATCAGCAGTCTGACAGATAAGACTGCTCAATTGGAAAAAGAGCTCGAAGCATCCAATAGAAGGGCAGACAAAGCTGAAAAGCAAAACCAGTCCCTAACAACCAGAATTAAGCAACTCGAAGAAAGTGAGATCATAAAACAGCAAGAATCAATAAAGCATATTGAGAGCCAGGCCTAGAGATGGGAGGTCCTAGGTTCAAATCTGACCTCAGCCACTTTCTAGCTGTGTGACCCTGGGCAAGTCACTTGACCCCCATTGCCTAGCCCTTACCACTCTTCTGCCTTGGAGCCAATACACAGTATTGACTCCAAGATGGAAGGTAAGGGTTTAAAAAAAAAAAGAATCAATAAAGCAAACCCAAAAAATTAATGAATTAGAAGAAAACATAAAATATCTCACTGAGAAGGTCACAGACTTGGAAAACAGAGGGAGAAGAGAAAACCTCTGAATTATCGGTCTCCCAGAAAAACCAAAGATAAACAATAAACAATAAATTATTCTACAGGAGATTATAAAAGAAAATTACCCACACGTTCTGGAGCAAGAGGGCAAAATAGAAATAGAAAGGGTTCATAGAACACCCTCTATACTAAATCTCCAAAAGACAACCCCTAGGAATGTAATTGCCAAATTCAAGAGCTTCCAAGAAAAGGAGAAAATCCTACAAGAAGCCAAGAAGAGGAGCTTCAGATATAAGGGGGCTCCCATAAGGATCACACATGACTTAGCAGCTAACACACTAAGAGACTGCAAAGCATGGAACACGATATTTAGAAAGGCAAGAGAGCTGGGTCTCCAACCAAGAATCAACTACCCAGCAAAACTGATTATATACTTCCAGGGGAAAGTATGGGCATTCAACAAAATAGAATATTTCCAAGCATTTGCTAAGAAAAGACCAGAACTTAGTGGAAAATTTGATATCCAAGCACAGAAAGCAAGAGAAACATGAAAAGGTAAATATGAAAGAAAGGGAAAAGGAGAAAACTCTACCATCATTTTTCCAATTCTACCCATGTTCTTCACTTCTTTTGAGGTCTTCCTCCATTTTATTGATGCAATGTTGACAACATGAAGAAGTAGGAATCAAATCCAGTATTTCATATCTTATTAGCTTCCAAGTATTAACAAGGTTCTCATCTGTTCCTTTTTATTTCCACTGACAATGACCTAGTAAAGACTTCTCATTACCTCCTACCAAGGCTATCACATTAGCCTCCTAAACATATTCTCTGTCTCTAGACTTGTCTCCTTCAATTCAACCTACCAAGAGCTGCCATAATTATTTTTCTTTAGGCATGAATATGATCCAAGTTATTCCTTTGCTTAAAATCCTTAGATGCTCCCTATTATATACAAAATAAAAATTAAATTCTATACTCTACCCCTGTTTGGTATTGACCTCACTTCTCAAATCTCACATTATGGTTTTTTTGGGGGGAACTCTTTGATTCACTTATGGAACATCATATAACTATGCCAGTATTTTATCTCCAATAATAGAATGTAAGCTTCTTGACCATAGGGACAATATCTTGTCTAAACTTCATCCCACCCAGCATAGTAATGAGTACACTTAATAAATGTTTAACAGTCTTGTAAAAGAAATTATGTCTTTCTATGATCTAGCTCTGATATTCCATTATCTGACCTAATCTACTATTATTTTATCTCTTCCTATGTCTCACTCTCCTATATCCATTTCTTTGCCCTCATTGACACCTCCAATCCCTCCACCCCAGAGTACCCTCTCAGATCCTTGTCTCAACCATATCATAGGAAATTTCAAATATATATTGTCCTTAATTCTTTTTTTGTAAACCTTCACCTTCTATTTTACCTTACCTCTGTTTTAGCAGCAATATCAGTTACAAGCAGAAGAGCAGTAAGGGCTAGGCAATTGGGGTTAAGTGACTTGACCCATGGTCACACAGCTGGGAAGTACCTGAGGCCAGATTAGAACTCAGGACCTCTCATTTTTAGGCCAGACAAGAAACCTTTGCCTCTATTATCACCAAATCTTCTATCCCTGGAGGTCTTCAAAGGATTTTTCAGTTGGCCACCTTCTTCCCTGTCCAGTCTACATTTCTCAGAGCTTTCCACAGTGAGAACTAATGGTTAGCAACCCTTCTACTTCAAAATTGTACTGTGGAAGTAATTAGGTTCTACCTCTTATTACCAATCTCAAGTACTCTTTTTCTAATTGTGTAGCAACAAAGTACCTTTTTAATGTAAATGTAGTGTCAAGATCTATAATTGATGTGGAGAACCATCATGCCCTCAATGTCTGACAGAGTCTCAGTTTGGGAAATGAAGGCTGCAGAGCAGCCTCCAGAAAAGATGAGGCACACACTCAGCCCCCTCTGTGTGACTACTCTCACTAACTTCACTTACTAATGGAATTGTTATGACTATTGTTCCCACCACAATGCAGGAGAAATAATATAAGAGCAAATACAGGGTTAACACACATATGCCCCACTTTAATAAAGATCATTATCTACTGCCCCCTCCTTTTCTCTCTTAACAGTGTTACATTGAATTCCACACACCCACTGCTCACCAAACACACAAGCACATCAATCACTCCTCTGAAGCACAAGGTACTGACATACTTCACTGTTTCATTATGTTTACAATAACCAGGCAACGTTGTCAAGGTGCCTTAATGAAACACAAGAAAAATGTAACTTGGAAATTCAGGAAAATTCCAATTCTGGTCTGCCTTAAGTTACCCTTTAACCCCATGACTAACTGCCAAATGCTTTGTTACTTATCTCCTAAGTAATTCTGATTGATTATGAAAGCTAATCAAAAGCAACAATGATTCTCTTAGCTGGTCATCCCACTGGTCAGGGGGAACTAATCTCCAGATTACCCTGTCTATGTCATCCATCTCTATCACAAATATCTCTGTTATAGCAACATAATAACTGATCACAGTATGTTGATTAAGCAATTTGTTAATGTGTGACATATCTGATTATCTGTAGAAGATCATGTATGTTGAAAAATGATCGTGTGCCAAAAAAGCATGTACTCACTGAAGCTATATAATAAACACAAGCTCTGTGCAGAGCAGAACAACTTGGTGATGATGCCTGAGCACAAAGGTCTGAGCACTGAGTTGTCTCCCATCTCATCATTCATCTAAACTGCCACACCTAGCCAGAAAAGGACCCTCAGCTTTGAGAGACCAATGGATAGGCTTTTAATACATTGGGAAAGACAGAAAGCTACTTATTTTTAAATAATTTATTTTAAGGATTCCCCATAAACCTATTTGAATGGGGTCTCAGTTATTAACACGGGATGCCACATTAACAACTCTACAACAGTTAAAATAGATCTGTATAAATATTAATAATAATAAGTACTGTTTTAATACTACTATCCTTAAGGTAATATATAAAATAATGTATGAGTCCTTTCTGATTTCTAATTCATCTGACAGTACACGGCCAACAAAAGAACCTAAAGACTTGTTCTATAGAATCATTTTTTCTCATTTTGAACATGAAAAAGGTACCAATAGCTCCCACTCCTAAAAAATAAATTAAATCCATAAGCAAGAATATCAAACATGGTACTGAATAAGAGATGGAACTGGTCCTTGTAATTATTTCATACATCTACATGTGATTATACTAATTTTAAAACATACTTGTGGGGCAGCAAGGTGTCTTAGTGAATAGAGAGCCATATCTGGAGATAAGAAGTCCTGGATTCAAATCTGGTCTCAGACACTTCCTAGCTTTGTAACCTGGGCAAGTCACTTAACCCCAATTGCTTTGCCCTTAGCACTCTTCTGCCTTGGAACCAATACCTAGTGTTGATTCTAAGATGGAATATAAAGTTTAAAAAAACAACAATATATTTGTGAGCATTTTTATACCATGTCCTTATATGTGCATGTGCATACAGAAAGGAGATTATTTTGGTCATGTTTAGTAATCTAAAAAAAAGCCTTGCCAACATAAAAAAAGGAGAAATGGAGGGGATATGCTTCATGAAATCCAAAACAGTGATGTTGCAAGAGTAGCAAGACAAGTAACAAGCAAGTTTCCCACTGATGAACACTAAGGACTCTGAAATGTCAGGATAAGCTTTTTAACAGGAACAATTATAAATGCTGCAACCTACACACTTATTTTTCTGCTTAATCTTTGCTTCTTGTTTCACAGTTCATTTCTATTACTACCAACCTCACGTTCTCTTTGGTAGTTTAGACAAACATTGTTTACAAATAAAAACATATCATTAGTTGAGTAATATTGTTCCCATTCACTGTAAGAAGGTCCTGAGTTCAAAGCCTCCCAAACCTCAAAAGTTGATTTTGGATTTTTAAATTTTGTTTTCAGGAGAAATAATGTAGTAAAGTAGAAATAATAGTATAGCTTAGGAATCAGGAGACCTAATTTTTAGTCACAGTTCTGCTACCAGATGTTAGCCATGTGGGGAAGTCATTTAACTTTTCTGAATCTCAAGGCTCTCTCATTTGTTGAGTAAGGGGACAAATTATGTTGATAATTTTTTTTATTCCCAATGTTCTAAATTAGAAATTATATATCTGTCAAAAATGCTCAAGTACAACAATCCTTCATTATTTCTCCTCTATTTTATTTCCAAATTTCCTTAATCCTTCTTAATATAACAAAATTGCATAGCCTCATGTAAACCTGCATTTAAGGGTTCTATAGAGTGTTCTTTGACCAAATTAGATGGAGAAGTAATAAAATACTAGATGGTTTCTACAGTAGAACTAATAAGAGGATGCTGGAACCATAAAGGATTTTATAGATGATTTAACCCAAAGTCCTTAGAGTAGGAAACTGAAGACCTTAGAAGTATAAAGTAATTTGTCCAAAGTTTGTGATGTTATGGTGACCAAGGGATTAAACTGGCTGAAGGATGGGTGAATAGGGCCTGTGTTAGATCTGGCTCAGGGCCAAGAACACAAAGTCTGATGGTTTAAGAGAAGCAGTGAAGGTAATTCTTTGTTTCCTCCTCTGATTGAGAGAGGGTTACTCTCAATCAAAGATGAGGCTATTGTAGAAAAGTTGATAATTTGGTATTAGGATATTGCATAACAGTGAAAGAAGGACTGCTAATGGGTAAAAACTCGCAGAAGAACTTAGACTTGAATTCATACCGTGTATCTACATGAAGCTAACTTTTCCCCAAAATTGGAAGCATTCATGTGAATGCACATGAATAACCATAAGATGAGGATAAATATCAACTAGGAAGAACATGTGGGAAGGAGTAGGGGAAGAGCAATGCCTATAATGATCATGGGGATTGAAAGGAAAATAGAACATGGTTTAAGAAATATTATTTCCTAAGTCCAGATGCTGGGGAAAAGACTTGGTCAGCTAATTCACTGTTCATACAAAGTATTTAGCATATCTACTCTACTCCATGACTTCAGAAGAAAACAATAAAAGGAAAAAGTAAAAGAGATGAAATGTGGGTCTTTGATCTACTAGCTCCAAACTCAGTGTGTCTTCCATTATACCAGGCTGTCTCTTTCCCTTCTTGATTCCAACTTTCTCTGATTCTTCCACATAACCAAAACAATCAAGAAATTCTGTCAGCACTAAGGTTTCCAAACTCTGGAGACTATAGAATCTTCTCATATTAGTTTTCTCATGTTTTAAATTCCTCATCCCTTCACCCACCTTTACCCTCTACCCAGTAAATACTAGAAGCAAAAGAATAGAAAAACACTTTTTATTACACTCTTAATATATGACAAATACTGTGCTAAGTGCTGGGGATAATAATAGAAAAGTATGAAGGTCCCAGTTTTCAAGGAACTCATATTCTAATTAGAGAAGACAGAGAGAGTGGAAAAGCCAAGGATACTGGAAGGATATTTGACTAAAAACTGTTAGAAAGGAGGATGGTAGGGGGCAGCTAGATGGCTCAGTAGATTGAGGGTCAGACTTAGAGATGGGAGGTCCTAGATTCAAATCTGACCTCAGATACTTCCTAACTGTGTGACCCTGGGCAAGTCACTTAAACCCTATTGCCTTGCCCTTACCACTCTTCTGCCTTATCAGAAGATAAAGGTTTAAAAAAAAAAAAGGGGGTGATAGGCTCAAGAAGACTTGGATTATCTGAAAGAAAAGTGAGGATGGGGTATTTGCTCAGCATCCAACAAGGAGGAAGCCTCCAGCTATTGGGGGGAACTGGGCAATCTGAGCTGATACAAAGAAAGGAAGAGCTTCAGATATCTGCTCCTGTCAGGCACTCAGGTGTTTTTTGGTTTGTGGGGGGTCTAAAACAGTTAACTTTGTGGCAAGTATTCATGATGGGAGTAGATATGGTATGTCAGACAGTCAGATATAGTTCATGGAACACAGGTCGAAAGACATGTATTAATTTTCAGATGGCTCCAGAACAAATACTATTTTATTTGACTAAACTATTTTGGTGATGAAGACTGGGCCTAGGGTGATCTTCTTTTCCCTATCCCATCCCACTCCAAGACCACAAGGGAGCATAAGAAGAAACTAAGACTTGATGGATAGATATTCAAGACTTAAAACTAGCAGTCAAAGCAAGATAGTTCTGGAGACTTTCATCATTAAAAAAAAAAAAGGAAGAGGAAGAGGAATAATAGACCCTTGGCACATTTTTTTCTTCTCTATAACCATTCATGCAGTCTTGATAATGACTCTTTGGATAAGGAAAGGAAACCTGTACTTTTGAGGAACATGTAGCTAAACCATTCCCATGCACATAGATCAATTAGTAAGAAACCTCAGCAGTTTACCAGAGTGACAACCAAGCCCTCTCTGGGGTGGAGGTCTCTCCCAAACTTTATTAATCTTAGGAATGTTTAGTTCAAAGGTTTACAACTCTAAAGTGGAGTGAGTCAAATGGAAGAGACCTTTGGTCTTCCAGAGAGGTTTGTGATACACCAGGGATGAAGTTAGGAAATTGGATAGGGAGTGTCCTGAAACATGAGGGGCTGAGGATAGGTTGGGCAAGAAGAGAATGATTTCATCAACCAGCAAACTGGAATTGTTCTGCTTGTTTCACTTTGTTTTCAAATACACAAATTTCAAATAATTTATTATTATAAAACCATTGAATCCCTCTTATCTATCCTGATATTCATTAAGTGAAATCCCTACAATGCCCCTGAGAGGTAGATATTAGGCAAAGACCAAAGAGCATTATCCCAAAGAAAGGGGTAGAGAAAATATTGTAAAGGAAAATAACTTTGAAAAACTTCAAAACTCTAACCAAATGCAAAGATCAATCAAGACTTCAGAAGACTAACTTTACTTCTATCACTTCTCTGGTAAGAGGTAGGAGGAATTCCTTCTCATCACACATTTTTAGACATGGTCATTGTATGGCTTGGTTTTACTTAATTATATGTATTTGTTAAGAGAAAGACTTTCTATGGAATGGCAATTAAATTACAAAATTTAGGCTCAAGAACTTCTAGAGTGAGTGTGAGAAGTAGATCTATAACTCAAAGCTAGACAAACTCAATCATAATCTCTTTCCATTATGCCAGACAGGATTTAAAAGTAGACCACACTGGCTTTTTTTCTAAAATATGTAGCATCAGAATTCTTCTCTCCTTTTCTTTATTCTCTTTTACTCTATAATTCCTCTGTTCTTCAAAGACCCAGCCAGGGACATCCCAGAGAAATGCTGTCAATAGCTTACTAATGACATTTCTCTATAATCTTAACTTAAAAGTGGATTCCTTTTCTTTGGTTAGTTTTATGGATATTTTTTGTGGCTTTTTCATACCAGTCATTTCCTGGTATGCTTCTCCCTCCCTCCATAATAACCTACCTTATAATAAAAAAAAAAGTTAGCAAAAGCAACCAATGTAGTGACCGTGCTTCTCAGAAATGTGACTTTTTTAATATAAAAAAGGTATTTTTAAAAAATGCAAATAGTCTGAGAAGAAACTGTAATTTATAACATACTTGGCCTAGAAGGAACCTTAAGATCCTTCTCCAACTGCCTCAGTTTGTTTTGTTTTATTTTTTATAAATCAAGAAACAAGGTTCAGTGAGTTTAACTGGCTAGATCACCACCACTTATCATAAAAGTATTTATACTCCTTAGCTTCTTGGTAAGCTAAGGGAAAACCTTGGGAATTGGGAAAACCTATATCATAACACAGTTAAGAAACTTCATGAAAGAGAACTCTCTTCAAGACATTCTTTTGAAAAGGAATTTTGAAACAACAATATAGTATTACTTTTTATTAAGCTACTAGTAACAGAATGTTTTGGCTACTAAAGGATGCTGATGACATGATTAATTAAGAAAGAAGGCAAAATAACTTAAGGGAAAGGTGCTTTTGATAGAAGTTTGTAGGAAGTCAATTATAATTATACTGTTCAGTCTAAGCTCTATGCAAAAAGAGGCAATAATAAAAATAATCAAATGATTTATTCAACCAGTGAATTAACATCAATGATGTAGTCAAAAAGAGGCTTTCAGGTTGATACAGATTGAGACTTATTTCTTGCAAATGTAACTGACCATTCAGTTTGATCATAAATACTGACACACTAAGTTCCTAAAGGACCTGAATGAGCTAACTCCTCATTCTGATATGTGAGGGTGCAAAACAACATATAATGAGAAATTTAAAACAAAAACAGGTGCTCTGAGGGAAGGAAGAAAACTACTCTTTAGTAGTAAGTTTCTTTATCCCTTTTTACTCTTAAATCATTTTTTCTCACTGTGATGCTTTGAAAATCATCATTTGTTTAGCAGACAAAGCAGTTACTGTCTTTTTTTTTTTTAAGTAATGAATAAGCCCTTCCATTGTCATGGCTGAATGATGGATTTTACTTTTTAAAGTAAGCCATCTATAAAAGAAATTTACAAAGCAGCACTAGAGTGAAGTTATTTTTGAGAAAGAAGATGGAAAGTAATTATTGTCCAGATGTTTGTTTTTTTAAAACCCTTACCTTCCTTCTTAGAATCCATACTGTGTATTGGTTCTAAGTCAGAAGAGTGGTAAGGGCTAGGTAATGGGGGTTAAGTGACTTGCCAAGGGTCACACTGCTAGGAAGTATCTGAGATGAGATTTGAACCCAGGACCTCCCATCTCTGGGCCTGACACTCAATCTGACACTGAGCCACCCAGCTGCCTTTTTTTTTTACTGGTTAAGTATCTTTATTTTCATAGAGGTTAAATTCTTCATTATCTTACTCTTCTCCTGTCATCCAAAAATTATGTTCAAACAAATGTCTTTGGAATAAAACAAGATGGACAATAGTTACTTTCTTTTTTCTCAAAAATAACTTCACTCTAGTGTTGCTTTGTGAATTTCATATATCTATATCTATACCTCTGGTTCCTACTTCCTGTCACTGTGGGCTAGATAATCCCCATACATCTCTATGGTAAAAGAACCTCCAGGTCCCCAGTTAAATTAAAAAAGGAATGAAGAATTCCTTTTCACACCCCTAATACCAAGCCTAAATACACCTTTGCAATTTGCATCAAATACTTTATAGTTCTGGCTTTACTGTTCTCACTTTACAACTTCCATGTTACCCTTAAGTTTAACTTGTCCTTTCTCACAAGGCAGCCCTAGAAATCTCTCATTAGGTCTTATTTCTTCTTTATTCCTTTTCTGCCTCTCTTCTTGCTTTTTGCCCAGCCTTCCACCTCTCCCCTTACTGTATCACCAGTCCTTATCTATTAAGATTTTTAAGAACTTCATTCCAAATCCTACAATGAAATATAATAAATTTGGACACTGTTAGAAAACTAGTTAGCTGGAAAGTCTTTCTCTAGACTTCAAATTTTATTTGTAACATAAGGGGACTGAATTAGATAATCTTAGGGTCCCAGGCTAGCCTAAACCTCTGTAACTAGTATAGGTGAAGAATAGCACAACCAAAAATTAAGACAAATAGAAGTAAATTGTCCTCTAGGGCAGTGAAGATAGAGTGCTGTTAGATCTGAATTCATATCCAGCCTCAGACACTTGCTAGCTATGTGACCCTGGGCAAGTCATTTAAATCTGTTTGTCTGTGTTCCTCATTTGGATAAGGAAATGAAAACCATAGAGTCATGAAAAGCCAAAAGAGATTGAACAATGATGACAAGTAATCCTCTACCTGGATAATGTATGCTATAGTTAAGATTCTATTAGGTTGGGGTCAGAAAGTCCCTTTGGCTCTATAAAAATAAAAAGACCTTAATGGCATTTATTTCAAACAAATAGCTTTAAAGTAAGCAATTAAATATTTACAAAACTAAGATCAGTCTAAAGCTTTTATTTATCCAGGTGAACAAAAGCTTAAGCCAATCAAGTTGCTCTAGCTTTGATCCTCCTACTCTAGTTTTACTTCAAAATTCTAGGTGATTGTACTAATGAAACTTTTTTTTGTCAGACTAAATAGATAATATACATCCTGTCAGTAGAAGACAACTAGGTGACTCAGTGGATAAAGTACTGGGCCTGGAGTTAGGAAGACTTGAGTTTAAATCTAGTCTCATAGAGAGGGAAGGAGATGTTTGATCATATAACTTAGGGAAACATAGAATTGGTAAAATAAATAAAAATATGAAAAGACAAAAATAAACAAATAAAACCAGTATCAGATACTTACTATCTCTGTGACTCTGGGCAAGTCACCTAATCTCTGTTTGCCTTAATCCACTAGAGAAGGAAAAGGCAGACCACTCCAGTATCTTTGCTAAGAAAACCTCATGGGCACAACTGAACAGATAAAAGGCACAGGTTGAAAGATCATCCTGGTGTAATAAGTTATTTGTTAATTAGCTAAGTAATTAAAGATTCTGAATAACTAGGAATAAATAATAGGGTTGGATAAGATGTTTGTCAGTGGTACAGGGATCCTTTAAATTCAGACAGTGGAATCCTCAAGAGATGATGGGAAAGAAATTCCCAGGTTCCCCTAGCAGGGGGCAGTTGGGAATTTCTGGACACTCTTTGAGTTGGTTACTAAGAGGGTGGATGGTTGGAGTTTCCTCTGGAAATTTTGGAAGAGTTAGTAACAGTTGGCCTGGAAAACATCTTGAGAGCTGATAAGAATTAGAGAGGGATTTAACAGAGAGAATTAACAGAGTGAATGAGAACTTCAAGCTGTTCCTTGAATCACCTCAGGGGGCAGAAGAGAGCAAAAGAAGAGCTTCAGTGAAACCTTTCAGAAGCAGGAGGAGCTGATCTCTGTGAAGCTGGAGACAAAAGTTACATCAAATCTTTGTAGATATAATATAAGGAAATTTATAAATAGATTAGATTGGATAGCAATATATTCTAGTGAGATTAAGGAATTTAAAGTAGGCTTGGTTTCCCAGGCAGAAGACACTCTTCAAATAGTTTTATTTAGGGTTCAGTTAGAATTCTTTAGTTTAGGGATATATGTATTTCAATAGTCAATATATTTCATACTTTTTTCTTTTCCTTTCTTTCCCTGCATCCTTATGGATAAATAAATAGGGTTTTTTATAACCAGTCTCCAGTTGATTCCCTCAACTGCCAACAACACAACCAAATAGTCTATCCATAACTATCAACAACTATTGACAACTATTGATACCAATCAATGTCAGGGTCAATATTCCCCATAACACTGGTAGACTAAATATTATTTCATTTTCCATCAACAACTAGAAAGTCATCATATGTGTCTTTGGTACAAAACAGTAGCTCTTCAATCAGAAGACTTGGGTTTAAATTCTACCTTTGCCACTTATTATCTGTACGATTTTGGTCGTTTACTTGACTTACTCTACTTACCCCCTTGGTCTGTTTACTGGTCTACAAAATGATATGGTTGGGTTATTAGGCCAGAGATCCCTTCCAGTGCTAGATCTAAGCAAACCTTGATAAAGCGGATGAAACTTTAAGGAAAGGATTTTGTATCCAACTAAAGAAATAGAGCAGAAATACAAAGGTAAGGAAGCATAAGTTAGCTGAAGAAATGAGTTTTCATTTCTTCAAATGAAATGAAAACTCAAATATATTCTATTTTACATTCAAAATTGACTAAAATTTGACTTAATTGATGGTAACCAAGCAAAATAGCAAAGAATCAGTACACTAGAGAAAAAGGCTCCAGTCCTTTCCTGGGACAAGAAACTAGGCTAGACATGAAGACCAGTGAAACAAATGAGAGGAGATTCCCGGACCAGTCAGAGGAAAGAAACATGATCTATGATCTTTTCTTAATCCAAACCATACATATAACCCTAATTCCCTCTGAAATAGCCTTCTGAACATATATAAAAACTGATATCTATTAAAATTGGTAGATTAAAGGTCAGATACACATCCTTGTAGGAAAATAAGCAGTTTTGTACATACTTCTTTACAGAACTAGCAACACCAGAAATTTGAAGAAAGATTTTTGTAAAATGTGAAATATATCAATGTGAGCTATTATTTAGAGTAAGGTGATATCTCAAACTATTATATCCCAGGATGAAGTTACTTTTGTGAAAAATTAAACATGTTACAGAGAAACCAACAATTGCTTCCACTTCCCACGTGCACTAAAATATTTTGTAGTGCCAATTTTTGTGATAGCAAAGAATTGGTAACAAAGTAGGTGTGATAGAATTGTCCTATGCTGTAATAAATGACAAACATTATGAATACAGAGAGATGTGCAAAGACTTATATGAACTGATGCAAAGTGGAATAAGTAGAGCCAAGAAAACAATATATTCAATGACTTTCAAAAATATTAATAAGAAAGAACAGCAACTACAAAACAAATTTAAAAGGATGTTGCAAAATCACAAAGAACAAGCTTGTTCTTTTTTGGGTTTGGGGAGACAGGATGTCTATGTGGGGAACATTGTATATATCAGACTTTTAAAAATATATTGATTGTTTTTCTGACTTTTTCTTCTTTCTCTTCTTTTTTTAAATTCTTTTTTATATGGGATTACTCTCTAGGATGTCAGAGGGAGGAATAAAGAGGGAAATTTAAGCCATGTTAAAAGATATAAATAGAAATGTATTTTTTAAAAGAAATTCTTTAAAAAAAGAAATTACACCCTTTTCGGACAATACAAGAGTAACGGGGTCAGGAAGGTTTCAGTTTTTTGTTTTTTTTTAAGGGAATTTAAGCCACATATGCTTTCTAAGACTTCTCTATTTTCATACAATCTCTCAATTGTCTGACTTAAGAATTTTAATGGAAGGTTACATTACCTTATCAGCATTTGGAGATGGCCTAGCCAAAATGTGACTTACTCAAATAACTGAATTTCTATGCCCCCCCCAACCTTAGGTTAAAAAAAAATACTTTCTTCACATAGCTAAACTCTTTAATTTAATGTTAATTACTTAGCTCTTGAAAGCAAAGGAAAAATGTTAGAATAAAATGCTGGTTTTAAAATAATATCTTTGAGTTTTATATTACATTCACTTCCAACTATTCAACTCCAGGCTACCCAGAAAGCCATCTCTTATAACAAATGTTTAAAAAAAAAAAGAAAGGAATCCCAACTTTTAGAATAGGAATTTATTGGTTAACAAAAACTTCTGGGAAAATTAGAAAGCAGTATAGCATAAACTAGGTATAGACCAATATGTCACACCCTACACCAAGATAGGATCAAAATGAATATATGATTTAAATTAAAAGTGATATCATAACTAAATTAAGGGAATACAAAATAGTTCACCTGGTAAATCTTTGGAGAAGGGAAAAATTTATGACCAAATGAGAGAAAGAGAGTATTTAAAATGTAAAATGAATAATTTTGATTATATTAAATTTTAAAGCTTTTGTACAATCAAAACTAATCTAATCAGGATTAGAAAGCAAACAACAAACTGGAGGGAAAATTAATAACAACATTTCACTGATAAAATTTTAATTTCTCAAACTAAGTACTAAGTCAAATTTATAAGAATATAAGTCATTCTACAATTTACAAATGGTCAAAGGATACGAACAAGCAATTTTCAGATGAAGAAATCAAATCCATTAATAGTTAAATGAAAAAATGTTATAAATCAATCTTCATTAAAGAAATGCAAACTAATACCAGAGGTACCATCTCAGATCTATCAGATTGGCCAATATGACAGAAAAGGAAAGTGGTAGATGTTGAATGGAATGAGATAAAATTAGGATACTAATGCATTGTTGGTGGAGTTGTGAAATGATCAACCATTCTGGAGGGCAATTTGGAATTCTGTCCAAAGGGCTATAAAACTGTGTATAACCTCTGATCCTATAATACCACTAGTAGGTCTGTATTCCAAAGAAATAATAAAAAAAAAAGAGGAAAGGACCTACTAGTACAAAAATATTTGTAGCAGCTCTTTTTGTAGTAGCAAAGAATTGAAAACTGAGGGGATGTCCATTGATTGAGGAATGACTGAACAAATTATGGCACATGTTGGTGATGGAATACTATTGTGCTATAAGAAATAATAAGCAAGGTGATCTCTGAAAAAGCTGGCTGCAGGAATTGATGCAGAGTGAAATAAGTAGAACTTGTAGAACCTTGTACACAGTAACAGCAAATTGTATGAAGATCATCTGTGAAAATTTAGCTACTCTCAGCAATGAAATGAAATGGGACAATCCTGAAAGACTTGATGGGGAGTACTATTCACACCTCCTGAGAAAGATTTGTTGGCCTTTGTCTTTCACTTCAGTGTATCTATGGTTTTGTTTATGTATCAGTGTGCTCTTACAACAATGACCATTATATTAGTGTGTTTTGCATGGCAATAAAAATAAAATTTTAAAAGAGAAAGAAAAAAGTACTTAAGCCAAATTAATAAGCAGTCTGCAATGTTCCATACCCATGGTCCCTCACCCTCTAGTAGGGAGGAAGAGACACTAGGAACATTTTCCATCTTTTGGGTCCATATTATCCAGACAAATTCTGACATGACAGTTGCTTATCTTATAACAAGAGCAATCTGTTCTTTTTAATATTTCTCCCAAGAGAATTAATAGGCACAAAATCTATGAAAATGCGCTACATTTGGGAAATGGGGTAAATAACTTTTAAATCAATGTGACACACTGACAATTCACTGAACATGTAGCTTTACAAAGAGATCGAATACTATAGTGGAAAGACTTCTGGTCTTGGAATCATGAGAAACTTTTGTACAAATCCCAGCTTGTACAAGTTGATGAATTGAGAGGGAAACTCTTAACCTTGGTTTCCTTATATATAAAATGGGGAACATAATATTCATATCTACTTCACAGAATTGTCATAAAATTACTCAACACATTTGCCTTGAATAATGATTTACTCTAGTACATTTACACCTTCTTTCCTCTTTATACCTTCCTTCCTATCTGGAAAAATTAAAAGCACTATACAAATACAAAATATAAGGCATTATTATTTCCAACATTAAGGAAAACCAGATTCAATGCCAGTAGTAAACAACAGTTTTTGTTGTTTTCATCCAGTATGTTGTTTTTAAACATTAAGGAAATGTACTTGAAATTTTTAAAAGTAGCCCCAAGCTATTATCTGGTTCTCTCCAAATCCTAATACATGATTCCTAAAGATTTCTAAGCAGAAGTTCTTGTTATATGCTAATGCAGGAGAAGTAAAAGAAATCTGACCATAAATTAGTTTAAAATTCTTTCATGCTCAAGTTTAATTAATTCACTTTCTATCAAGTTAATCTAATTAACCTAACAGCCTCTAAACTTTATATGTAACTTCTGCCAACTCTGTATTCCTACTAATTAACTGCACACTGGAATGTGACATGTTTCTGTAATCTGAATTAATCTTATTTATTTTATATAATCCTGACTGGAAAAACCATAGCAAAATAAATTCTCTGTTATTAAAATATAAAAAGACACTGGCTAACTTGTACAAATTTATCAAGTATTTATTTTAAAGGAATTCCCAGTTCTGCAAAACTGATTAAACACATAATAGAGGCCCTTGGTTGAAACAGCTGATTGTTAGAAATCATGATTACTTTGAAGGCACCGACAAGAACTAAGGTTGCTATAAGCTACTAATCATTTTTTTACTTTCCAGAATACACACACGCACACATGCACACGTGCACACACACAGGATATTGTTTATAAGCTAGAAAAAAAAATAATGGAATGAATTATTTGTCCCCAAATAAACTTTTTTAAGAATGTGGAATTTAACTTAGTAAAATCTTAAATTCTGATAACAATTTCAAGTCTTAGAGGTTTGATGGATAAAGGGAAGTAGAAAGATAATACAGAGATTAAAATTAATCCCAGAAATAAAAACTGCCATGACTATGTCTCATTTAAAACAAGGCACAACTAAAACTAGCACAGGAAAAACAAGGCTTCATAAATCCTAGAGTAATGATATAGGGGGAAAGTGGAAGTGCAGGAAGAAAAAAAAGGATGCCCTATTTCCTCTCCATGGCAACTACTTACCCAGAACCTCAACTCCCAGTCTTCTACTATCTGAGCCAATCATATGGAACAACCTTTCCCAAGTTATTGCCCTTGTCTTATGATTATAGAACCTCCACCCTCCCCAAGGAGCACCTAATGTAGCACAGCTACATACACACACACACACACACACACACACACACACACACTTTTTTTTCCCTCAATTGAAAAAAAACCCCAATATTTTATGCCTCTGAAATATGGACAACAGCGAGAGACTGATATATCTAATAATTTTTTGCCATATTACTTTTCTTCACTTGAGTTATTAAAGTAAGAATATCTCACATTGATTTACTTAACACCAAAAACACCTAGGGAAATGGAAATATATGTGACAACTTCATGATTATTTTATATGTAGTAAATATACTCTGGCTCACTATCCCAGAGATTTTTCTCCACAGACATCTAACCCCGTTAGAACTGAGGTATTGCTTCTCTAAAGTTTAAGCATGCACTAAGAATCACCCAGTTAGGTGCCAGTGACCAGCACCCTAGTTCATTTAATCACTTAATGTCTGTTAAATTTTTTTTCTAAGCCTTACATTTCATCTTGGAATCAATAGTGTATCGGTTCCAAGGAAGAAGAGCAGTAAGGGCTAGGCAATGGGGGTTAAGTGACTTACCCAGGGTCACACAGCTGGGAAGTATCCTGATTTTATTTGAACCCAGGACCTCCCATCTCTAGGCCTGGCTCTCAATCCACTGAGCTACCCTGCTGCCCTCAACATCCATTAACTTTTACAATGGGTTATTCACTTTGAAGAAGCATTCATAACCAAAGTATATACACTGCCCCACCCAAAGGCATGTGCTCTTCCCTATCCCACCTCAGTCTCTAAGAAGGGTGAATTCTTTTTAAATTATTTTTAACCCTTACCTTCAGTCTTGGGAGTCAATACTGTATATTGATTCCAAGGCAGAAGAGTGGTAAGGGCTAGGCAATGGGGGTCAAGTGACTGACCCAGGGTCACACAGCTAGGAAGTGTCTGAGGCCAGATTTGAACCTAGGACCTTGCACTCTCAATCCACTGAGCCACCCAGCTGCCCCCAGAAGAGTGGAATTCTAAGAGTTCCATGTTAGCTCATTTTCTCAATCCACCAAGTTCAGGTCTAACTGTGGCATCATGCCAGATAAGTCCATATCTCAGTGACCCGTGGCCTGGTTCCTAAACATCATTCCTACTTCCTTAGGGCATCAATTCCAAACTGTCTATAAAACATGGCCACCACTCCCCCTTCACTTAAAATTGAAAAGGATACTAGGAAAAGGAAGAATCTAGGCCTGAATTCACTGGGCCATAAGATCTCTGCAGGGAGATCTTCGGCCTCTCCCCTTAAACTATTTTCTCTCACTGGAGACACAAGTGAAGGAGTCCACAAGACCCACCAAAAGGAAGCAGTCAAATAGGATGAATTGTTGAGGCTGACCTAGGTTCTTTCCAAGACCCCCAATTCTGGCTATATAACTTGTCAAAAAAAAAAAAAGCCTCTTTAACCATGTGATTATAGGCGAGAACTAGTTAGATAATATCTATGCATGATCCCATGTCTCCAAGGCATTTCTATTACATGTCATCACAGCTCTCCCAGAAACAGGTTATTCAGCATCTCCTTGTGGGGGGGCTGACATCAGAAGTGCATCTGTTTCCATTCCTGTAGGAAGCACCTACTATGTGTCAGGCACTATGCTAAGTGCTTTACAAATATTTTACTTGACAAGTGCCACAGAAATAGCAAAGGAATAGGACAAGTTTTAAGTGACCACTCCAGCTGTTTGTTTTAGTTTACATGGCCTACTTCTGACTGCTTAAAAATGACCTCTTTCTAGAAAGCAAAACTTTCCTGACTCCAAGAGTCTTATTCTTCTCACTGTCTTCCCAAGTATTTTCTCATACCATGCCTTGAAACTCAAGATAAATTTAGTCTTTAAAATTCAGGAGTTTTCTGAATAAAAGTTATTTATTACTATATATCCAGGTCATAACAAAGAGGAGTACAGTTCTCTTTTAGGACATCTGATGAGAGGCTGAGCTGTGTGAAATTGGTCCAACAGCTCATTACATTATACCTAAAGTCCTTAGCAAACAAACAGTCTGTTGATAACCTATACTTGTTTATATAGCCTTCCAGCCAAGGGTTGAGTGAAAGAAATCGGTATCTTCAAAGACCAAAAAAAGGACAAATAAATAGCCAATCTGTTGCCAGCATTTGCCAGGTATCTGAGAACTGTCTGTTTCAAATTCTGGCACTAAACATTAACCTTGACTAGCAGTTACTCTTTCCCCCCTAAGCTGAAAGATTTATTTGCTTCTTATAAGAGGTACATGCTTCATTGCTTTTAAATGCTAGTACAAGGGGGAAAACATGAAAGTGCAGCTTAGCCTTTTTCTCCAAACCTCAAAAACCTAGCTTAGGTTTGAGACACAAGATCAGTGTCCTCCTTATGTCTCCAGCTTCTGCCTCTTCTAATGAGGGATGACCACAGATTCTATTCTACTGATTTTAAATTGTAGGCTGAGAAATTCTTTAATTCTCCCAAAGACCTTGTCAAGGAGATGTATTAATCTTTATAAGAGCATAGAGAGCTGTATCCGCTTCTATACTTTAAATAATAAGATGACACAATTTCAGCTACTTTTATTTAAAGGCAAAGCATCTCTTTTAGTGAACA